>NC_043711.1:57957496-58085535 GCF_006229205.1 Suricata suricatta
TGTCATGCTAAGTGAAATAAGTCAGGCAGAGAAGGACAGATACCATATGTTTGCATCCATAGGTCTAACAGGAGAGACCTGGCAGGGGACCATGGGGAGAGGAAGGGGGAAAGAGAGCTGGGGAGAGTGAGGGACACAGATCAAGGGAGACGATTGAATACTGAAAACGAACCATGGGCTGAAGGGGGAGGGGGAGGGAAGGAGGGGGGTGATGATCATGGTGGGGTGCACTTGTAGGGGAGAAGCACTGGGTGTTATATGGAAACCAATTTGACAATAAACTATTAAAAAAAAAAAGAAAGTGATTCTTGATCACACTGTCCAGCCTCTTCATTTGTGACAAGTGAATCTGAGATTATACAGAGATGATGGCATTCTATGAAGCACCTGTGTGCCATGGGGTTGCTCTTCCCACTTTATTGAACTATGAAGGAAAAAGACACATAAACACATATAAGCACAGTCAGAATAGTATTAGATAAAATGGCAACACTCTCGACAATCTTATCCTACTACAATTGGATTGTTAGGAGAAAGTCAGCTGGTAAGTGCTATCCAAGATGTAAAAGAAATCAGAGATTAGGTCAAGCAACATTGTCATTTCATTCTATTTCCATGTATTTAACAAGTATTTCTGAGCACTTCATATGTGCTAGACAACATGCAGAAGCCAGAGATGTGACGACAGAAATACAATGTCTATCTTCATATGAAATGACATATATGCAAGATATTCATTCTATAGTAATTCAACTAGCAAAAGATTAAAAACAGCCTTTTAATATGAGATTGGTTAATATAGATTCATATGATGGAATTTATGTAGTCCCAAAAAAAGTGTGAACAGGCTTCAAACATTCTGGTAGTAACAGGTTAGCAAACTCAGGCCAACTTTCCTGTGAGGGCTACTAAAAAATGCTGAACAAAATCATCAAAACAAAGATCTTGAAAATGGTAAAGAGCAAACAAGTCAGAGGCATCTGGGTGGCTCAATAGGTTAAGTGTCTGATTCTAGAGTTTGGTTCAGGTCATGATTTCACAGTTCATGAGTTTGATCCCCACATTGGGCTCCACGCTGGCAGTGTGAAGCCTGCTTGGGATTTTCTTTCTCTGCTCCTCCCCATCTCGCTTGTTCACTCTCTCTCTCTCAAAGTAAATAAATAAACTGTAAAAAAAAGAGAGCAAATAAGTCAGTGCGGAATTACCAGCCTAAAAACCTCTGGTAAGTCACATACTGTGATGTTAAACTCCGCACACAAAACCCCAATAGTGTTGAGAAACTGTGAAATTGAAGTGGCTTTGGGAACTTAGAGGGCCAGGGAGATATGTCAAAACCCAGGTTCACCCAAGGTAGAGAATCTGATAAACCAGTCCCCAATTTAAGGGAGGATCTGAATCAGCCATTGTTACTTTTGCTGTCTGGACTTGTAGTCCCCTCAGTGGTCTAGGCAACCTCACTTATCTGAAGGTGGTCCTGCCCCGGTGGTGCCCTCAGGAATCTGGCAAAAGCAAATAAAAGACCCCTTTTGACAAAGGGCCATCATTCAAGATCTTCAATTATTCCTAAGTAATAGTCAAATACAACCAGCATATAATCAAGGATAACCAGCACACAAATAAGGCAAGATGAGCAAGAACCAGGAGAAATAATAGGCAACAGAAGCAGGTGCAAAGTATGTGAGATACCGGAATTATTGTGAGCAAACTATCAAACAACTGTGGTTATTGTGTGAGAAGAGAGTTTTTTTTTTTTTAAAGCTTGAAAATACCAAGAGGGAAATTTAAAAAATGATATAACAAATCTGAACAGAGAACCAATCAAACTTTTAGAACCAAAAAGTGTGATCACAGGCCAAAATTAAGATCTAATGTAGATTAGACACAGCTGAGGAGAGCATTCATTAAATGAAATCATCAAGAATATAGCATGAAGATAGAAACAGAAGAGAAGGTAAAGGTAAAGTGAGAAGGTCCTACATTCCAGCATCCCTTTATTTGGAATCCTAGGAGGTGAGGAGTGAATGGGGTGGGGCATTATGTGAATACATAATAGCTTAAAAAAAAATATCCAGAATTGGTTTGGGATTTTCAATGTCCACTGAATTCCAAGTAGCATAAATACAAAGAAATCCACACCTGGCCCTATTATTGTGAAACTGAAGGTAAACAGAGAAATTATCATAAAAGCAGCCAGAGATTGGTACACAGGATCTCTATATTTTTCCCATAACTGTGTGTGAATGTATAATTATCTCAAAATGATAAGTTTAATAATTTTTTTAAAAAAGAAATCAGAGAAAAATAGATGTATCCTTAAAATGAGCCATAGTTAAATTGACAGCTGCCTTCTGAAAAATAATAGCAGAAGCCAGAAACCAGTGCAAAGGTATATCCAGTGTGCTGGTAGAAATCAACCACCAACCTGAATTCAATACTCAGCAAAAAATTCCTTTAAGAGTAAAAGTGAAAGAATGCACCAGTGAAAAGACGAATTCTGCTGAGTTAGGAAAGGATACAAAGGCAAACACATTCCATAAACTATTTGCCAGCAGTGGCATCACATGCTAGAGACAAAAATAAACACGCGCAAATAATCCAGTGTCAGGTCATTATAACATGTATCCTAGGCAGACAGCTGCATTTAGTGCTTAGCAGCAGCAACAGTTTTACTCATTCAAGTTCTGTGCCAGACTCCAGAAGCATGCTTGTACCTACAGCCCCACTTCCTGCTTTTCCAGCATTTACCGGTGACCTTTTGACCTACCTAATCTCTTCTGTTGATTTCTGTCTGTGTGACTTTTATTGAATCATCTGTAGAGAAAAGAGTACATATCAGAAGTATACACTCAGTGAAGTATCCCACGCTGAGGTCACCAGTGTGACCAGAATCCTGAATCCTTCTTCATGTTGCTTGCAGTCTGTCACTAAGGCTAACCAACTGTCCTGATGCTAACACCATGGATTTGCTTTGTCTGTTTCTAAACTCTATATAATGGAAACACACAGTACATGCTCAGTATTTACTCTCTGGGTTTTTTTTTTACTCAGTATTATGTATCTCTGTCAGTGTTGTGGTTTTTTTTTTTCATCATCATATTTCATTATCTGACTATATCATACTTTATTTACCCATCCTGTTTATGGACATCTGGGTCATTTCCACTGTTCTTTTAATAAATTGTTTTTTTACTTAAAAAAAGTTTATTGAAAGTGAAATAAAAATATTTCAGACATTCAAACTAAAAAGAGGTTAGCACCAGCATACTTAAGAAAAATGAAGATCTAAAGGATGTACCTCAGATAGATTGAAAATTATCCTAGACTGAAGGTCAGAAACACAAAAAAAGAAAAACAAAACAGTAAATATTTGGATAATTCTTAATGAACATTGATTATATAAAACAAAGATAAAATTTGTGGGGGGTTAAAATAGAGTGAGTTAAAATATATAACAATTGATAACAAAGGCATGAAAGTCAAGAGTGTAGTAAATGAAATTCAAGTGTCACATAGGCTTTGTATTGTTGTGGCAGAGGGTAAAAGTATTGACTAATACTAAACTTTGATAAACTGGGGATGCACATGTAATTTTTAGGATGAAGGAAAAGAGAGTGGAAATAGGGTGTATAACCTATAACTTAGTAAAATAAAAATGAAGTCATAAAAAAAGTCAATAAATCCAAAGAGAGGAAACAAGGGAGAAAACACAAACAGAATCAGATTTAAAGCACTTGTGGGGAAGAGCACTGGGTGTTATATGGAAACCAATTTGACAATAAACTATTAAAATAAAAATAAAGCACTCTGTAGAATAGTAGATTTAAATCCAACTCTATCAGTAATTATATTAAATGTAAATGGACTAAAGAGTTAAAAGATAAAGCTTTCACAAACATCAGAATATAAGGATATAAAAAATTGACATTATTAAAATTTGATGGAAAGGTATATATCATGTAAGATCTAATTCGAAGAAAGCTAGTCTTTATGGTACAAAACATTCCGAAGTAAAGAGGGTTAGCATTTTATAGTGATAAAAGATTCCATTCATCAAGATAATTCAAATGCATATTCTATGACCCAGCAATCCCATTCTTTGGCATATACACTAGAGAAACTGCAAGGACAAATGTGCAATATGTTTAAAGCAGTTTTTTTTCCAATAACCAGACACTGGAAACAATAGGAATATCCATCAGCAGGAGAATGGTTAGTCTACGGCCATACCACCCTGAAGGCGCCCGATCTCATCTGATCTCGGAAGCTAAGCAGGGTCGGGCCTGGTTAGTACTTGAATGGGAGGAGAATGGTTAATAAGTTCTTACACAGTTAAGCAATGGAATGCTATATAGCAGCAAAAATGAATTATGCATGGCAGCTTGAATGAGTATTGCAGAAGTAATACTGAGTGTAAGAAGCAGGGCATAAAAGAATATATGAGTATGATTCCATTTAGATAAATTTGACAGGAGGCAAAACTAAGCCATATTGTTCAGGGATGCATACAAATGAGGTATAAAAGCAAAGATGTTACTAGTGTAAAAGTCAGAGTAGGGAGGCAGGTGATTTACTCAGAAAAGGAGCCATGGTGGAGGCTTCTCTAAGGAGCTGTCAATACAATAGTCCATTTGTTGGTGGGGTGGTGATTGCATGAATATTTTCTTTATGTATGTTTGATCATCATCAGATTCCCTTATCAGTACAATTTTCTAATTATGTTGTTTGATTTATTAAAATTGGTAATAGGTTTTTGGTGATTAGTTTTTGGCTCGCTTTCCTTATTCTTCTATTTAAAAAAATTCTGAGGGGTGCCTGAGTGGCTTAGTTGGTTAAGCATTTGACTCTTGATCTTGTCTAGGGTCTTGATCTCAGGGTTGTGAGTTCAAGACCCATGTTGGGTTCTGTGCTGGGCTGGAGCCTACTTTAAAAAATATTGGGGTGCCTGAGTAGCTAGTCGGTTAAGCATTCGAGTCTTGACTTGGCCTGAAGTCATGATCTCACAGTTCATGAGTTTGAACCCCACATCAGCGCAGAGCTCTGCCCCTCTTTCATTGGTGTGCTCACTCACTCTCTCTCAAAATAAAGTTTAAAAACATCTCAAGTGAGAGGCACCTGGTGTCTCAGTTCAGGTGAGCATCAGACTTCAGCTCAGGTCATGAGCTCACAGTTTGTGGGTTTAAGCCGTGTGTCAGGCTCTGTGCTCACAGCTCGGAGCCTGGAGCCTGCTTTGGATTCTGTGTCCTGGTCTCTCTCTGTCCCCCCCAACCCCCACTCATACTATCTGTCTCTCTCAAAAATAACTTAAATTTTTTTTGCATTTATTTATTTTTGAGACACAGATATAGAGCACAAGCAGAGGAGGGGCAGAGAGAGAATGAGACACAGAATCCAAAGCAGGCTTTTGGCTCCAAACAGTCAGCACAGAGCCTGACACGGGGCTCAAACTCACGGACCGTGAGATCACGATCTGAGCCAAAGACAGACACTTAACTGATTGAGCCACCTAGGTGCCCCAAAAGTAAATAACATTAAAAACATTTTTTTAATTAAAAATAAATAAAAATTCTCGTGAATATTAGAAAAAATGAAATGAATGTTCTCAGGGCTAAAGGCAGCAATATGTTCCATCTGAAAATAAAAACAAAAGGCTAAGGTATTACTTACATATGTGATCTGCTGAAAGTAGCACTGATCTCTTTTTTCTTACATTTACCAGGTTAACTTTGAGGAATTTAAGGAAGGTTTTGTGGCAGTGTTATCATCAAATGCTGGTGCTGGCCCCTTGGATGAAGACAGTATTTCCTTGGAATCTAGTAGGAAGACTTTCTCGACTTACTTTTTTTTCATTATTTATCTGTTACCTTCTGGAGTGTGGTATTCAGCCTGAAGGATGTTAGTAGGTCTCAGAACTAAATCCTAACTCCACTCTCTGACCGCCAAGCTGTGTAGACTGGGATGAGATGTTGGATTTTTTCTTCTTTTGTTTCCTTATTTGTACACAGTATTGGAAAGGAAAAGCTCTGTTGTTTTCCTTTACACATAGTACTCTGAATACTCCTGGCACTTCTGGTCACCAAATGTGTTTGTCCCCCACCAGGCAGTTCTCCAACATCATCTAGGTGTCCTACATTGTAACTCAACCCTGACATAACCTACCTGGAGATAGCCTTAGTCCCAGAAGATGGCCCCCACTTCAGATGCCAGTCACAAGTCCAGTTTGTCACCTCTGCTTCTGATTGTCTGTAAATCAGAGATTCCCAAAGCCCCTTCCTCAGGTTCAATTCATTTGTAAGAGCAGCTCATAGAAATCAGGACACCAGTTTACTTACTAAATCACCACTTTATTGTAAAAGGATAGAACTCTGGAACAGCCAGATGGAAGAGGGAGGGGCACAGGGCAAGGTGTGGGGAAAGGACGCAGAGCTCATGCCCTCTCCCTGTGCGCCACTCTACTCCAATCTCTGTGTTCACTCCAGAAGCTCTCTGAACCCCATCCTGTTAGGTTTTTATTGCAGGCTTCATTACATAGGCATGATTGATCAAACCACTGGCTATTCAAACTCCAGCCCCTCCCCCTTCCCTGGGGGTCAGGTTTGGGGCTGAAAGTCCTAACCCCTAATCACATTGGGTGTCCAGGCAACCAGCCCCCATTCTTAAGGGCTTTCTAGGAGTCACCTCATTAACATAAACAGGCTTAGTTGCCAGGGATCAAAGACCAAATATATATTTATTGTGAATCACAGTATCACAAGTATCAAATAATACTGTGTGCTGTCCTTACAGCATGGAGTATTGACAAGATAAAATAGATGTGGAACAGTTGAAGTTTCAAGATTTGAAAGCTCAGTGCAGACATAAAGTATATCTAGACCACTGAGGTTGGCATAACAGATAGGATGCCACCAGCCCTAGGAAGATCTGACCAGGGGTGGGAACCATAGCATGACCAGCAGTCGTTTTTGCAGGTGTATCTTCTGTCAGGCAGTAGTGTTGTGCTATGATGACAGCCCTGATTAGACTCCTGTCATGGGAATGGGACTGGAGGGACAAAGATAGAATTTCCAAATGGAAGGGACGTCCTGAGGGGAAATGCCCCCTGGCTTTGGTAATGGTCAGGAGGTGGACAGAAGGTTTGGAAAGAGGTCCACTCAGGGGCATGTAGGTTGTGGGGTGAGAGTCAGAAGATGGTGATGGACATTCATTAGTGCCTGCTCCATTGGACTTCAGGCTGTGAATGGTAGCCACTGACATACTTCGGACCCATCTTGGCTACCTGTGATGAGCATCTGGGCAGTAAGTGAAATAGGACATGGGGCAATGTGTTTGAGGTTGGAGGTGTGATATTAATGAGACTGAAAAAGGAGCTCTTTCCTTCTGGTCCACAGCAGACTCTTCCCACAGTGGATCCTTGGTCTGGAGCAGGTGCATGACCAGATAACAGAGATAATAAGAGGGCTTGGGGCAGGGGAGCAGGAAGTGGAAAGGATGACAGCTCACATCAATTATCTTCAGTGTGCCAGGTTCCTAGAATCCTGTGGCATTATCATACCCATTATTCACAAGAAGAACTGAGGGCTGACATGTAAAGGGATTTATTTGTCCAAGCTCCATGTGGAATCTTGACTGTGGCCAAGATTTGAGTTCCAGTTTTTCACTTGTAAGCACTGGGCTCTTGTATATGCATTGTAGCCAGAACCGGCTCCTTCAACTGGCTGCTGAAGGCTACAGGGCACCTGGGTATAGCATAGAGAAACCTGCATGACCCCTGGGGCATTCGCAGGTCACTTTGTCTGACACCTGTTCTTCTGTAAGAGGTGAAGACAGTCACAGGCCTTCACTAACACAAGATTTGGGAATGTGGCATGTGATAATCAACAGGAATGGAAGGGCAATGCTCAGTGTCCTTGACACTGTATATATCCCTCCCATGCTTGAGAATGTCTGGAGCTTCTAAACTTAAAACTAGATCTTTAGTATGCACTCAGTTTCTCCAAAGAGACAAGGAGGTATTCGAGGACTTGTGGTTCCCCACGCCCCCGCCCCCCCAGCTTGTTTTCTTTGGCTTTTTCTTTTCTTTCGAATTTCAAAGCTATCCTCAATTAAATGGTCATATGTATGGCCTGAGACTCCTTCTCTTCATGGCAGCTCAAGGGGGCATCAGAGCCCTTCTGATTTTTCTGTGCTTGGTTTCTCACCTGTGCCCCAACTTCCCATTTCCTGCCTGATTCGACTTTCCCTCTTCCTACACTTACTCAAGGTGGAAGGAAGAGTCTTCTGCCATCCACATTAGCCAGCCCACAGTCTCTCTATAACCAGAAACAGTGTTCATCTGCAAAAGCCTGAATTCACTGACTCTCACTTACCCTTTTGGCAGCTCTCTGGTGGGAGTCATTCTCCATGTTGGAACACTGCTGGGTTTACTCACTCCTGTTTTCTCTTTGCTGTCTTTGACACTTTGCCCTCCTCTTCCATATATCACATGCCTGTTATCCCAGGGTGATTGGTATAATTTATGATTACCTCCAAGTGTCCCAGTGAGGTGAGAAATGCTATGGTCACCCTGTATATTGTCAGCTGTCTTAAATATCATGCTGTCACTTCATAGTCTCCATATTCCACATGAAATTTGGCATCTTCCTTTCTAAAACTGCTCCCTTATCCCCAGTATCTGTCTGTCACTGGCATCACTGTGCTTTCAGTTGGCCAGGCTGGACCCTGCCCCTTCCTCTGTTGTGGCCTCAAGGTCAGGAGCCAGGGGTCAAGGTCAGGGGGATGGAAGAAAGGAATGGTATGGTACTTGACTTAAAGTGGCATGACACCTCTCAGTGAAATGCTCCATTTTCTTGGCCTAGACTTACTTCATTGGATCTTATGCTTTTCTCTGCAACTGGCCTATTCTGATTGCTTCCCTCTGAACCTATGTCATGTCCTGGCCGCTGCCCGTCAGGCCCTTTCCAAGTCTGTCACTTACTCACCCAAATTCCACACAGAGTCAGTGTCATTTCTTCTCTGCCTGAGAGGTCATAGCTACTCTGTACAAATGTGAACAGGTAAGGAGGGAAGGAAATGCAAGGGGTTGTTAGAGTTTAAGAGATTCTTATGAATCCCACATTAAAATCCATGTCTCCCTCTGTCCCAGACTTCAGACCTGCAGAGTTTGAGCCTTCCTTGGCTGTGTGTGAGATCCACGCCCACAGCACCCTGACAGTTTTGTCCAGAGAGGATCCTGAATTGAACAGGATAGGAAGTGACCTTCTGGTCTCTAGAACAGTATGTTGCTGGAATATTAGAGATTTTTTTCCTTTGTATAAAAAGCTATTAGTATTAGTCTCTTATTATATAAACAAAAAGTCTTTTTGTATTAGTAGTAGTCTTTTATTATATAAATAAAAGCAGAATGCTCGGAAAAATGTAAATAGCACAGAGTTTAGAGTAGAAAGTCCCCATCTTCCAGCCTGGGTTTCTCAGTTCCCTGCCTAAAGAATAGATTGACCATTGTTAATTGCTGTCTATGTTCTCCCAGACATTTTCTATGTGCTTCTGTGAGAGCTACACTCTGCATCTTGAAATGTGTTGCTGCAGTGTGCACAGACCACCCACTCCTGCCCCTCTCCAACCCTCTTATTTTCTTTCCAGCTGCCTCTCGTGCTGTCCCACCAAAGTATGTGAGCGGCTCTAAATGGTATGGTCGCTGGAGCTGCCCGGAGCCTGAGCCATGTGGCCCTGCAACTGGAGCCAAATGTTTAGCAGAACAACAGACCAGGGCCACTGGGAGAAGCCAGCTCCACCACTCTGCATCTCTGGAAAGTATGGAGGTGGGTCAAGTTCCTTCCTTCCCCATCCCAGGCCACCATTTCACTTAGTCATTGTGACATGACTACAAGAGGATATGGGGGACAGGTAGGCATTCCTAGGCATCTCAAGTTCCTAGAAGCAAGGGTTCAGTTTGGGGAATGACATTTCGTTCTAAAGTCTGGGGTGCCTAGGTGGCCTGATTGGTTAAACGACTGACTCTTGATTTTGGCTCAGGTCATGAGACCCAGACCCATCTTGGGCTGCATGCTGAGTGTAGAGTCTGCCTCTCTCGCTTTTTGCCCCTCCCTGTTGGGGCCCAGTAGGCCAAAAAAACCTCTTGCAGAGCAACCGTTGATGACACTGCCTCCGGGACACACGAGAGTCTATATAAGTGACCATTGATGGCACTGCCATGGGGCACAGGAGAGTCTATATAAGTGACCATTGATGGCTGTGCCTCTGGGGCGCAGGAGAACTATTTGGGAAGTGGCAGAACAAGTCGAAAGACTGCAAAACAACATTTGGCCTCCTGGGCTGCACATGTGGCTTCTGTTTAACCTGTCTATGATTTTCTCATTGCTTTGCAAAAGCAAAAAGGCATATACCTTTAAGTTTTGAATCAACTTGGGTCAGTTAGTGGCGCCAGCTTTCCCTTACATTATTTCTGTTCCCAGCTCATTGCCTGCTGTTGGGGCAAACACAATCCTCTGTCTAAAATTAACTCCTTGAATGATAAATGTCTTGCCAGACATAGCTGCTAAAGGGCCTTGAAGAAAAGAAGATTCTTTGAGAGACAGACTCCCTCATTCCTGTTTTTTTACTTCTGTTCTCAAGGCTGTTCTCTCTTCTGTGATAAAAAATGATCCTTCCCAGAACATGTTTTTACTTTCTCAAGGACCATAAACTGTGTAATTATTAAAGGAAAAAAAAATGTGTAATCCTCTATGGCATAAAAGACACTGACTTTCTTAGTAAAGTGTGGCTTTACCACCATTCATGTAGTCTGTCTTCTTTCCTGTAGATATTGTGCCGACACCAACCACCTACTCAGGGACCTTTTGACTGGGGTGCGTGGATTGGTCCCTCGCATTCCTTAGTGGCGCCCAACATGGGGCTTGAACCCACGACCCTGGGATTAAGAGTCCCATGCTCTACCGACTGAGCTAGGTGGGCGCCACTAAGGAATGCGGGGGACCAGCCCATGCACCCCAGTTGGGATGTATGCATTAGAAAAAATGGGACATACCACCTGCTCTCAGATTCCACTCTCACTTCAGTGCTGGCTCTGCAGGGTGCTGAGTATTGGTCAACTTGGCATTCCTTCCAGAATCAGATGTGGGGTGCATAGCACCTGTCAGAAGCAGACTTTGACTTTGTAGTCAGCCAACTCAGCCACAAAAACATGAGGTTTTTACTTGAGTCAAGTGTTTCTTGATGGCCTCCCCCCTTCAGGGTGCAGTTTGCAAAGGGCACTGAGGAGTCAGTGCTTGCTATGTATCATGCTGTCCCTGGAGCTCCTGGAGGGACAGGGAGAACTACTTTCCCTCTCCAAGTGTTTGTTGAACGGATCTAGATGATAAAGGACAGAGTGCAGAGAGGTAAGGATCATCAACCTTGAGTCAAGATAATGTTATGTGGTAGAAGGTTGACCATTCTCCACAGCCAATCCTCTCCAGTGCTAGTGTCCAAAGCCAGTGCCACAAGAAGGTGCTCATTTGGGGAGGATTTTTCTTTCTTGTTAGGGTATAAGTGCTTATTTGTGTTTTTAGTGTTGAGTACTAATGACTTTTGGTTTATATTGAGGAGCCTTATGTGTCCCTGTGTCTACATTGTAGCACTTGGTCTATGAAAAGGAGCTGTTCTGTGCCAGTGCCTCATGGCCTGCGTGCAAAGGCCACCCACAGGTGTGAGGTTTTGCCCGAGGAGCTGCATCTCACCAGCTATTGGTCCTCTTCCTCAGTCTTTATCTGGCCCTAAAATATATCCTTCTCTTCATTTTTACAGAGTCTCAAGTCAGATGAAGAAGCTGAAAGTACTAAAGAACCTCAGAATAAGTTGTTTGAAGCACAAGGTAAAGCCACAGCCAACATGATTGATGTTCCCTATCTTTGTCCCGTGCTTTGAAGTTCAAGGAGCTGGCTTGTTGGTCAGTGAGCCAGAATGTGTTAATTTCTGGGAAGCATGCAGATTGGATGCTATATCTGGTGGGCCCCTTTTCCAGAGGTACTCCCACCTGGGAGGTAGTCACTTGGTATCAGCATCCCCTGAGGTCAGACCATTGGACAGAGGCCCCTGGCCAAGGTAACAGTATGGTTGGGCCACGTCTCACGGTCTGTGAGGACCAGTGTGACTCCAGGTGGCAGGCATGGCCTTGGAGTCCCAGGCCTCTTGAATTCCCTTCTTTTTTTTTTCTTTTTTTAATTTTTATTTAATTTCTTTTTTAAATTTACATCCAATTTAGTTAGCATATAGTGCAACAATGATTTCAGGAGTAGATTCTTTAATGCCTCTTACCCATTTAGCCCAACCCCCCTCCCACAACCCTTCCAGTAACCCACTGTTCTCTATATTTAAGAGTCTCTTATGTTTTGTCCTCCTCCCTGTTTTTATAATCTTTTTGATGCCCTCTCTTATGTTCATCCATTTTGTTTCTTAAAGTCTTCATATGAGTGAAGTCATATAATTTTTGTCTTTCTCTGACTGACTAATTTCACTTAGCATAATACTCTCTAGTTCCATCCACATAGTTGCAAATGGCAAGATTTCATTCTTTTTAATTGGCAAGTAATACTCTATTGTATATGCCTACCATATCTTCATCTGTTTATCTGTTGATGGACATTTGGGCTTTCTATACTTTGGCCATTGTTGATAGTGCTGCTATAAACATTAGGGTGCAGTGCCCCTTCAAAACAGCATACCTATATCCCTTGGATAAATACCTAGTAGTGCAATTGCTGGGTCAAAGGGTAGTTCTATTTTTAATTTTTTGAGGAACCTTAACATCTATTCTTGGCCTGAGTTGTTAATGTTAGCCATTCTGATGGATGTGAGTTAGTGTCTCATTGTGGTTTTGATTTGTATTTCCCTGATGAATGAGTGATGTGTCTGTTTCATCATCATTTCATGTGTCTGTTGGACATTTGGATGTCTTCTTTGGAGAAGTGTCTATTCATGTCTTTTGCCCATTTCTTCACTGGATTGTTTGTTTTTTGGGTGTTAAGTTTAGTAAGTTTTTTATAGATTTTGGATACTAACCCTTAATCTGATACATCATTTGTAAATATCTTCTCCCATTCTGTCAGTTGCCTTTTTAGTTTTGCTGATTGTTTCCTTCACTCTGCAGAAACTTTTTATTTTGATGAGGTTCCAATAGTTCATTTTTGCTTTTGTTTTCCTTGCCTGCAGAGACGTGTTGAGTAAGAAGTTGCTGTGGCTGAGGTCAAAGAAGGTTTTGCCTTCTTTCTCCTCTAGGATTTTGATGACTTATGTTTAGATCTTTCATCCATTTTGAGTTTATTTTTGTGTATGGTGTAATAAAGTAGTCCAGGTTCATTTTTCTGAATGTCACTGTCCAGTTTTCCCAGCATCACTTGCTGAAGAGACTGTCTTTATTCCATTGGATAATCTTTCCTACTTTGTCAAAGATTAGTTGGCCATACATTTGTGGATCCATTTCTGGGTTCTCAATTCTGTTGCAGTGATCTGAGTGTCTGTTCTTTGCACTCCCTTCTTAATGTGCCATGCCTGGGCACATCCTCTTCCTGACTGTGTGCAAGCAGTCTTGGCAACTGCCATTGGCTCTGTGTCTGTGCTCCAGGTAAAATAGCAGATGTGGCCCTGACCCTCAGGAGCCTTGTGCAGGCAACTGGAAGGTAGCAGCAGGTGTACAGAAGATAGCAGTGTGCCCACATGTGGGTCTGGGGATGCCTTAAACATACGTCTCACACAAAGCAGAAAGTGCAGAAACTTGACTTGAAGAGGCAGACCACAGTGGACTTTTTGAATTTCTGCTACAGTAAAAAATCAGCATTTGGAACTAAGCATGTTCTTAGATCATGGTCCTCAAGGACGAGGGCCATTGTTCAGGGTTTAACTCAGTGGATGTCAGGGGAACTGACCTAAGTGCCCACCTGGGCTGCTGGACAAAGCACATAGATCAGGAAGGGCAGTCAAGCAACCACTTCTTAACTGTCTTCGTTTCAAAGTCTAAATCTAGGTCAGGAAAGGAAGGGCTCTTGGGGAAGGTTGTGCACTGTGGAATTTTGGGACTTTCTCCCCTTTCTGCTTCTTCCAAGCCTTAAACACAAATCTTTCCACTGGGTTAGAACTGACAGTAGTGCATGAAACTCACATCAGACCTCAGAGGATTTATTTATCTCCTCCGCCATTCCTGAGAAATAAACCCTAGTATCATAGGTGCTTTTATGATTTTATTTAGAAATTTCAGACACTTTAAGCTGGAGGAGATCTCCAAAAAGGCATTTTCCAGGGCACCTGAGTGGCTCCGTTGATTAAACATCTGCCTTTGGCTCAGGTCATGATCTCACAGTTTGTGAGTTTGAGCCCATTTAGAACTATGTGCTAGACAGGTCAGAGCCTGGAGTCTGCTTCAGATTCTGTGTTTCCTTGTCTCTTTTCCCCTCTCCTGTGCTTGCGCTCGCTCTCTCTCAAAAATAAACATTAAAAAAAATTTTTAAGGCATTTTTCTCGACCCAGCCCAGTGCTTTTCATGAGCACACAGGACTGGCTTTCCTCAGGAAAAGTGACTTTTCTTATTCTTAGTTGGGTTATCAAAGTAATTAATGTCAAGGTGGCCCATCTACCCAAGCTGCTGACAGGAAACTCCAGTCATGTGGTGTCTACGCTGCCTCTCTCTGTGTCAGGCTGGGTGGTGTGGACAGACTGTGGAGGGGATTTCTGGCTTGAAGCATGGCTCATGCAGGATGGCTTTGCATGGGCATCCCCAACATCTGTCCATTCCATAAGTTGTTTTCTCTGGCAAAGCTCAGAAACATCAGTTCGTAGAAATTGATTTTTTAAAAACTAGGTTTTTTGTTTTGTTTTGTTTTGTTTTGCTTTGTAAATACAAATAATGCAGCCCTCTTTTATGTGCTTCCAGTGGTCTGACTTTAGGAGGTTCCTTTGAGAAAAAGTTTTCCCCACATGGACCAGAGATTCCTCTCACCCCTACCTACATTTTATTATGAAAATTTGGAAACACAGAATGAAAATGAAAGAATTGTATTGTGAATGGCCATGTACTCATCACCTAGATTCCACCTTTGATGCTTTGCTACTCAAGTGTGTCCATCTGCCCTTCCATCTGATTTCAGAGTCAATTGCCAGCATTGGTATATTTCCCCCAAGTGCTTCCACCTGGAGCTCCAGGTTTACCTGTCACTCTCCCTGCTTCAGGCCAGCTGCCAGCTTGGGGTTCCAAGGTCTTCAGATGCCTCCAGAAGCCCTGCAACCTCTCCTTGGACACCCCTGAGAGCCAGGTTCAAGGCATCTGGGAAGAGCTGGGCATTGGCAGTAGCGGCCACCTCAACGAGCGGGAGTTGGCTGTGGTCTGCCAGAGCGTCGGGCTCCAGGGACTAGAGAAGGAGGTGAGAAGGTCTGAGGCAGACCAAACTGAAGGACAGGTTCTTTGCGGTGGTCAGGTTGGTGTTGGTTCTGGAGAGTCTCTTCATTCTCCAGACACATGTGGTTGTACCACTTTGTGGTCTGAAGTCCTGTAGTAACTCCCAGTGCTGCTGCTAAGCTCTACACCCACATAGGTCAGGCATGGGGCACCTTGCTGGCTTCTGAGCACCTTCAGTCATAATCCTTCCTCTGCCTGGAATGCCCTTTTCCCTTTCGGCATTTCCCAGTTCTACTGCCTATCCCAGATGTTATACCCTCTCAGGTAGGCTACACTCCCTTGTAGGGGCTAAGGGGAGAGGGGTGGGCAGTGGGGATGTGATGGGAAAGCATCTCCTTGCTAAAGTCCCCCTGAGCTTTGCTGTCCTTGCTGTTTCCTGAATTGCTGAGGGCCCAGGGTGCCCTCCGTATGTATGTCTTTTTCCTGCCATCCAGCAAGTTCCTTGTACAGTAGATTCTGAATGGGTATTTATGGAATTAGGAAGTGCAGGTGGTGCCCATTCACAGCAGGGTGGAAACTGACCAGGTGTGTAGATGTCACAAGACAGAGCTGGGGAACATCAGGTGTGTCCCAGAAAGTTTGAGTTTGGTAAGGACAAGCAGATTGCCAGGGAAGATCTGGGTTGTGGTGACTGGCATGCAGCTGCTTGTGGGTGGGGCCTCAGCACAGGTGTGGCGGATTTTGTTTAGGAACTGGAGGACCTGTTTAACAAACTGGATCAAGATGGAGACGGCAGAGTGAGTCTTGAGGAATTCCAGCTTGGCCTATTCAATTATGGGCCCACTTCACTTCCAGAGTCTTCTACTCCCATCAAATCGAGCATGTCCTGGTCTCATTACCAGGTAAAATGGGATGATTAAGCCTTAAATCCCAGCAGCAGTTGCTGTCACTATGACCTTCAGAATCTTTACAAACCTGGGAGTTGGTGGGGGTATGTACACATATGTGTGTGAGTGGTGGGAGACCATGTGATTTAGATTCTAGAACAGACAGGTCTTCTGCTGATCTGGCTTTGCCCCTCCCTAGCTGTGTGTCCCTGAGTGAGTTACTTGCCTTCTCAGAGTCTCAGGCTCTTCATCTGTAAAACGGTACCTACCTCATAGGGGTTTTATGAGGATTACATGGCAGTTTCTTGACTGTCTCCTCAAGAAGCCTATCTCAGTGTGCCTTCCATCTCCCTCTCTCCTCCCCGTTGTGGTGCAGTGAGAGCATTCTGTACCTACTCTAGGAGTAGTTACCATGTACTCCTTTCCCTGTACTCTCCCCATCCTGTGTTCCTAAATTTTATCTCTCATACAAATACCAGGTCTCTGAAGATGGAGAAGAGCAAATTTTAGGCAGTTATTTAAATTGTGATCATCTTCAGTGACCACTGGTTTAATATTTGCTTTTTCTCCTTCCAGTATAGGAGAACCTCCCTCTTCAATCACAGGGCATGGTTCTCTGGGGGAGTCTTGCCAATACTTCTCTGCTGATGTGACTGATCCTATAGTTTGTAGGTGGCAGTGTAGGACAAGTAATGTTGTTCTCTGCTGCACTGGGTATAATCTGAGAGTCCCGATTTTTAATTGGAACCTGATGAGAATGGACAGACAAGAAACTAGGAATGTTAAAGGAAAGTGTCAGGCCATGTAAGGTCAGAGGCCACAATGAAGTACCACCAAGTCATGCTAGGAGCCAGTGGAAGGAGGGTGCCTCCTCTCTGGTAGAGCTGCCCTTGTTCCTATGTCCCATTGAGGAGATACAACTGGACAGGGCTCTGAGCCATGGGGCACAGGAATGAGGCCAGGAGATCCCACCTCTAGTCACAGGTAGGTGCCCAAGGAACACCTGATTGCCCAGGAAGTGCCCTGAGCTAACATGGCTGCAGGTGGAGGATGTTGCATCCAGTGTGTATGGACTCTGGCATGGCATGGTGGTGCTGGGCCCTCAGGTACATGGCCCAGCCCCCACCTTCTCCTGCTACACCATGACATGCCTGTCTCCAAGCTCATAGTCCTTACAAAAGAAGCGGTTGGGAGGGAGACAAGAGTGGTCTGGTGCATGTGGGTTTCTGAGCTTCTTCACCATGGTCATGGCCACATTTCCAACCATCCTTGAACTGTCCTTTCTCCTTTTGTAAATGGGGTCAAAAGCCTACTTTGTAGGGCTATAAAGTACCTAGCACAATTTAGTGTGCACCTAGTTCCAAAGTGTTTATGAAGAAAGAGGGATATGGCTGAGAACAGATGAGAGTACATGGGCCTGTAAGCACCTGCTGAGGTAGCAAGTGCCAGGAGGGGAGGTACTACTCTGGGAAGGGGTGTCAGAGTGGAGCCTTGGAAAGTGCCCAGCCATGGAAGCATTGGGGGGAAGTGTTTCAGGCAATGAGAAAGCCTGAATGTTCGGGAATAGCAGAGACCCCTTTGAGGGGAGTTAAGAGGAAGCCAGCAAGAAGAGGGCCCCTAGGTGGTGGGAGCCCCAGTGGCCAGAAGGAAGGAACAGTTTTTCCTTATTCCTGTAGCCCCAGACAGCAAATGCCAGTTCTGAAGAGAATGCCAGCCTGGGGCAAAAAGCAGTCTTGCTTGATGGATTCTCATAGCCCCTAAGCCTAACAGGTCATCTTTCTGGCCAAGAGATTTCTTCCCTTTCCTCTTAAAACTCTCCAATTCTGTCAGTTTTGAGATGTGTTTCTGAGGCCTGAGGAGATGTGTGACTTTGTTTGGACCTCTTCTTTTAGGCTTGTCTTGGGTTTCTTACCACAGGCTAGATTTCTGAGCATTGGCATGCACCTTCTTCGACTTTGTGAGGCTAGGTGCACACCAGTACTGATTTGGAAGAGAGAGGTTAAAACCCCTTCATGCCTCCCACTAAGAAACTCTTGCTGACATGTCAGGTCACATGGGTGTTGAGATGTGTTCCTTGGGCCAGGTCTCAGTTAGACAGTGGGAAAGCAGGCACCAGGGTCTTAGAGAAAGCAATAAGCTGGGTTTCCAGAGCTCTGAGTTCAGACCCCACTTTGCCACCTGTAGAGCTGTGCGGTCTTAGGCACACTGTGCAATTGTGCCATGCCTTTTTTACCAGTCTGGGAGACAGAGCTAATGCTCACTGTGTGAGCTGTTCTTAACAGGCCTCAATGAGACAGTGAAACGACCTTTCACAGCAGCACAGGCTGCTGAGGTTGGAAAATATTAAAAACAAACCAGAAGCACAAGTGTTCACAGGCACTTTCACTTTCTCTGCACACAGGTCCTGGAGGAGGGCAGCTGCCAGACCGCCATGACGTCATCCCTCTTGTCCGTGTGCTCAGGCCTGCGCCTCTTGTGCAGTATTGACGATGGCACCGGCTTTGCCTTTCCCGAGCAGCTCATTGCCCTGTGGGCCGAGGAGGGGATTCAGAATGGCAGGGAGATCTTGCAGGTCTGGAACTGGTCATTCACGGCTGCCCAAGAAGGAGCATCCAGGCAGCGTGTGGCCAGCAAGGAGCCTTGGAGCCCTTTGCTCTCAGATGAGGCTGGACAGAGAATCTCATAAGACACACAGGGCCTATGCTTACTGTGGGGAACCCAATGTAGGAAAGGCCTGTTAGAATCACTTTCCTCTTTATTTCTTTGCTATTAAAATACAGGACATTTTAACTTAAAAAGATAATAAATAAGCAGAGAAAACAAATTTGAAATAAATACCATTTCATAGGTTTTGGTATCTTAAGCATTTCCCTTGCTGCATTGTTAGCCTTGGAGATGTTCCGCTTACCTGGATGAGAGAGGTCCGTCCCAGGCGAGGGGAGGAAATTTCCTTCCTTGTGGTAGAAACATCTTACTGAATGTCACTGTCCCAGTGGTCTGAATGTTTCTATTTAGTGGAAGACAAGCTCCACAGTGAACCCGAATTCCACCCAGAGCTGCTCCCTGGCTGGCCAAGCTCTTTTCCCCGCATAGCCCTTGCTTGTCCAGACCCCGTTTTCCACCAGGTTGGGTATGGAGGTGCACTGCCCTGCATGCTCTTCCGGTAGCTGGCCCACAAGACTATCAGGCCTCCTCTGGGGGCCAGTCCAACCTCCCCCAGGAAAACAGGGCCAGACCCTTGGCGTTTGGAGGGATCTTGCTCTGGGGCAGCCAAGCAAAGTGTGTCCAGTATGCTGGACTACTGATTTTCATTTCCAAATTTCACTTTGTGTTGTAAAAAAAATGTCAACTGTACGGAAAATCATAAAGTAATAAAGCCTGTCCCCTTTTGCTACCATTCTGCAGGAGTAGCAACACCTCACGGCTTAGTGGAAGTTTCTGAAGAGTTTTTTACCCAGCACAGAAAAGGATATATATTTGGACGTTCCAGCCTTAAAAACTTTTTTGCAAAATTGGTATAGTGTATATCTTGTTAATTTATATCACCTTTTTACTCTTGTTGGACATGTAGATTTTTTTTCCTGTTCTAAATCTTGGCATTTAAAATGTACATATATTATCCTGTTACTATGCTGATATTTCTTGGTAGGCTAGATTCCTGAAGTTACACATTTTAACTCTTGGTAGGCTTTTTTATATTGCCTCTCAAAATGTCCTTCTTAGCATAAACTAACAGTTCACAGAGGAGCCTAATAACAACTTTTAAGATAATCCTCCTGACACTTTGGACGAGTCCTTTATGGGCATAGCCATAGCTTAGTGTGGGCCACCCAGCAGCCTGGGCAGAGCCTGGACAGCAAGGTCAGACTGGGCAGCTGGCTCATGGGAGAGCTGGAAGCTGAATCCCAGTCACTGGATTGGCCCCCTGGGAGTGCAAAGAGCAAAGGGATTCACAGTTTTGAGATTCTCTCTGAAACTGTGTTCCTGATTTCCTGTCCTTTGGAGGTGGGCTGTCTGCCATTATAGCCTGGTTAGTCTCGAATTTGCCTCTGACACTTCATAACTTTTTATTGCTTTCCCTTTATCAAGGAATATTTCTATTTCTATAATAATTTGTAATTTAGCAGTTGCATTTAGGATTTGCTTCCATTTTGTTGAAGGCAGTGGTGTTTACTGAACTCTCAGCCCTTGGCACCAAGCAAGGACCTGTGACACCGTATACGCCTTACTCAGCCTAGAAGGTGTTTCTGTCTCATGTGACAGAAGAGGGAGCTGCCTGAGCACACATAGCCAGGACGGGAGCACCTGTGAGTGGGGCAGGCCATCTGGGTGTCCTGGCGTGCCAAGTCAGGCCCTTCCTGCCTGTGACGCTCTCAGAAACTGCTTACCTGTGATGCTGGTGGTCAAGACCACAGGCTGCTGGCCCCACCAAGAGAACCAAGCATACTATCCCTGAAAAAGAATGGCCTTTCTCTTGAGAAGGAAGCATAAACTGGGCCAGCCCTCATCCTGGACATTACTGGTGTCACACACCCAGCTTCTAAAAAACTCCTGGCCATTTCAGAGAGCTTCTTATCCAGGCCCTTGAAAGTTGCTCGGGGAGGAGGCCCGGGAATGGTTATTTTTCCTTCCTCAACTAATTACCACTAAATTATTATTATTACCACTAATTTATTACCTTAAAACATAAGGATTGTTCTTATCTTGAACAGGTTTTGTGGGTCAGGAATTTGGGAGCTATGTAGTGGGTGGTTCTAGCCAGGGTCTCCCCTGAGGTTGGTCAGATGTCAGCCAGTGCTCAGTGCTGAGCACCAGCGGGGCAGGACTGCCACTCCCAAATTGGCAGATTGATACTTGCAGTAGCAGGAGGCCTCCATTCATTGCACACGGTCTCTTCCTAGGGCTGCTTGAGCGTCCTCACAACTAGGCAGTGGCTTCCTGTGAGCGCTGAGAGTGAGGAGAAGGCCATGTGTCTTCCATGCCCCAACCTTGGAAGTCAAACACTGTCACTTCCTCAGTGTCCTGTGTATGATACAGGTTAGCCCTGTTGGGTGTGGGAGGAAAGTACCTGGGTGTGGGTGCCAGGAAGTGAGAGGCACGGGACTGTCTTGGAGGCTGGCTCCCACCCTTGCCATGTAGTTTTTGATGACTCCTTTCTTCTTGGACGGGAAGCTGCTGCTATGACATGTCACGTCTGTGCCCTCTGTCTGGTGACATAATGGCTGGGGCTGGGATATCTTTACTTGTGGAATAATAGCTTGAGCTTCCCAGTTACCCAACATACTTTTTCCTGATGTCACTTCTCTTCAGAAGCACTCTGGGAAGTGGGGGAGCAGTGGAAAGTCTGGTCTCCATTTTATAAGTTAATAAAGGGAGCATGCCTCATTTCCTTGTGTGGCTGGGAATGCTGTGGCTCCTTCTCTTTAGTCTCTGACGTCATTCCTGCCTCTAGATGTGAGCATAACTGTAATTTTTTGACATCATAGAAGGAAGCAGGGGTCAAGAATACTCAACACTAAAAAAGTTAATGTAGCAAGTGTTAGTTATTGTCACTTGAGCAGAGGGGTATATGAGTATGGTTTAGTATTATTGTGATATAATACATTTAATGTAAATGGTTTTATTCTCTTATTTTCAAAATCTTGAGGGGAAAGAATGCTCCCTACTCCACTAGGCCATGGCTCATCTCTCTATTAGATAATTTTCCTATCAACAAAACTACCCACCCATACATATACTTCATAGAGATTCTATTAGTTTGAAATGATAAAAACTCAGATATCTTAAGGAGAGAGGATGTTATCGGCTCACATGAGTGGGCACTTGGTAGAAGGTGCCCAGAGGTGTCATCAGGCCTCTCTTCCATCTGTGCTCTGCTTGTTTCTTGGTGGTGTTGGGCTCAGGTCAGTTCTCCTCACACATCTTCCGAGGCCAGTAGGGGCCATACAGCAACTTATTTCATGGAAAAAGACCTCTCCACTGGCCTCTTATTAGTCCCCATGATGTCCTCTGCTTCTGTGTCAGTTACTTTTTCAGGAAGAGAATCTCTGTCCAGCCTGGGTCATATCCACCCTGATGAAGGGTGAAGGGAGAACTTGGCCTTGACAGGGACTAGTGGGGCGGGGAGACCAGAGTAACATGGGTGGAGGCAGGACAGAGGCTTTACCAAAAGAAAAGTTGGCAGGTGCTGCCACCAGGACAATGTGGATCTAGGCCTGGCCTCTTCTTAGGAAAGCCAGCACATATTGAAGAAGCCACACATCCTTTCCTGCCCAATGGGCTTTGCTGTTTCCAGAGTCTTGACTTCAGTGTGGACGAGAAGGTGGACCTTCTGGAGCTGACCTGGGCCCTTGAGAATGAGCTCATGATGGTCGGTGGTGCCACTCAGCAGGCAGCTTTGGCCTGCTACCGCCAGGAGCTGAGCTTCCGCCAGTAAGAGCCCACTGTGGTTGGGGAGGTTGTGGAGGTACAGCTGGCTGGGTTGCCTGGAGGGGAGTTTAGGGAAATGGGCATTCTGTCCTTGTCCACCCCAAGACAGTCCCAGGGGGCAGGGAACTTGACACCACCTTTCCCACTGGCTGTCCTTTAGTGGGCACTCTTGGTAGGACAGGGAAAGAGATAAGTTGTGAGTGCAGAAGAGGGCTCCTTGTGCCTCAAGTGGCATCCTCCTGTGGGGTCTCAGAGGGGCCTGAAGACCTAGTGGCCTGTGTGGCAGCTGCTGCTAGGGCTTTAACAGCCACAGAATTTCAGTCACCAGTCTGTCTTCATACTTAGTGAGAAGCTTAGAAACTGATGTTGAGGTCCTCCCTTAGTCCCTTTTAGCAAGGTTCCAAAGGGGGAATTTGAACCTGACACTCATCCTGCTGACACTGGAGCTCTTGGGTGCAGAGACAGAAACCTTCCAGTTGGTGGAGTATGTTCCAGGAGCAGGCAGAGAGGTCCTGGGTGGGGCAGCTGGCAGGAGAGGAGAACGAAGTGTTCCTCAATATGGTCACCAAGAACAAAATGACAGGAGGCCTGAGAATGCATTCCATTTTAGTTGGGTTCAGCCTTTGATTAGCTGAGAATTCAGGCCATCCATCTGCTCAGCAGATTGGCATAAAGATTATGTTTGTGTTTATTGATGTTCCAAAACTGCAGGGAAGGAAATCATGATTTCCATCCTCAAGAGTTTGCATCCAATTAGGTTCCAACAGATGACCTTTCTGACCTCAGGCAGCTCTGAGAATAGGACCAGAGACTGTTCCTTGTTAAGGTGGAGGGAGAAAAGCTCCTTCAGGGGGAAAAATGGTCACCAGAATAGCAAGTGTAGAGCCTCATGTGGAGACTAGTGACTGGAAAGAGTGAGAGCTATACACACAAATCACCTGCTCTGAGTGACTCACCCAGATGCCAGACTGCAGGTGTCAGGGTGTGGATGCCAGCCTTCTCCCCATGATGTGTCCAGTCCCAGGTTAGTACTGGGGATCCCTGGGAAAGGAGACAAAAGGGAGACATGGATAAATTCTCACCTGTTCTGGGCCATCTGGAGGTATTGCACAATGTAAGGCTTTAGGTGCAGACCTCCTTGGTTCAGAAACCTTCTAGAAACCTTCCTTGACAAGTCATTTAGCCTCTCTCTCAGTATGTGCATCTGTAAAACAAGCATAGTAATTCTAGAAACCACTTTTAGGAGATGGTTAGTGGTAGTACTAAGGTCAGAGCATGGCACTGCCCGTGCTCAGCACCGTTAATGCAACCCCTTCTATCATTTGTGGAGACACAGAGCTTGTTGGGCCTAGAGTAGGTATCCCCCTCTGACCCTGTCTCCTTCTTGTGGCAGGGGGCAAGTGGAGCAGATAGCAGGGGAGCGAGACAAGGCGAAGCAGGACCTGGAGAAAGCTGAGAAGAGGAACCTGGAGTTTGTGCAAGAGATGGATGACTGGCACTCTGCCCTAGAGCAACTCACAGAGAAGAAGATCCAGTAGGTATTGTGGTCATACCCAAGCGCAGAGCCATGGCTCATCAGCAGCTGGGTGGTGATTCCCTGGCTCTGGCCAAGGGTGGTTGGTGGATGTGGGGCTGCTACTAGCTGAGGCCATGGTAATGAACATGGTGGAGTTGAGGCCCTCCTCAGCTGAGCCAGGAGAAATCTAGAAGGTGTGCCTCTGGGTATATCCTTCCTTGAAAGAAGATGGGTGCATTTAAAAAGTGGTCTGGCTCATTATGATATGGGGTCATGGTGCAGGGGCATCTAGCTATGTGTGCCAATGAGCTGCAGGGAAAATTCCTATTCTCTTCTTTACTTATGGGGTCTGTTCTACCCAAACTGTGTCTTCTGTGTGTACCTGTGGCTAGTGACATGGATGAATGTTTTCAGAGAGGGCTGGTGAATGGTTTTAGAGCCGTTTGAAAGGAGCTTAATATGGTAGAAGCCCAGACCCCAAAACCTGACTTTAGGTATTGTAAGTTATAATGGGTTAAACAGACCCCTGCTCCATCAGTAAGGCTGGTTGCTGGACAGACCAGAGGAAAGGATTTCTGACTTTTTTTATGGACACAAAACCCATTCTCTGTTTTTTTAACCAAAATGTGAGGAAACCCAGCCCCTGAGGATCTCCCAGGCTGGGGCAGGTAAAGAGAAGATTTTCACCCCACTTTGAGATAGTCTCTGCCAGGCATCCCTGGCAGTACTCAGATGGTTATTCAGTTTCTCAAAGCTTTTGTCACCTGGAGGTGTTCCCTCAGGGATAGGAAAGGCTGTGCGCTGCAGAAAAACTGGTGTGGTACACTCAGCCTTTGGCAGCACTGATGGTTGGGGCACAAAAGGGCTGCCAGCCTCCACTCCTTATTCTCCCTCATCCAGCCCTTGCTGTGATCCTGGGTGGATGGAGTCCTTGAGGTTCCTCATCTGTGAAATGGGAATGGTGAAAGACCATCCTCTGCACAGGTCAATGTGTTGGAGCTCTTAACAGGTCTTGGTACATGCAGCCACCAGGCTCATCTCATGCCTGTGGGTTAGCAGAGCATGGACCTCTGTGAAATGTAGGAGAAAGAGAAGTAATAACTCATGTGGAAAGCCATCTCATTTCCGCGCCTCTGGATGTTGCCTTTCTCTGTCTTGTGTGGTTGTGGCATTTGAAGATAACACTTTTCTTACACCAGCCCTATTGACAGTGTGTGTGGGTGTTATAGCATGATTTATGTGAACCCACTTATACATGGTCCTGTCTGGGCAGCATAAGGGCCTTCACAGGGACATTTATTGCCCCCATCTGCCTTACTTCAGGCTTCTGATCACCATCTCTAGAAAGATTGCTCCTGCCATGCCTGGGTACTATCACAATCATAGGTACAAAGCCCTCACCCCAGAGCTTCATGGCTCACACTAGGAGGGATTGGAGGTATCCTGGGGTGTAGCCAGCTTTCCTGGGGGTCTGCAGACCTGCACGACAGCCACAGTAGATGGTGGGGAGGGTTTCATGGCAACTAAACAGTGGGGTTGAAGCCCCAGAGCCCATTCCAGTTCATCTTTACCAGAGACATGGTGTGTCTCCACTGTGCAGCCAGAGGTCTGGGAGTTGAGGACCTGGGCCTTTGTGAAACTGCTGTAATTGTTGCGGCACTTCTGTTGTATGCCAAGTATCACCTGAGCTACCAGCCATAGTTATCCGAAATAGGCCATTTTAGTCCCATTTTCAGCTAAAGAAACGCTTACAGTAGTGTAGTAGCTTGCCCATAATCATGCAACCAGTGTGGCCCAAAATTTGACGCCAAGTCTCTTCTCTCTTTGTCTTACACTGTCCCTAAGATAAGACAGCACGAGGCCCTGTCCTTCCATGTATTAGGAGGGTGAGAACAGACCATTACATAGGAGGAGCCACTTGCAAGGTAAAGAGCTCATCACCTTCCAAGGTCGGGGTCACATGGAGTCACATACTGCCCATCCTAGGTCAGCACGTGAGCCCCATTGGCTCACCTTCCCACAGGACCCTTGTGCTTGGGGATCCAAGGTTGAGTTCTGGCTGTTACTCCCAGTCTGTGGAGGAACAGGCTATGCGTTGAGTGGAACCACACATCTGAGTCTATCTGGGCCTTTGGAATTGCCCTTTCCTTACTGTGAGTGGCCAGGGAAGGCCGAATGCAGCAGGCTGTGAACCTTGTATGCTCATCAGTGGATGTCCACATCTGCCTCTGCCTGGTGTGAAGGAGTATGCAAGAGATGAAATCAAGGTGCATGAGTGCGAGAGAGTGCATGTGTGTGCATACAAGTCAGCACACACGCATACTCACTTCCAACACTCCTGCACAAAAGACTCTCCGAGGATAATGGGAATGTTCAGGAAGCCAAAACATTAAGGATCCTTACCCCAAATTTTCAAAAATACTTCCAGTCAATCCTGAGGAAAAATAAACATGGGCTCACTGTAAAGCGGCGTTGGGAAGGCTGAGGAACCCAGGGTGGGGAGACCAGCCTTGACTTCTATGTGGATGCACTGACTGTGGCCTTGCTGAGCCTCCCTTATCTCCGTGTGGAACATGGCTAGTGTTTATCATACAGGAGCATTTAATTAGGAAATAATTGCATTTTGTCTCTTGTCAGCAATTGGCCATCTCTATTCAGCTGATTCCCTTGCAGCATCCACCCCCAAGCCTTCCCCCTCACCCCTTCTTGCTGAGCAGGTTGTGGGTGGAATTAGAATGTTCAAAGTGTTGGTTCTTGTAGCTACAGTTGTATGATTTTGCTCATCTGACATAGTCTCCTTAGTTCCCTGACTTAACAAAATAGTGTGTGAGGTCAGCGTGGGTTTCTACAGAGTGAAACTGTTACTAAAAATTAAGAGCTGAAGGAACCTTGGGAGAAGCCAAGAGAGTCATCGCTAGCACAATTTTTCCTTTCTTAGTGCCTCCCCCTCCCTCTTCATGGCTCTTCTAACAATGTGGGTCTGTTGTTAGACTCACCACTGACTTTGGAAGCTTGGGATTCCACCTGAGCAGGAGTGGGACTAATCTGGTGCCACTGAGATCTTGGGTCGAAGCCTCACTAGGACCCTGAGGTGGGTGGGGCCCCCAGGAGCCTCTCTAGACTCTGGAGCAGTCTGACTCGCACACAACCTTCTTCTACTGACAGCCTGTACTGCAACCTTCCAGCCCTTGGTTACAGTTAGTGTTATTCAAGGGAAAAAACTCCTTTTACAAGAATTGTGTCCAAGAGCTAAATGCACATTGATTTTAGATGATCAGTTTGAGTAACAGAAAACTGATTTGCTTCAGTCGCAATGTGCTAGGCTTGATTCTCTCCCAACCAAGGGAAGAATTTTATGATGTCTTTCCTGGGGTAAGAGAATCACAAACTCAAAAATCTTATGTTGGTCTGAGGATCTGGTGAAGGGAAATGTGAAGGCCCCATGAGTTTGGATTTTGCCCCATGAATAGTGGAGCATTATTCTAGAAATAGCTTTTATGGCTGCATTAGGTTTTTCTTACTGCAAAAGTAATAAATGATACACATTCATTATAGAAAATACAAGTAAAGGTAAAAATAAAAGCAGAAATTTCACCCAGAGATTATCACTCCTGACATTTTTTATGTCATTCACTTCTTTTTCCCATGTACATAATTATTTACAAAATGTTATTGTATCATATAAGCTTTTGTGTTGGCCACAAGGCATCCTGTTATGTGGGTCTACCATATTTTATTTATCCATTTTCCTTTTGTTGATTATTTCACAAGTTTTTAAAGAGTGTAGTGGTACGGTCAAATAATATTTTTAAAACTACCCCAAATGTCTGTGGAGTATTACATTAGCTAGACTGATCTTACTGTTTTCCCCTAAGTAACAGCTCCCCTTTCTCCATCTCCTTTCCCTCTGAGTTGTCTTTCCTTAAAGTTTTGGGATGAGATTGAAAGTCCAGACTGTCTGGAGGGGCTTGAGAACAAACCCCCATGTGGGGGACCAGCCCACGCACCCCAGTCGAAAAGTCCCAAGTAGGGGGTTGGTGTCGGCGCAATACCTATAAGAAAAAAGACAGACAAGGTGAATGGTGGTAATACCACATTTTACTAAGATAGTCAGTGTCTTATATATCATGAGTGATTACATCATTTCTTTAATGATTACATAATTCAAGGCCCTTCATCAGTTATTCATGGGCAAGATGCTTATCCTTTAATAAGCAAATCTTTGGCAGAGGATTGTGTTTACTCCCAACAGCAGACAAAGAGCTAGAAAACAAAGTAAGGGAAGGCTGGAGTTACTGATTGACCCAAGTTGATTCAAAGCCTAAAAGTATATGCCTCTTTGCAAAGCAAGGAGAAAATCGTAGACAGTATGAACAGAAGCCACATGTGCGCTATGCGGGAGGTTTTTTGGCCTCCTGGGCCCCAACACCCCCAGTGTTCTCTTGTTAATTATTAATGTTGCCAAATCCTCTGCTGAAGTATGAGTTTTGCTCCTCTTCAGTCTAGAAAGATCCTGCTAAGTGGCTGTTTCAGTGATAAAACTAATATTTGGCACTTTTTTTCTGTTGGTAGAACTGGTTCTTAAAAAAGAGTAAGGCAGAAACTGAGGGGGGGTGGGAAATGCCTCCTACCTTGTCCTCCGATTGCTTTGGGGTTCACTGTCCGCAGGTTTTATGTTGCTTGTGTCCTGCATGAGAGGCTTACTTTTGTGCACATTTGGTTATCCAAGGCATTTGATGGCAGCTGAAATGCCAAGGCCATCACAGAGATCTACCTCCAGGGAGCATTCGCTAGCTCATTCCAGAGGGTCCAGGAGGAGGAGCCCTGAGGAGGGCATCCATCAGTTGCAGGGTAGTGTGGGATTTAAAGCAGGGCCCCTGCCCTTACAGCATGTGCAGCTTAGCTGAGGTTCAGTGACCCCTTCTGTCAAGCAAGAACAATGGAGTCCCAAACAGTGTGGCCAAGTGCTGTGGGGTGGAAGGTTCCAGGGAAGAAGGCCATGTCACCTAAGAAATGTCCCTGGAGAGGCGGGGGTCAGTGTGGGCCTAGGCAGTACCCCTTGGTACTGACATATTCCTGTGTGCTGTGCAGACACCTGGAACAGGAATACCGGGAAAGACTGAGCCTCCTGCGATCTGAGGTGGAGAGGGAACATGAGCTGTTCTGGGAGCAGAACTGCAGGCAGAGGGCTGTGCTGGAGAAGGACCTGGAGCGTCTGCAGGGTGAGGAGGCCAACCTACGTGAGAAGCTGACTCTGGCCCTCAAGGTAAGTGGGGAGCCATGTCTCCCCAGGACATTCTGCCTGGAAAGACAGAAGTGAGGTTGCCTGGGGGTCCATCCTCCCACACCTCACATTTTCCTAGTCAGGGACTGAATACCTCCTTACCTCCTGGTGACCTTATTACATTTCGGTGGGAAGGAAATGCCTGTGATTTCCGACTAAGGAGCATTTGCTGCAGCCACAGAGAGAGTACATTCCTTAGCCAAAGCAGAAAGCGTCTTGGCTTTTCCATGAAAGGCATTACCCCTTCCTTCTCTCTAGTTGTGGGGGCACCAGGACAGGTTTAGATCTTACTTTCTTCTCTGGGTCAGGGGGACAATTGTCATGGAGGGTCAGTGGCAGCAGCCAGCTTTGCTGCATCCCTTGGAGACCAGAGCATCTGTGGGGTCAGCAAAAGACCAAAACTTAAAGCCCACTGTACTGGAGTTCTGGGTGTGTGGTCTGAAGCAGAGGAGGTTTTCTGGGCTATGGTGAGTGTCTTGCAATCCACAGCCACCCTGCATTTGATTCCATCCAGTGGGGTGTCTTCTGGTCCCTCCTCTGCTCCTGCCTTCCTCCTCCTTTCCTAATTCGGAACCTGCGGATTCTTTCCACATCTGCCTGGTGTCTGTCTCCCTGGAGGAGACGCTGAGCCCTTGCCCACACTGTGTCCTAACTGCTCCTCTCACTGGTTTCCCGTGTCTGTGGGCACTGCCTTCCTCTCCTGCTGGACATCTGAGCTGTAAGTGTGCAGTTTCAAATCCCTTATTTAGAAAACAGCTCAGAAAGGATTCTCCCCCAGCCTCTTGTTTTACTCATGGCCTTCTTGAGCACTTGGGGCAGGAGAAGTAAGAGCAGTGAAGAAAGGGATGAGCACTGGTGAGGGGCTCTGTGGGGTTGGTCCACAGAACAGCTTCTTCTCCTGCAAGCAGTGAGCACCAGATACCTGCATTTGCAGGAGGTTTCTTCCCTGATTTGTGAGTGCTGCTGGGAATAAGTTTTTGATGCAGAGGGGAGACAAGCTGCTGACAGCTCTGTGCTCCACTCCCAAAGCCCGGCAAACTTGTGGTTTTTTGTCTTGTAGGAAAACAGTCGATTACAGAAGGAGATTATTGAAGTTGTGGAAAAGCTTTCAGAATCAGAAAAGCTGGTTTTGAAATTGCAGAATGACCTGGAATTTGTGTTGAAGGACAAGGCAAGTCCTTTTGCTGATTTTTAGTCTCTCGTTACTGGGTAAAAAGTGTCAGGGACTTGAAAAAGAATCCATAGGTGACTGAATTCAGTTTTTTCTTACCAAAATTCTAGAATGGAGAGAAAAACCAGCAGATTGAGCTTTCTTCTGTTTTCTTCCTATTCATGTGAGTGCAGGGGTGCTGATCTTTTAGTGACAGAGCCAGGGCTCGGCAGCACCATGTTAACAGACTCCAGTGATGGGTTCTCAGTGGTGTGGGGCACGGAGGAGAGCTCCATGCCCAGGCCCTGCATCTGGCCCTGCCCATCACCTTGGGAGAAGGAGGAGAAGGGAAGTGCTGCATGGATAGATCAGGGCAGGGTGCATCCTAGGCAGCTGATTAGGAATGCGCCCCAGACTCCAGTTGAGAGTATGACCACCTTCTATAAATTCAGAGCATCCTTCTGCCTTGGGGTCTTTTAAACAAGGGGAAGGAGGAAGAGGAAGGATGGAAGGCTATACCTGGAGATGCTGAGCCTAGTGGGAGGAGCAATGATGGGGTGACAGCACACATTCTACCTGGCCTGAGGTCCTGGCTTTCATTTTCCTGTGTGGGTCTGACTTTCAGCTGGAGCCACAGTGCATAGAGCTCCTGGCCCAGGAGGAGCGGTTTGCAGAGGTCCTAAAGGAGTACGAGCTCAAGTGCCGGGTATGTGCCCCACCAGGCCCCCTTTGCCATCTCGAGCCATCACGTTTACTTTGTTCTACACTGGAGACATTGCTTTTGTCTTCAAAAGCACTTTACAGCAAGGTCACTGGTACTGGGAGGGGTTCTGAAAACTTGGCCCTCCAGAGATCTCCTGGTGCCACAAGACTACACAGCTGTGCTTAATCCTGGCTTTGCTTGCTAAGAGTGGGGTATTAGAGCCTGTGAGACAGGTGGGTGGTGCAGGTTGTCAGGATCTGACTGGTTCAGACCTGGGTGGTGATGTGTGGGCCTCATACTTCATCCTCCTGCCTGGGAGTGGCCTGTAATTCATGGGAGGCCACATTCTTAGCCTCCGTGTGAAGGATAGTCCAGTATAAGTCAGCAGGAACATCAGTGTATGAGCAGAGCAGGTGGAGCCTGTGATCTCAGCCTGTGTTCTAGTGATGGATCCTCCCCAAGTTTCATGTTCCTCAAGGAGAGGTGACCCGACTTGCCTGCGTGGTGCCATGCTCAGCCCCACATAGGCTGGCCAAGATTGATAGATTGCACCAGTTCTGAAGCCCCCCCTCAGTGTTTCCAGCCACCATGCAGGTAGCCAAACCTACCAAGGGCCATCCATTCAGTTAGAGACACTGCAGAGTAGGGCATAGGTGGTAAACAATATCAGTCACACATATCACAGCCCTGTTATACCCTTAAAATTATCCAGGACCCCAACAGATATAACATTATTGTTTGTTATTAAGGGTCTATTCACTTCTTAATGGTCTCCCTCCAAATTAAAGTCAAAATTTACTTTGTTCCTCCTGCACGTTGCTTTGACAACACCAGAGGATAAAGGTAAGCCTGTGCTGTTCTGGAATGAGACATGACCCACTGCTTCCTGTGCTCTTTCCTCTGCTCCAAACCCCAATGCCAGGGTACCCTCCTGAAATCCTGTTTACAGCTGTGTCACCCTCCTCCTGAACCTCCTGCTAGCATGTGTTGGGGTATGTTGTGCAGGTGGGATTGCTGTCAGATATGTTTCCTCCCTCCCTTTAAGCTTGTTGCCTGGACTTAGATAAAGCCTGTAACTAACCATCAGTTAATACGTTACTTTAGTGCACTGAATCTTTCAAAAACCCATAAACACATCTTTCTTTCATGAGACTCTGTTACTCATTTCACTTTTAGTTCTTGAAATTTGACTTCTTGAAACAGAAATATTGAACATACTGTGTTTATTCAGAAATTCACTTTTTCCATTTTTTTGAATATTTTTGATAGTTTCAAAGTAACATTTAGATCATTTAGAAAACTTTTTATTGGAAAATAATTTCTTTTTAAAAAAAATTTTTTTTATGTTTTATTTATTTTTGATACAAAGAGAGACAGAGCATGAGAGGGGGAGGGTCAGAGAGAGAGGAAGACACAGAACTGGAAGCAGGCTCCAGACTCTGAGCTAGCTGTCAGCACAGAGCCTGACGCGGGGCTCGAACCCACAAACATGAGATCTGACCTGAGCCGAAGTCGGAGGCCCAACCGACTGAGCCACCCAGGCGCCCCGGAAAATAATTTCTAATACATGAAGTTACAAAAGTAAAAAAGTAAAAAAAAGTGACAGGGACACCTGGATACCCTTTGTCCATATTCACCTGTTGTTTATATTTTACTCCATGTGCTCACTTGTGTGCCGTGTATGGATGTGAGTGTGTATACACAGTTACTTTCTGAACATCTGAGGGTGAGTGATGTGCATCACAGGGCCACTCCACCCCTCAACAGCTCAGTGCACATTTCCAAAGAATAGGCTTAGTCCTGCTACCTTGCAGTGGTGTGCATGTGCACATAGTTGATTTGTTAAATGTTCAAAAGTTTTGCCAGCTTCTTGCTCAGCTTTCTTGAGAGTTTTTTACACCACAGCAGAGTGCAAAAGCCAGAAATCTGGGCTTTTCTTCGGGAAGACCCAGCTTCCCTTTCCACCTAACTGTACCACACTAACTTCATGATTCCCACTGATACAACTCATTGTATTTCAGTTTTGTTTGTTAACCTACAGGATCCATTGTAGGGTCAGGTGTTGCCTTTAGCATTTCTTAGGCCATTCAGGCTCCTACAACAAAAAACGTCGTCATAGATTGGTGGGTTTATAAACCAGATTTAGTTCCCACAGTTCTGGAGGCGGTGTTGCTGAATTCAAGTGGGCCTGCTCCTTTGGTGAGATGCATACAGAGACTAATGCCAGTGGAGCTGCCTCACAAGCTCACTTTATTTGTAGGAACAGGGAGATCATGGGGAGTAATTAAAACAGCCAAACAAGGGAAGGTTGGCAGGCTCCTTCTACTAGGGCTTGGAATGAATATTCAGAGAGGGATTTTCACATTATAATGAGGCTGAGGTAACTGTCCATCACTTTTTATTTATCAGCACTCTGACCTCCTCAAATGTTTGTTTTTGTTTTTGTTTTTGTTTTTCCTGACTGATTGATTGATTGATTGTGAAGATGAGTAGGGGAAGGGCAGAGAGAGAGGGAGAGTCAGATTCCCAACCAGGCTCCACACTGTTAATGCAGAGCCTGACACAGGGCTCTATCTCATGAACCGTGAGATCATGATCTGAGCCAAAAACCAGAGTCAGACACTCAGTCAGTTAAGCATCCAACTTTGGCTCAGGTCATGGTTGTAGTTTGTGAGTTCGAGCCCCTGCCCTGTGGGGCCCTGTGCTGACAGCTAGAACCTGGAGCCTGCTTCGGATTCTATGTCTCCCTCTCTCTGCCTCTTCCCTCCCCTCAAAAATAAGCATTAAAAATTAAAAATAAAGTAAAATAAGATGAAAGGTGAGATTGACAGCTAGGCAGAAGCCCCTAGGAATTTAGTTCCTAAAAGGTAAGACAGTTAGGCAGAAGCTTCTATTAGAAATTCTCTGAGCTCATGGTCAAACTTGTGGTGAGAGCTCTCTTCCTGGTACAGATGGAAAGACTGCCTTCAAGGGAGCTCTCTGGGGTCTCTAACACCAGGGCACTAATCCCTCATGACCCAAGGGCTCTACTCTCATGACCCAATCACCTCCCAAAGTTCTGGCCTCCAAAACCAACACCTTGGGTGTTAAATCGTAATACATACAGTCTGCAGCACATTCCCACAGCCTTTTTGTCTTTCTTTCTTTCTTTTTTTTTTGGTCTCTGACACATGGATATTTTTAAAAAGAGATTTTTAATCTCTTTATTTTGTATTGTTTTGATATTTCCTTTGGATTAAATTGGGATTATGTGTTCTCAGCCAGACAGTGTAGGTGATGTTAAGGTGTTGCCTGATTTCCCCACTGTATAATTACTGTTGCTTATTTTTTTTTATCCCATGCAACTAATAAGCAGTCAGTGGGAAGACACTTAAAAATCCCACAAACATTCTACTCTGTATCAAAATTTTCCCTAGATTTAGTATCCAATTGGATAGTATCCAGTCTTTACCATGATGGCTGCAAAATAATGATTTCCCAAGCCCAGCACCCACTCTGCATCTATCAGTTCGCCCTTGGTGTCCTCCTGTAAGCCAGAGGCATCCTTCTCTCCTCTTTGCTATGGGAGGGTCTCTGCCTCTGGCTGATGGTGTTTTTATTTATTATTATTTTTAAATTTTTTATGTTTTATTTTATATTAGGGAGAGAGAGAAAGAACATGAGCAAGGGAGGGGCAGAGAGACCAAGACAGAATTCAAAGTAGGCTCCAGGCTCCAAGCTGTCAGCACAGAACCCGATGTGGGGCTCAAACTCATGAGTAGTAAGATCATGACCTGAGCCGAAGTCAGTATACTTCACTGACTGAGCTACCCAGGTGCCCCTGGCTAATGGTGTTTTCCAGAGGTAGAGACAACTTTCAGCCTCCCCCACAGTGCATCACCCAACCTTTCCAAAGTCACTGCTCTGCATTTTCGTGTACTTTGTAACCAGGATATTTGTTAGCAATGACACCATACTTTCCCTTATTGCCAAATCCTCTCCCTATTTAACTGTCATTTTAGCTTTTTGTTATGTCTTTCTCAAGCTGAATTTTGTTGGTGAGGGTGCCTTTGTTTAAAGGGGAGTGTGAAATGTTAATCAGTGTTCTCTGTGGTTTCATGTTTCTGCTGTTGCTTTGGGTGGACACTGTAATGATAGAGTGTGTCCTTGGTCAGACACCCGAAATGCAGATTTTCCCTTCCCTCGTTTCCACACTGTTACAGATGGAATGCTTGTGTTTCCCCAGATTCTTATGTTGAAGCCTATGCTCCCATTGTGACAGTGTGAGGAGGTAGGTCCTTTCGGGTGATTAGGTCATGAGGATGGAGCCCAGTGAAAGGTATTAGTGATTCATATAAGGGACCCCAGAGAGCTCCCCGATCTGTTCCACCATGAGACAGGAAAAGACCGCCATCTACCAACAAGGAAGACCTCACCAGACACTATATCTGTCCACACTTTGATCATGGACTTCTAGCCTCAGAACTATGAGAACTGAATTTCTGTTACTTATGAACTCTGTGGAAATTTATTATAGAAGACCAAATGGACTGAATTTGTTAGAGAAGCTCTCCCTCCTGCTCCCACTTATATGTATGCATACTCAGGCCCAGCTTGTAGCCCCAGCCAACCTGCTGGCACCACCTTCCTCTCTGGCACTTTCCAGGGCTCCTATTGAAATCCCACCCTCCCCTCAGGCCCTTCATGCTGCTTTATCAGGGCAATGAACTTGTTGCCTTTCCTGGCTGGTGCAGTAGTGCCTATAAGCACCTTTGGCACCCATAGGCACACTCAGTAAATGTGAGTCCATGTGAAAATAAACAGCCACCTGATTCTCCAGCCCCTCCAGACACCTCCTGGGTAGAGCTGGGGTCCATGGCTGGTGCCCATGATGGCACATGTCACCCTCATCAATTAGAACTGGCCACACTCCCTGCTCTGTCTTGAGAGCAAAGAAGTCTATGCCTAGCATAGCACCTAAGAGAACCTGTTCTCTGGTACTGCTGAATTTGTGGGATGTGTGTATCTTCTCAGAATACTCAATACAAGATACACATACAATTTTAAATTCTCCTGTAGGCAAATTAAAAAATATTAAAAAATTATTTGAGTAACATTTTATTAATCCATTATATCCACATTGTTATCATTTCAACATAAAATAAATATAAGCAATTGTTAAAAGTTTATTTATTTATTATGAGAGAGACAGAGCATGAGTGGGGGAAGGGGCAGAGAAAGCAGAAGAGGAGAGAATCCCAAGCAGCCTCCATAGTCAACACAGAGCAAGTTGGGGGCTTGAACTCATGAAACTGTGATATGATGACCTGAGCCAAAATCAAGAGTTGGAAACAACCAACAGAGCCACCCATGTGCCCCAATATAAGCAAAATTTTTAATGTGCTTTTGTTTTCAGTGGAATTGAAGACAAATATGTTTTAATATTTATTTTTTTAAAATAGTTTATTGTTAAATTGGTTTCCATATAACACCCATGCCTTCCCCACAAGTGCCTTCCTCCACGAAAACCACCTCCTTCCCCCAACCCCTCCCCCTTCAACTCTCGGTCCATTTTCAGTAGTCAATAGTCTCTCATGTTTTGTGTCCCTCTCTCTCCCCAACTCCCTTACCCCCTTCCCCTGCCCATGGTCCTCTGTTAGGATTCTCCTGTTAGACTTATGAGTGAAAACATATGGTATCTGTCCTTCTCTGCCTGCCTTATTTCTTTTAGCATGACACCCTCGAGGTCCATCCACTTGCTACAAATGACCAGATTTCATTCTTTCTCATTGCCATATAGTACTCCATTTTGTATATATACCACATCTTCTTTATCCATTTATCAGGTGATGGACAATTAGGCTCTTTCCATGATTTGGCTATTGTTGACAGTGCTGCTATGGACACTGGGGTGCGCCAGCACTTCTGTATCCCTTGGATAGATCCCTAGCAGTGCTATTGCTGGGTCATACAGGAGTTCTATTGATAGTTTTTTTGAGGAACCTCCATACTGTTTTCCAGAGCGGCTGCACCAGTTTACATTCCCACCAACAGTGTAGGAGGGTGTCTGTTTCTCCACATCCTCGCCAGCATCTATAGTCTCTTGATTTCTTCCTTGTAGCCACTCTGACTGGCGTGAGGTGGTATCTCAGTGTGATTTTGGTTTGTATTTCCCTGATGAGTGATGCTCAGCATTGTTTCATATGCCTGTTGGCCACCTGGAAGTTCTCTTTGGAGAAGTGTCTATTTATGTCTTCTGTCCATTTCTTCTCTGGATTATTCATTTTTTGGGTATGGAGTTTGGTGAGTTCCTTGTAGATTTTAGATACTAGCCCATTATCTGATATGTCATTTGCCACTATCTTCTCCCATTACGTTGGGAGTTTTCTTGATTATTTCCTATGCAGTGCATTAGCTTTTTATCTTGATGAGGTCCCAAGAGTTCAGTTTTGCTTTCATTTCCCTTGCCTTTGGGGATGTGTCGAGTAGGAAATTGCTGTGGTTGAGGTCAAGGAGGCTGTTTCCTATTTATCCTCAAAGGTTTTGATGGTTTCCTGTCTCACATTCAGGTCCATCTGCCATTTTGAATTTATTTTTGTGTGTGGTGTAAGGAAGTGGTCTAGTTTCATTCTTCTGCATGTTGCTGTCCAGTTCTGCCAGCACCACCTGCTAAAGAGGCTGTCTTTTTTCCATTGGCTACTCTTTCCTGCTTTGTCAAAAATTAATTGGCCGTATATTTGTGGGCCCAGTTCTGGGTTCTCTATTCTATTCCATTGGTCTGTGTGTCTGCTTATGTGCCAATACCATACTGTCTTGATGATGACAGCTTTGTAGTAGAGGCTAAAGTCTGGGATAGTGATGCCTCCCGTTTTGGTTTTCTTCTTCAGTATTACTTTGGCTATTCGGAGTCCTTTGTGGTTCCATACGAATTTGAGGATAGCTTGTTCTAGCTTTGAGAAGAATGCTGGTGCAGTTTTGATGGATATTGCATTGAATATGTAGATTGCATGGGGTAATGACATTTTCACAATGTTTATTCTTCCATGCTCATGGACTGTTTTTCCATTTCTTGGTGTCTTCTTCATTTCTTTCATAAGTTTTCTATAGTTTTCAACATATAGGTCCTTTATATCCTAGGTTAGGTTTATTCCTAGGTATTTTATTGTTTTTCATGCAATTGTGAATGGAATCAGTTTCTTGATTTCTCTTTCTGCTGCTTCATTATTGGTGTATAGGAATACAACTGATTTCTGTACATTGATTTTGTACCCTGCGACTTTACTGAATTCATTGATCAGTTCTAGAAGGCTTCTGGTGGAGTCTGCCAGGTTTTCCATGTAGAGTAGCATGTCATCTGCGAAAAGTGAAAGTTTGACTTCTTTGCCAATTCTAATGCCTTTTATTTCCTTTTGCTGTCTTATTGCTGATGCTAGGAGTTCCAACACTGTTAAACAACATTGGTGAAGGTGGACATCCCTGTCGTGTTCCTGATCTCAGGGGGAATGCTCTCAGTTTTTCCTCATTGAGGATAACATTGGCTGTGGGCTTTTCATAAATGGCTTTTATGATGTTCAAGTACGTTCCTTCTATCCTGACTTTCTTGAGGGTTTTTATTAAGAAGGGATGAGGTACTTTGACAAATGCTTTTTCTGCATCTATGGACAGGATCAAATGGTTTTTATCTTTTCTTTTGTTAATGTGATGGATCACATTAATGGATTTGCAAATATTGAACCAGCCTTGTAACGCAGGAATGAATCCCACTTGATCATGATGGATAAAATGCTTTATATGCTGTTGAATTCGATTTGTTAGTATCTTGTTGAGTATTTTTGCATCTGTATTCATTATGGATATTATTGGTCTGTAGTTCTCTTTTTTTACTTGGTCTCTGTCTGGTTTGAGTGATGCTGGCTTCATAGAATGAGTTTGGAAGTTTTCCTTCTATTTCTATTTTATGGAATACTTTGAGAAGAATGGGTATTAACTCTGCTTTAAATGTCTGGTAGAATTGTCCTGGGAAGCCATCTGGCCATGGGCTCTAATTCATTGGGAGACTTTTGATAACGGATTCTATTTCTTTACTGGTTATTGGTCTATTCATGATTTCTGTCTCTTCTCGTTTGCATTTTGGTAGTGCATGTGCATTTAGGAATTTGTCCAGTTTTTCTAGGTTGTCCAGTTTGTTGGGTGCTCCCTCTATTCTTTTTAAGGAGCCTGGCTAGACGTTTATCAATTTTGTTTACTTTTTCAAAGAACCAAACTTGATTTCATTGATATGCTCAGCTGTTTTTTTTTTTAATTCTATATTGTTTATTTCTTCCCTGATCTTTATTATTTCTTTTCTTCTGCTGGGTTTGGGGTGCTCTTGCTGCTCCCCTTCTAGTTCCATTAGGTGCTCTGTCAGATTTTGAATTTGCACTTTTTCTAGTTTGTTGAAATAGGCCTGGATTGCAATATACTTTCCTCTTAGGACTGCCTTTGCTGCGTCCCAGAGAGTTTGGATTGTTGTCTTTCGTTTTCATTTGTTTCCACATATTTTTTAATTTCCTCTCTAATTGCCCAATTAGCCCAATCATTCATTAGTAGGGTGGTTTTTAACCTCCACATTTTTGGAGGTTTTCCAGACTTTTTTCTGTCGTTGATTTCATGTTTCATAGCATTGTGATTTGAAAGTGTACATGGTATGATCTCAATTCATTTATATTTCAGAGGGTTGCTTTATGCCCCAACATGTGATCTATCTTGGAAAATGGGCCATGCACACTTGAAAAGGTGAATTTCCTTAGTTCAGGATGTAAAGTTCTATATATATCTATCAATTCCATCTGTTCCAATGTGTCATTCAGGTCCATTCTTTCCTTAGTGATTGTCTGTGTGGCTGATCTATCCGTTGCTGTCAGTGGAGTATTAAAGTCCCCTGCAATTAGCACATTCTTTTCAATAAGATTGTTTCTGTCTGTGATTAATTGTTTCATGTATTTGGGTACTCCCGAATTTGCTACATAGATGTTTATAATTGTTAGCTCTTCCTAATGGACACCCTGTAATTATTATATAATGTTCTTATTCTTTTTTTTTTTTTTTTTTACTGCCTTTACTTTAAAGTCCAGTTTGTCTGATATAAGTATGGCTACTCCAGCTTTCTTTTCCTTCCATTCGCTTGGTAGATATTTCTCCATCCCCTTACTTTCATTCTGAAGGTGTCTTCATGTCTAAATTGAGTCTCTTGTAGACAGCAAATCGATCGATTTTGTTTTTTTATCCATTCTGCTACCCTGTGTTATATGTTTGGAGCATTCAATCCATTTACATTCAGTGTATTATTGAAAAATTTGGGTTTACATTCATTGTGTTCTCTGTAGAATTCATGTATGTAGTGGTGTCTCTGGTACCTTGTATTCTTTGCAACATTTCCCTTGTAGCATCCCTTTTAGGATTTCTTGTAGGGCTGGTTTGGTGGTGATGAATTCTCTCAGTTTTTGTTTGGGAACACCTTTATCTCTCCTTCTATTTTGAATGACAGGCTTGCTGGATAAAGGGTTCTTGTTATTTCTGTTCATCACATTGAAAATTTCCTGCCATTCCTTCCTGGCCTGCCAAGTTTCATTAGATAGGTCTGTAACCACTCTGATAGGTTTCCCTTTGTATGTTAGGGCCCTTTTATCCCTAGCTGCTTTCAGACTCTCTTTATCTTTTTATTTTGCCAGTTTCACTAGGATATATTGTGCTGAAAGTCGATTCAAATTACGTCTTAAGGGGGTTCTTTGTGCCTCTTGGATTTGATGGTCTAATTTTTTACCCAGATTTGGGAAATTCCCAGTTATAATTTGGTCTAGTTCCCCTTAAGGACCGCTCTTTCTTCCTCTTCAGGAATTCCAATGATACGGATGTTGTTCTGTTTGATTGTATCACTGAGGTCTTGAATTCTCCTTTCCTGCTCCTGTATCAATTTCTCTTTTTTTTCAGCTTCCTCTTTTGCTATAACTGTGTCTTCTATTTCACATAATCTTCTCTCTGCCTCTTAAATCTGTGAGGTTGCCACCTCCATTTTATTATTCATCTCATTTATAGCCTTTTTAAACTCATCACAGCTAATTTGAATGTCCCTAGTCATTGTATCAGTAGCTTCTCTGTTGCTTTTTTCAAGCCCAGCAATTAATTTTATGACAATTCTTGTTCAGTTTATTTGCTTAGATCTATTTTGAGCAATTCTGTGGCTGTGACTGCTTCCTGGAGTTTCTTTAGGGGAGAGTTCTTTCTTTGTGTCATTTTTGATAGTTTTCTGTCTCTTGTCAGTTTTTAAAGCTCATTGTGCACTGTGCATCTGTTAGTATTGCTCTGTTAAAGTAGGTTTATTGACTGCTAGGGCCTGTCATTTTAGGAAATTTTACTTTAATGGTGTCTCTCAGTTTCTCTTGTTGTGCCTTTGATTATTTTATTTCCCTACTCAGCGATATTTGGGACTCTCCATCATGCATACTTTGGCTTGTTTCTTGGGGTAGCTATGAAAAGGAAGACAGACAGACAAACACATAGGGAACAGAAGCATGCAAACACACAGACAAATCAAACAAACAAATTAAAAGGGAGAAAGGTAGAAAGAAAAGGGAGAGGAAATGAAGAGAAGAGAAGAAAAAAAATAAAGGTGGTCACAGACAACAAAGGACAATTTACAGTCTAAAATTGTATAACCAGTGAAGGGAGAGATAAGGATGAACAAGGGAGAATATATCTGAACGGCAAGAGAACAAAAAAAGAGGGAGAAAGGAAATAGAAAAATAAAGAGTAAAAAAAAACTGTAAAAGTAAAAAAGGTAATAAGAATAAAAAAATATGTAGAAGAAAACAGCAGCTCCCCTTAGCAGATAGGCGTGGTTTGGTTACATAGGTCTCCGGAGCTGCTTTTGGAGGCCCTGCCTTGGTGGTTGCAGAGAGAAGAATGGTGGCGCCCCAAGGTCCCCTCAAACTAAGTGCTGCAAGCCACTCTTAAGAGTCTGATCTCCTTGTGCCCCAGCTGAGCCAAGCTGTATTTTCAAAATCCTAGTCCATGCACTTTTATGCTACCACAGGTGACATGTACTCGCTTTGGTGGCCAGCTTTTTAGCTGGGGTCTCAGAGGGAGAGGACAGTTTCTTTTGGCGCAGGCTGGGATTTGTGTCGCTGCTGCTGGAGGCTGGGTGTGCTGTAGGGAGCAAAAGTGCGTACCCCCACAGCCACTGCCTGTGGGGATTTCGTAGGGATGGGGGCTGTTTTTCCCAGTTCCACCCAGGAAACGAGGATAAGCAAATTTTTAATGAGATATTTTACATCCTGTTTTAGGAATCCAGTCGTTGAAATTCATTGTAGATTTTAGACTACAGACACTTTGGTTCAGACTGACTGTAGCTGAGCTGCTCAGTGGCCTGTGCGGTGAGCACTACCATCTTAGATATTTCAAAGCTGGAGCGCAGTGACCACAGGCTGTGTCAGCGACCAGGGGCTACACTCTTTGCAGACTTGCCCCAAAGCTCTAAGTTGCTGACCCTGCCCTTCCCCTCCCCTGCTCTTTTTGTGGGGAAATTCTCATATTTGCCCAGTAGCTTCTGGATTAGGTACAGTGACCCTTTTTGAAGGGTCTTATAACATCCATGCACAGCCTGTCCCTTCTGCTGCCTAGAACTGCCAGTGTGAGGCTCCTTCTCCAGGGGAGATGTAATTACAGACCAGGTGCTGGCCTAACAGGAACAGTTCTAGGAAGATTAGGTTTATTCAGTGAGAGCTGCTTGGAGAAGAAACAAATAGGATTCAAAAACCAAAGCGGGGATGTGCCTGGGTGGCTCAGTTGGTTAAGCATCCTACTTCACCTCAGGTCATGATCTCATGGTTCGTGGATTCAAGCCCTATATTGGGCTCTGTGCTGACAGCTCAGAGCTTGGACCCTGCTTCGGATTCTGTGTCTCCCCCTCTCTCTCTGCCCACCCACCTTGTGCTCTTTCTCTGTCTCTTAAAAATAAATAATCATTAAAAAAATTTTTTTTAAAAACCGAAGGGGGATGTGAAGCTTTGTGAGAGGTATGTCCTGAGTCCTCTCCATGTGGCCGTGGCTATAATTTTTGGAGTGTCCCAAAAGGAGAAGCTGGCTGAATGCTATACTTTTGGAAGACATGGCATCACTTATACTATTTTCCAGGTTAGTCAGTCACAGGCCCACCAGGGTTCCAGGGAAGGAGGACTTAGATCCAGAGTCATGAGTGGACGTGGTAACACATGCACCTATGGGGCCATCTGGGAAGGCAGCTGTAAACTCTACCCTTTATAGCCCTTTAAAAATCAGATGACTGGGTGTGCTTGTTGAGATGTTTCATTCAAGTGTAGTCATAATTATTCTGGTTGCAAATGAGACCCTTCCTCTGAAGCTTTCATGACCCCCTCCTCCTCAAATCCCCCCATATCCCCCATGTGCATGCTCACCCACCGTCCTTTCTGTTTGACACAGTCATCTTTGCTTTGTGGCCCTTGGTCTGAAGTACTTGGTATTTTTTTGTTCAATAGCTATAGAAAGAACCCTTTGCAGATTCAACATCAAGAGAAAAGAATCCCAGCAAGGACACTTCCCAGACAGTGCTGTCTCACCCCCTGTCACAGCATCACTCTGGTCTTAAAGCACTAGAGTTTCAGATGTTAATGGTTCTCTGTATTTTCTACATTCCTCCTCAGTTTCCACTCCAGTCTTTTTTTTTTTTTTTCTTCTTGGCCCCTCCTGTATATCCAGTGATTGAAAGTGAGTGGTACAGGGTATAAGAAAGTCAGGAAGTGGCCCTTGCTTTCACTAACCTCCCCTGTTGTTGGGAATCTAGAATGCAGCTTAAGTGTTGTGTGTTGGAAGTCAGGGCCTGACACTTGGCTGCTCCTTGGGCAGGCTGGCTCCATACTGCTCCACTCCTCACCACTCCTTAGGTGGCCGCTTTGGCTGCAGGGGATGTCTGACTCTGCCCCGCAGGACCTGCAGGACCACAATGACGAGCTACAGGTTGCACTGGAAGGCCTGCAGGCACAGCTGCCCCCAAGTTGGTGTAGCCGTCCCCACACACAGCGAGAGGAACGGCTGCTCCCTGGACCTGGCCCAGCAGGTAGCAGCCCAGTCCTGGGAGGTAAGGGATTGTGTTCTGCTTTGGGAGTAGGGGCTGGTGGCAATGGATGTCTGTCTGTCACCACTGTTTGAGCTGCCCCTTGATCCAGGGGCACTCTTTGGTATAGGGGGGCCAACTCCACAGCATGTCAGGCTTCCAGAGGATCATGAGCCCCTTCGGACCAGCACATTTGGTCGAACGGCCTGTAACCCAAGGCCAGGGACAATATCCAGAGTCCCAAGGGAAGAAGAGGGTGAAGGTTTTACTGTTTACTTAGAGATGGTGATGTTATGATGACCTTGTAATGACCTCAGTATAGGCATGACCTAGTAAGCCTCTTGAGTCGTGGGGAGGATCCAGATAGATGCCCCAGGGTGATCATTCAGCATGGATTGGAGATAGTCATTTAGGGAAAGGAGGAGAGGAGAGGCTGGGGGTCATGCAGAGCATGCGGTCTGGTCTAGGGTCTGTGACAGCTCTCAGGGAAGGTGCTAGATTGTGTAAAATGCATCAGGGACTCCTGATATTCACAGAGGCCTCATGTGGACCATGGCAGAACAGGGCTGATGTTTACTGCCTGGAATGTGTGGAAAGGGTCAAGGTAGGGTGGGGCCTTGGTACCTGCTCTTCTTGCCCATGCACAGAGCTGATGCTGAAGGTGTCGCTTGAGAAGGACCAAGGCTTCTTGCTCCCGAACTCTTGGGATAAGCTCCAAACACCACGAGGCCTCAATGCCCTGTGTTTAAGTTGTTGGCTCCTCCTAGAGACCAGAATGGGTGGGGTGGGGGTTCAGATGTCCCAGCTATCCTTGAGGTTTCCATGGTTCCTCTGGATGATGGGTTGGGTTTGGCTGGTTGCTGCCTTTCCTCACAGTTGTGTGGAACAGGCAGCATGCAAGTTCACATGGTTCCCATGACTCCATGCATGCTGCTGTTGGTGGGGAGGGCACATGGGGACCACCAGGACTGCCCTACCCCTGGCCACTTGGCTACTTCCACTGTCCATATATCAAGACAGAGTTAGCCCATCAGAGAGGAATTTGTTCTCATCTGCAATCCTGAGAGCACTCAGAGTTACCATATTGTCCTAAAGCTGTTTACTTCATAAAACAGAAAAGTTTGTACCTAAGAGAGCCAATATGGGACCCTCCAAGGGGAACTGCGTGGGGCTTTCTGTGCATGTGGGTCCAGCTTCCTCAACCCCTTTAAGCTTCTTTAGTGGAGTCTAATGTCTCCGAGTCCATGACCTGTAGTCCACTGCCTTCAGCTGGGAAGTGTTGGGGTATGGCCAGCACACTGGACATTATCACATCCCCAGATGAGTGTTATATGTGGCTAAGTGGGCAGCCTGACCACAGGGAGGAACTTGTCCCTGGAGAGGAGCCTGGGATACACAGAGCATGGGACCCTTGTCCAGAGCCACTGATTCATAACCCAGGGAGCAACAGAGCTACGGTCCTGTACCTTGGGTAGCCCTAGTCCAGAAGATCTTGGGCTGTGGCACTGGGAGGCAGCCCCCAGCTTTATGTCATCACTGATCTGCCCACCAAGGCCCTTTCTCTTTCCTTTTGCCACGCCTACCCACCCGCCCCCAACCCCCATCTGATCACAGGGGTTCCATCAGCCCCTTCAAAGGAAGGAGCCTGTCTACTGCCACAGGGGCATTTTGGTAGAAGGGCTGTGTGGATCATAGGGATTGTGCCATCAGTGCTTCCAGCTGGAGCCACCTGGCCAGGTGTTTCTTCACCTAGGCCTGCTCAGCCAAAACCAGCTCTGGCTGTCAAGGCAGAGGCTACTTTGTTTCCTAAGGTGCTTGTCCTAACTTTTCTCAACCACATGGCCCTCAGTCTGTCACTTGTTTTCATGGAAAATAGTTAAGGGATGTGTCATTTCCCTTTACTTTTCTGGCTCCAGACCAACACAGATGAAACCTGTAGCCAAAACCCACATTCTGAGTCAACTGTTTGGTGTGCCTCAATACACACAACATTGGGAATGCCTGGTGCCGGGGGTGGGTGGGGTGGTGCTAGTGGTACTTATGGTTCTATGGGTCCTCACAAAACGAGGTGTAAAGACATCTGAGATTATTGGTCTTTGAGGAGAATCATCTGCTCATCTGCAGCAAGGGGTAGCTCACATCCTCTTTTCTGTGATCTGTCAGAAGCTTTGCTCCATGAGTATTTACTATGCCTAACATATTTGTTGAAACCCCATGTTATTATCATGTAAAACTGAGTAACATAGAGTCTACAAGAGAAGGGAGGAGCTAAAATAAAAAGATTGAAGAAATAAGCCTCATAATGCCTTTTTATAAAGCATTGACTATTCCAGAGGTTAGTCTGTCCCTTGTCTGTCTTCCCAGTTCCTCAGGGTACATGGTGTCATTGGGGAACAATTCAGGGAGTAGCAAAAGTACCATGTATGCCATCTTTTAGGGAATCCAAGGCCCTGATAGTTCTTGCAGGGAGCCTCCTGGTTATATGTTTAAGTAACGTGTGTTCAGTCAAAGACTTGAAACACTGATTTCTGAAGAGGTCCTACTTTGAGAGCTTAAGATAACAGATTTTTGGGGGCACCTGGGTGGCTCAGTCAGTTAAGCGTCCAGCTTCAGCTCAGGTCATGATCTCACGGTTCATGGGTTCGAGCCCTGCATTGGGCTCTGTGCTGACAGCTAGCTCAGAGCCTGGAGCCTGCTTCAGATCCTGTGTCTCCCTCTCTCTTTGACCCTCCCCTGCTCCTGCTATCTCTCTCTGTCTCTCAAAAATAAATAAAAAACATAAAAAACGTTCTTAAGATAACAGATATTTTGTGGAAACCTTTGAGGATTGGCTCTCTCCATCAGCACTGCATTCCTCTTGCAGAAAGTTCCCATGGAAGGGGGGCATGGTGAAGGAAGGCAGGGCTGAATACTCAGTGCTGTCCAGATTGGAGGGCTAGAAATAGACCCGTGGCATCCTTGGCAGGTTGTAAATGGAAATGTCTTCTTGTTTGCAGGCATCACTTCATTTGTGGGTGATTGCATTCCAATGAGTTTAGAAACCGAGATAATGATGGAACAGGTGAAGGAACACTACCAAGACCTCAAGATCCAGCTGGAGACCAAGGTCAGGATGGCCACAAGGACACAGAGAGACTTTACTGCATGCTGGAAGGCTTCACTTGGCTGTGCACATTTCCACACACACATGTGTGCCCTAGCCCTGGGCCCCATAATAAGCCTACTCAGGGGAACAAAAGATTATGGGGAAATGTAAACAAAATGAGCATTCTCCCTCATACCCTCTTTGGAAGGAGACAGGAGGTAAGGAATGACCAATAAAGGGAGGGAACAAGGTCATGTGTACCCAATTTTACAAGGGCCACACCAAGGCCATACCTCCCTGCTCATTCTGCTGAGGGGGAAGTACACTTCCTGGCTGTGTTCTAAGCTGAAACAACCCTGAGATTGCCCTTTGTAGGATACTCTGTGGCCTTGTGGCCAGGACCCTGGCTGAGTCTGTCTTCTTAGATAAACTTCTCTCCTGCTCCATTAGCAGGTTTATTAAGGGATAGCATCCAAGACTTGTTTTCATGATTTATTGTCAGAGTTAAGAGCAGCAGCAAGGTGGGGCTGTTTGTCTTGCGCTTGTGCCCCTGGGCTCCCTGGATGCATTCACTGGAAACTCCTGCCTTGAGGATGTTCAGAGGCATCTGCTGGTCTCATGAAGGCTTCCCAGTTCTCTCAGTTGTCCCATCCTCTGCCCTCCTCAGATGGCCTGGCCAAGCACCTGGTCCAGTGTGGTCCCAGCCTCTGTTCCCCATCTGCTGGACCTGCACCCTGGGGGAGGCTTGGCTGTCGTTAGCATAGCTGTTCCCTTCACAAGCTTGTGCACTTTGTTGGGTTTGGGCCACCAGTTCTTTGGATGTTGTGCCTGGAAATCTAGTATTTCTGATCACATTGTCAGATAAGTCATTCTCAAGACCTCCTGATCAATGCTGCTCCCATTTCTCTTCTCAGGTAAACTCCTATGAAAGGGAAATGGAGGTGATGAGAAGGGACTTTGCAAAGGAAAGGGAGGAAATGCAGCAGGCCCTCAGGCTTGAGGTCCGTGTGTTGGAGTGCCAGAGGGCCGACCTGGAGGTGCTACTCTCGAAGTCTCAGGAGCTCATCCGAGGCCTGCAGGACCAGCTCCAGCAGGCCACCCGCAGCCCCCTGATGGAGAGGGCAGTGTTGGGGCAGTGCTGCGCACAGGTGCTGTCTGACCCAGCCCAGTGGCTGGCCCAGGAGCAGGACCCGCTGGAGCAGGAGCAGCGCCAGAGGCATCAGAAGGAGCTGCAGCGAGTCAGGTTCGGTGCCATGTCCTTTCGGGATCTCACATCTAGGATTTCTTGCCAAGAGCCCAAATTTGAAATTACATTACGCAAACTGCTCAGAATCACAGTCCCTACTAATGGGCTGCTTTTTCTCAGGGCAGGTGGGTGAGTACTGAAAGAATAGGATCATAAGATTGTTCCTTTGTATTAAAAATGTTAACTAGAGCCAAAGAGTTAAAGTTCCTTGTAGAATGCTGCCTCAACCTTGCCTGACAGCAAATGGCAGTAAGTTCTTCATTTAATATCTCCCAATTTTCCAGGATGTTGTATTTATAACACAAAAGGAGATGGATAAAAGGTATAAAAGCCCTAAAACCATGGGAAAGACAAGTAATTTGGGTTAGTGAGGTTCTTGAAAAGGTCAAAATGTATGAGCAAGCAAGAGGAAAGTTTATTTGGAAAACGAATGTGGCATGTTGTATCCAACAGTGTCATAGTTATCTGAAAAATACCCACATGTCCATATAGGTCTGACTTAGTAGGGTGAGTGACTAGTTATTTCAGCCAAGGTGCTGGTCCATCAGCCCCTTTGTGTCTTGTGGGGAGTCTTGGACCCACCCAGTTCAGGAGGGATTGACCACGCCCCTACACTGACCCAGGGCTGATCTGACTACTTACAGTGGAGGGACCCACTGCACCTCCACTCCTCACTCCTGTATAGAGCTCAGTGGGGCTCCAGTGTTGGAGCTGAATACACATGGCATCAGTCACCCCCTGACTGCAGGATGTCTGTGACCTGTATATGGGAACATGCCCTCCAACCTGGGTGGAGTGTGTTCTCCCCTTCTTTGGCTTGATGATTGAGGGTAGCTCGAATATGTGGGATGTGCTGTGAAAGACCAGACTGCCAACCAAATGTGTGGGTATTCCCTACTCCCTGTACTCCAGATGACACCAGTGAAGGGACCCCAGGCTCTTAGGGACTGACAGGAACTGTCATTCTCCTAGAGGATGACAAAGGTCATTTTAAGTCTCATACATCTTCTGACCTTTTTTTCTCTTAACCCCCAGAGGTATGATATAAAGGACTTGACCCAAGTCCTTCTAGACCCTACCAGCAACAGAGGGGGAGCTGGTGCAGGGTAGCCCCTCCCACCAGCCTGTACCATCCATTTGGAGGACCTGCTTGCTGCACATGGCTCCTTCTCAGGCTGGAGCTGGATCCGTCTCTAATTATATGTCCTGTAGGCTGGAGCTGGATCCATATCCAACCACATGTCCTGTCCTCAGGCCAGCTCTTGCCAGGAGCAGAGAACACACCCTTCGTGCCTCCACTTCATCTGGGACTCCATTCTCCTGGGGCTGCCCCTGGTTCTAGCAACTTACTGAATTTTCAAGGGTAGTTTTGACTGTGGGAGAGATTCACATGGCTCACTAAAGCTTTAGACCAGCACTATCCTTAGAACTTCCTGTGATAGGGGACACATCCTGTGACTGCTCAGTCCATTATCACAGCCATGAGCCACCCATGGTTACTGAGTCCTGGACATGTGGCCTGCATGACTCAGGTACTGAATTTTATCCTATTTAATTATAATTAACTTACACTAAAAGTCATCTGTGTGAGTGGTTTCATGTCAGCTTCTATATACATAGAACCCAACCCCACTGAAGAGGTCTTCCAACAGACCCTCTTAAGGAGGGTCCCAGGGCATGGCTGGACCCCTGGGGCACATGGGAGATGAAGGAACAGAGCAGGCCAGGCAGAGAGGAGGTTTGCAGTCAGGACAAGAAGAGCCTGTGAGGAGGCCTTTCCAACCTGGGAGGGAGGACTGGACCTGGAGCTATACCTGCAGCGCCTGTGATGTGCTCTGTTTCAGTAGGAAAGAGGCAGAAGTTGAGTTGAACCACAAGCTCTCAAGGAGGGAAGCCCAGCAGGCTGCCCACTGTAAGGACTTAGCGCCACAACCTCGGCAGGAGAAGGAAGAGGTGCTGGAGGGTTATCTGCTGTAGGTCCATGAGGTGACAGAGCAGCATGATCTGGAGAAGGAGCTGAGGGAGGGCAAAGGGAAAGAGATCCTCCCACTTTGTGGAAGGCAGCAGCTAAAGCTGCAGGAACTGATGGGTGAGGAGGAGGTGCAATCATGTAAATCTTCTGCCCTGAAGGAGAGACGGCAGCTTGCCTATAGGAAGCAAGTGGGAAAGCTTGTGCAGAAAGAAGACATGCTGGGGGTCTGCTTGAAGGATGGGCTGGCAGTGGCAGGTGGTGACCAAGAGGATATGGGTGGCCCCATACCCCTCTGTGCAAGCAGGAGGGAGCAGCCACTGGTGTGGCAGGAACCTGGTGCTGGGCATGGCCATGGGCAAACTGGGTGCAGGGATGTGTCAGGCCGGTACTTGTGCCATGTGGATCCCAGGCAGAGCCCAATCCTAGACCCTGCCCTGCCCTCGAGAGGGCCCTTAGAGAACCTTGGCCTTGGAGAGGATGGTTGGGGTGTATTCAACCCTGAGGAGGTGGCTTCTGCTTCCTCAGGGAGGTGGTTACAGGTGCATCAATGTGGGGTGGATGAGAGAGCAGTCCTAGAGGAGCTGGTACCTCCTGCCATTGGCCTAGCTGGTCTGAGTCAGCTTGAAACCCAGGAGCTGCTCTGGAAAATAGGGAGATGCCTCACCAGCTCAGAACCTGACATTGAGCAGAAGAGAGACTGAGAGGTGACCAGCCATTCTTGAGCAAGCTGGGAACCTGAGAGAGGTGCTGGCTTCCATGGGGAGACAGGGGCAGACCTTGAAGGAACAGGCCCAGTGTGGGGACAGTACCCTGGAGCAGGGGCTGCAGCACAGCAGGGATAAGTCCAAGGAAGGCACCTTGCTGTCCCACCCACACCTTGCTCACCCTCAGGCAGCCAGGCAGGAACAGCTTGAGGTCCTGCAGGAGGAAGAGGCCAACATGGCCCTGGAGCAAGAGAAGGATGACGTGAAAACCAAACTTCTACAGCTGGAATATATTGTTTGGGCTCTTGAGAAAGAAGCAGTTGCAAGAGAGAACAACAGGTTTGGCTTCTAAACATTCTTAGAATGCTTGGGTACACCCTCTAATCTCTCACCACTGGCTGCCCTGCATGGGCTTCATCACGGCTGCTGATGAGGGTTATGTAACTCTCGTGCCTATGCAGGGGTCATAAGCCCAGCCCCAACCCTGGGTATCCCATAGGTCACCAGATACCCATTGAGTGGGCGGGGGCAGAGCTGGGTCATTCTGGCTCTGGTGTCCCCTGCTCTTATCCTTAGGAAGTTCTTGCTGATCTCACAAAGACAAAGACAAACTGTACATAGAGCCCCACTTCAATTCTGAGCCACCTGAGCCCTCTTCTTGCTGACTTTGAACAGGACCTACTACTTTGCCCACCAGCATGTGTGCTAGGCACTGCCCTTGAACCACAGGTTCTTGTGCTTTCTGACTGGAACAACAGAGGAGGCAGGCAGCCATCCAGGCAGCCCTGGCACCTCCTGGGAAGCTGAGGGTGGGGTGTGAGTGCTCAGGAGGGTTCAGGATGCTGCTGCAGTTGATTCCTCTCCAGGGGAAGCCTCAAGGTGGGGTGGTGTCCTGGAGATGTTGGTCTGGGGGCAAAGTGCAGAGAGCATCCAGGTGTATATTCAGGCCCTCCTTCTTCCCAGGATCCCCTGGGGAACTCAGGCTGGCACATGTTCTTTCTCAGAATAGAAACTAAGCTTTTCCAGATGCTATAGCACATGGCCTTAGATGCTTTCCTGGCTCCTCAGGAGACTGACAGGCACATCCATGTGATACAGTGAGTGCTCTGTATGGTCCCATTAGCCCCTACACAGCACACCTTTGAGGGGTCCACTTCCTGTGGAAATGGAGACTCTGTGAAGTACTGTGTCACTTGTCCAAGTAGGTGACTAGGGTCTGTCCTGGAACATGGTCACGGGTGTGTGGTGAAACCTGCATTCCAGCTCGGTACCAGCTCCTTGGTCTGTGTGACTATGGTCAGGTAACTTCCTTGGGGAAAAAAAAAGATGTGGGATTTATGTTAAATCAAAAGGAATAAATGTCAGTGCACTACCCAGCTGAAGACTTTTGAATGCTGAGAACTGAGGGCTGAAGAGGGAGGGGGGAAGGGGGATAGGGGCTGATGGTCATGGAGAGGGGCACTTGGGGGGAAGGGCACTGGGTGTTATATGGAAACCAACTTGGTAATAAACTATTTTTTAAAAAGATAAAGAAAAAGAAAAAATATAAGCATAGCTGGAAATCCCCTAGGTACCAACCAGTTCTCAGGCTTCCTTGCTCCTCTCAGAAGTAGCTGTCCTAAAGGGCCTGTTTATCACTTTACAGACATTGCTTGATGTGCAGCCTCTTAAGATGAATGTCCTGGAGCCATGTAGTACCTTCTCTGTGGTGGCCTGACTTCTAAATTTCCTCATCCATGAAGTGCATATGGTGCCGTGTCTCCAAAAGGCCACAGAGCATGAAATGAGGCTGATCTCTGGCCTTGTGGAGACAATGTGGGGACTTGTTCTGTGCATGAGTTTATGGCAGGCTCTAGGCACACACAAGGGCCTTGAGCAAAGAAGCAGGCCAGAGCCCTGAGTCTCACTGTGCTGTTCCTCTCAGATGCCTCCCCATGGACAGACGTGTGTGCCCACACCTGTGCTGTCCAGATTTCCCAGCCCAGTGCCAAGTGGTCTTGTGCTCACTGGCCTGAGTCCAGAAGGCTTCCCTTATCCTCTCTCTGGTGCTCCTAGCGTCCACTCCCTACCTATTGACTCCATAACTATAGTCACAGTTGTAATCTCAGCAGGGTCTTCACTCATTTGACAGTGTTTATGGGACATCTTCTATGTGGCAGTGCAGCTAGAGATTGCAGCAAGGAGAAGAACAGATGTTTACAGCTTTCATCTTGTGAGCGAGGCACCATGCTTCCTGCATATCCCAGTGTCAGGAAGAAATATGTTACGGCATTTCAAGGATGGGGAAACTTAGAGGCCATGCTGCTGAAACCATGTACGTTTTCCAGGGACACGTGCACACATGCTGAAAGCCTAGGGGAATGCATAGAAATGACCAGCCCAAATTCAAGCTGATAGTTTTCTGGGAAGGCAGGGAAGGCGCTGGGGCAGGAGCAGGCTTGGGTCAGGTTTAGAAGGCTTTGGGGAATGAGAAGATAGCTGTGCAGAGGGGAATGTAGATGGGAACTGGCTCTCATGGACAGGGGAAGGGTTTTGGGGGGCAGGCTACTGGGGCTTTGGGCTGGGCAGCTGTGGAAAGGTGCTCTCAGGTAGCCAGGGAGACTGAGAAGAGCAGATTGCAGAACTGTGAGGTGTGTATATAGAGGACAATGTGGAGCCTGATAGAGGCAGGGGGAGGTGGCTGCTGCAGGCAAGAGGTGACAGCAGCTGGGGATGAGAGTGATGCCATCAGAGGTGTAGAAAGTTGACTGGCAGGGGTGTGGAGGCCAAGTTGTTTGGCTGTAGGATGATGGGATATGCACAGGGTGGCTGGAAATGGGCTACAGAGCAATTAGAGGACTCCCCAGAAATGCCACTGACCAAGAAGCAGGGAGCACAGATTCAGTTCCATATGAAGAGCCTGTGGTGTCTCCCACAGAGAGTGTGGTGGATGGAGAGTTGAGGAAGGATCCCACAGAGGAAGGGAAAACCAAGGGGCTGCATCTTTAGGGGAATAATCCTGGAAGGAGGGAAGAACACCTGTCTCTGAAGCCCTTGAGAAGCTAGTTCACACAAAACCAGCCTGAAGGAATCTACCGGGCTCAGCAACATGCAGGTGCTTGCTGAATGCACTAGCATCCTTCCACCCCCAATGCTGGGCCCCCAGTCCCAGCTCCTGCTCTGTGAGGGGAGGTCTGGCCCCAGCATCAGGCAAGAGACCCTTGGCCACAACTCTCAGAATAGTGGCCTTGTGGCCACTTGTAAGTAAAAACATGGGACCGCCTTTCAAACCTACAGCCGTTGTAGGCTCAAAGGTTGGGCAGAACTCAGACTTGCAGGATCTTGGATGCCATGGTGAAGATTTGGGCCTTTACCATAAAAGAAAGCAAAGTGCAGAGGGACATGACCAGATTTGAATTGTGAAAGGATTTCTGCCAGTAGTTTAGAGAATTGCAGGAGTGATCTTAATGCCCAAGGGTTAGATTTATCCATAGTCGCCTCTCCTATTGCTATTTTGCTCCACACACACACAAATCTACATGCAACTTTTTAAAATATTTTCTGAATCACTGGAGATAATTGCAGATATTATGACTCTTTACTGCTAAGTTGTTTTGTAGGAACAAGGACATTCTCCTGCATATCCACAGGATCATTTTCACACATGGGAACTTTAGCGTTAATATACTGCTATTTTTAATTTGCACTCTACAAATTAAGAGGAGAGGGAGGGGGAGGGGGAGGGGGAGAGGGAGGGGGGGAGAGGGAGAGGGAGGAGAGGGAGAATACCAAGCTGTGTTGATAGCACAAAACCTGATTTGGGGCTTGATCCCATGAACCCTGAGATCATGACCTGAGCTGAAATCAAGAATTGGTTGCTCAACTGACTGAGCCACCAGGTGCACCATATCCTTTAATCTAAGAGTGTATTCATCTTTTTTATTAATTTGTTGTCAGTGGTAGTTGACTTTTTAAAATCATGGTAAAATATGCATAATGTAAAATCAGCCATTTTAACTGCTTTTAATGCCATATAATTTAGTGGTATTAAACATACACAACATGCAGTCATCACCACTCTGTACTTCTAAAAACTTTTCATCATTCCAAAGAGAAACTCTATACCTATTAAACAATAGTTATTGCTAGTATTTTATGAGGATTTTAGCATCAATATTGGTAAAGGATGTTGGTTTCTAGTTTTCCTATAGTGCCTTTATCTGGCTTTGGTATCATAGTAATGCTGGCCCTGTAAAATGAATTAGGAATTGTCCCCTCCTCTTCAAATTTTGGAAGAGCTTGAGAAGGATCCACATTTTCCTCTTTAAATGTTTGGAAGAACTAACCAGGGAATCCTGGTAGCTCCTGGGTCTCTCTCTGTTACAAATTGTTTTATTAACTAACTCAATCTCCTTACTAGTCATAGGTCCAATCAGACTTTTTATTTCTTCATGAGTCAGTTTTGGCAGATTGTGTGTTTCCAGGAATTTGACATTGATGTTTTTTAACAATCAAGACTAGGTCTGTTGCAGAATTCCTCTTTTGGATGGTTGATTTTTTCCCCTTGGTTAGATTCCTTCTTACATCTCATGCCTTCTTTATAGGACCTTTTTCTTTCTAATGTGTTGTACTTAGAAGCTCCCTTAGTGAAACTCTCTTGGAATAAATTCCCTCAGTTTCTGTTTATCTGAAAAGATCTCAAAATCTCCCTCATTTTTGAAAGATAGTGTTCCTAGGAACACAGATCTAGATTAAAGGAGTGTTCTCTGCCCTTTGAAAATATTCATTATCTTCAAGATTCCACTGTTGACATTAGGTAGTCTGCTCTGTTTAGTTGTTGCTATATATGTGTATTAGTTTCCTATGGTTGCTGTAACTAATTACCACAAAGTTAGTGGCTTAAAACAACACAATTTATAATTTTATAGCTTTGGAGTTTAGAAGTTGGAAATGGATATGACTGGACCACAATTAAGATGTTGGCAGGGTTGCCTTCCTGTCTAGTGGTTATAGAAGAGAATTGCTATTCTTACCTTCTATAGCTTCTGTGGGCTGCTTGCAGTCCTGGTTTCTGGCCCCCTTCCATCTTTAAAGGCAGTGATGACTGTCAGGTCCACCTTACATCACGTCACTCTAACAGCCACTCTCCTGCCCCTTTCCTTCATGTTTAAGGACCCTATGATTACACTGGGCTCATCTGGATGATCTAAGATCTATAGTTGTAGCTCATTCATATGGGTCATTACAGGAGTGTTGTATGAATATACCACAATTCACTCATTCACTTGTTGATGGGCATTTGAGTAGCATTTAGTTTTTGGTTATCACAAATTGTACTGCTAAGAAAGTTCTTCTCCATGTCTTTTGGATTTATGTTGGAATGTACCTAAGAATAGAATTGTCAGGTGATAGGGCATAGGTATGGTTTCTTTCTACCTATCCTATTTAGAAAAACATTGTGCTCATTGAATTTGTGTCTTATGAAAAAATCCCAGCCATTATTTATTTATTCTTTTTTTAAGTAGACTTCACGTCCAGCATGGAGCTCAGTGCAGGGTTTGAACTTATGATTCTGGGATCAAGACCTCAGCTGAGATCAAGAGTCAGACAGTCAACTGACTGAGTCACCCAGGTGCCCCTTCCAGCCATTATTTTTAAAACATTAATTTTCCTCTTGCTCTAAAATTAGATGTATGATGTTAGGTCTTTTCACTTTCCCTCCATTTTTCCTTTCCTTATCGTTTATCTTCTTTTCTCACTTGTCTCATTCTGGGTGCTTTTTTTTTTTTTTTTCTTACCATCTCTGTGTTCCAGGTCAGTAACTCTTCCCTCAGCTCTCTAAATCTGCCATTTAACCCAGTCAATGAGGTTTTATTTTGACCTTGCCTTCTTTTTTGGTCTGATCATTTTTATAGTTTCTTGTTGCTTATTTTTTTATTTCCATCTTTTATTTTCATAAACATTTTATAATATTTATCTCTAGTTTGTGTCTGGTAATTTCAATAGCTGAGATTCCTATGGGATCTAATTCTGTTGTTTTGCTTCTGTTGCCTCTCAGAGGTGGCTTTTTCCATGTATGTTGTAATCTTTGATTGTGACCTCATGTTTATGTGATGTTAATCACTGGGCATCTCAGGAGCCATAGTAGAGGGTGCTTTCTGCAGAAAGGGTGGATATTGCTTTTGCTGAAAAAGGAGAGCCTGCTAATCTGGAGCCACTTTAATGTCCTTTTAGGGCACTGGCTTAATGCAAGAGTCCATGATGCTGATGGCAGTGCTGACATAGGCTTTGGCTTCAGGATAACTGTATCTTTGTGTTGCTTAATACTCAAAGCTGGGATTTCAGCTTCTAGGTATTTGTTTTGTTGGAGGGCCCTTGGAGGTTTCCATTACCATCTGTGAGGGCAATCACTCATTATGCGATCAGCTTCACACTGCTCTAAATTGCTTGGTGTGGTGAGGGGGATGGGATAGGACAACCCTCCGCTTATCTGGGGTCAAGGAAGCTTTAAAGTGGTAACCACCCTCACCCCCACCCCCAACACCCCTGCACTGATCAATTTGTTTTCTATCCTGGAGCCAGTATGACACTTTCCAAACATAGACCTCATTTGTTTCACTCCCCTGGTTGAAACCTTTTACTGTTTTAAAAATTCCAATGACTTCTCTTTATTTTTCTCTTTAGTTTCTCCTGAGATAAAATGAAGTCATATCTATGCTTATGAAAAGGCACTTATGATTGGTATTATAAGCATGTTATGTAAAATGAACATGATAAGATCATGTGGCTTTGAGTATTTTTAGCCTAAAAAAATTAGAAGCTATTGCCAGATAGGGACCTATAGGGGAAATAAATGTCAACCAGACCAGTATCTATTAAGAATAAATTTCTTGGGCAGCAGATATAATTTTGTGATCTTTACTGGTAAATTGCTCATCTGTCATATGTCAGTGGTGTTACATAAGTGGAGACCTCTAAGTTATCAGAAAGCAAAAGTGGCTCCAAGCAGACATGGTTCATGTAGAGGCTGTTCATGCTTGCTTCTTTCCATTGAGGCATCCACCTTGTATCAGGTCTCTATACACTGATGTGAGCATCTTCCCAGTTTCTCCTCCCTAATGTTGACCTCAGAGTATACAATGAGGGGAGCTCTCACTTAAGAGGAAAATATGTTTTGGTCTTCTGATTCCTTATGTTCCTTATGTTCCTTAGCTCCTTGCTAGAGTTCTCTGGCAAGGGGGGGATGAATATCCTTTGCTGTAACCTGAGGACCCACAGCCAGAATTGTGCATTGATACCAACTGTGAGCATACTCTTATTTCAGTTAGTAGTTGTGAGATGCAGTAACAGATTAGCTATAAATGTAAACAGAACCAAGGTGCTGAATACATTAGTGAGTTGTTGATTGTGTGACTGTTTTAGAAAGTAAGAAAGCTTTATTTTCTGTAGCTTATTGCTTAGGAGAAGCATACCATGGTATGTTAGCAGTCCATAGAAAAAAGAACAGTGTACCCTATACCATTATCCAGGGATGATGCAGGATTACCATGACTTCTAGCTGGGAGACCAGACTCATGTGGACTGCATGTGGTGGCCAGCTCCTGGAGTCCCCACCTTCTTTTTTCATTTTTTCATGCAGAATTGAGTTGGGTAGGCTTTCTGAAGAAAATACATTGTTGAAAAATGAGCTGGGAAGGATTCAGCAAGAGCTTGAAGCTGCAGAAAAGACAAATGACACACAGAGGTAAGGCCCTGGCTCGGTTGTTCTACCTGGACTCCAGTCGGCAACACGCTTTGTTTTTTGTGCAATAAGCTTAGTAGGTACAGCTGTGGAAAGTGGAAAGTTTTGACACACCAACCTAGAGTTCTAAAAAACCACAAAGGCGAGCCATGCTGACCTCTTACCACCCCTGATAGGCATGTGAGGGCTCAGACCCTTTTCCAGACGTTGGCAGCCACCTTCATTCCTGGGCTCCTGAGTATGAAGTGGAGCATGTGCATGGGGCAGCACAGTCAGCACTGTGGTGGACATCTCCAGCTCAGGCCACTTCTCTTTGAAGTCCATATAAGCCCTTTCACCCCTAAGGAGCTGCTCCACATCACGCCATTCTCTACCATTACTCTACTCACTCATAAAGAGTGAGTATTTCTTTAGCAGTAAGAGATGCTTCTGGGGCCTTTTTGGAATCTGTTTTTTCATGTTTTGATAATGATTTTGATTGGGCTTCTCCACGGTTTGTGGATTTCAGTGGGTTAGAATAAGGGGTAGAGGTGGGGAGGGGAAGCAGGAACTGAGGCAGGAGAGACAGTGTTTGTGGAGGGAGAAGAGCAGAGTACCTGTCCGTAGCCTTCTGTTTTCACTACCGTAGTTTTATCCAAGTACAGTTTTTGCTTGCCTTTTTTTTCTTCAACTCTGAAATTCAACATGATTAAAATATGCCATCCAGAGCAGATGGTCAACAACTGATTACTATCATGTTACAGCATATCTGAAATCTAGAAGTTTCTTCCCCTCTAGAAACTGCTCCCCTAATTTGTTGCCAACACCTATTTCCCAACAGACCCCAGCAGATACAAGACTGTTTTGGTCCTATTTATACTGCTTAGTGTGAATCATCATATGTTTTGCTGAAGAGATACTACTGTGTGTGACTGAAGAATGTCATGGAAAGTGTTTGTTATTACTGCGGCAATGTTCCTTACTTACTGGCAATGTTCCTCTGGTTCTGAGTCCCCACTGGATGGGCAGCCGCAGAAGTGTAGAACAGTGACAGAGCAGATGTGAGGGTCTGGCTGCAAACCTGATGACAGGGATAAAAGAAACTGGCTGGTCAGTGATATTATTAATTTTTCTTCTCTAACAGGAAGGAAATCGAGGCTTTAAAGAGAGACAAGGAAAAGGACTGCTCTGAGATGGAAGAACTCAACAAACAGGTCAGGTATTGACTCCTACATGACACTTAACCACCACTTTCCTTTTTTCATTATTTTGAGATAATTTCAAACTGACAGAAAGGAAGAACAGAACTTTTTTCTGAAAGATCTGAGAGTGAGTTGCCAAGCTATCAGTCCCTTCCCTGGCTCAAAGGATATGAACATGGATGCAGAAGTGCTGTCTGAGTCCCCACCCCATTTGAGTTTTGCCAGCTGTCCTTGCACCTTGAGAATCACGTGGCTCCTTCAGTCGGTCCTTGGATTTTGGGACTGGGGCACTTTTGAAGATTACAAGCAGTTATTTTATAGGAAATAACTTGGTTTGGTTTGTCTGATGTTCCCTTGTGATTAGATTTAGATTAGGTCTCTGGCATAATTTGTTCCATTACTAGTGATGTGATTCCTAGTTAGGTGGTATTGGCTAGGCTTCTCCGCAGTAAAGAGAAACCTTTGTAATGGTGAGTATTGTATGGTAGATACTTTTAATATTATGTAAAGTATTATGTAATTTACATAATATTCCCTATCAAACACTTATCCCCTTATTTTAGCATCCTTTATTTCTTGCTATGATGGTGGCCGGGTGGTAACTAATTCCACCATTCCTTTTGTATTTATTGGTATTTTAAATGTGTAAGGAAGAACTTTCTTCTCTGTTACTTATTTATTCATTACATCATGATATTACTATCCTAGCTTCCTGTTTTACTCAATGGGTTATAATACGTTACCATCAATATTTATTTTCGTGCTCAAATTGTCTCAGATTTGGCCAATGAGAGCCCCTTCTCAGTGGTTTTTGGTCCTCCAGATGGACACAGATCATTGTTGAGCACTTCTTTTCTTTTTGGTACCCCTGGACATTCCAGATTCATCTAATACTTCTCCTGCCTGAACCCTATAATCAGCTACTCCCCCAGGGAGTTTGTTTGGATACCAAGACCTGGGCACCAGGATTGCCCACTGCTCCTGGGGCATCACCACTTCCAGGCATAGTTAGTGGATAGAGTTAGGGAGTGTGTATGTACTTAGAGTTTCATGAATGAATGTGCATATCATTCATGAATATTTATTTATATATCTCTATTGAAAACCACAAATTCAAACCCATATATGCAGTTCCCACCTAATATCTTAGGATGATCCTAGTTTCTCCCGTTCCATGTTTGTAACTCATATCTCCAACAATGAGAATCCTGGTTTCTATCCTCAGAAGATCTACTTACTGTTGATTAATCTCCCTTACCCCATGCATAAACACCCTTCCTGCTGTTTCAGCACTGACCCCACACTGGTCCTCTCTCTGCTCCCTTACACAGATGCTTTTCTTACTTGGTCTCCATTACTGGCTTTTGGGTGGATTATTAAGGAGGAAGCACACAAGCTGAGGTGTGTCATTCTTGGTTTTCTTTTTTAATATTCTTTTTTAAAATGATACCGTTATTGATAATTACAGACTCATGTAGTTATAAGAAATATAGCAAAGTCCTTTAAAGACTTTGATCAGTTTCCCCCAACGGTAACATTTTAAAAAAAGTTTTTATTTAAATTTTACTTAGTTAACATACAGTGTAATACTAGTTTCAGGTGTACAGAGTATAGTGATTCATCACTTACATACAGCGCCCAGTGCTCATCATGATAAGTGCACTGTTAAGTCCCCATTGCCTTTTTCACCTATACCCCCACTCACCTCCATTCTGGAACCATCAGTTCTCTGTAGTTAAGAGTCTCTTTCTTAGTTTGCTTCTCTCTTTTTTCCTATGGTCCTTTGTTTTGTTACTTAAAAGTTTTTTAATATTTTATTTATTTTTGAGAGACAGGGACAAAGCATGAGTGGGGGAGGGCCAGAGAGAGAGAGGGAGGCACTGAATCTGAAGCAGGCTCCAGGCTCTTGGCTGTCAGCACAGAGCCCAACATGGGGCTCAAACCCATGAATTGTGAGATCATGACCTGAGCTGAAGTCAGACAATTAACCAACTGAGCCTCCCAGGTGCCACTCCTTTGTTTTGTTTCTTAAATTCCACATAAGTGAAATCATATGGTATTTGCTTTTCTATGATTTTTTCACTTAGCATTATACTCTCTAGCCCCATCTGAGTCATAATAAAAAATAAAATGGAAAGATTGTATTCTTTTTATGGCTGAATAATATTCCATTGCATGTATAGCTCTGTGTGTCTGTGTGTGTGTGTGTGTGTGTGTGTGTGTGTGTGTACTTATTACATACATACACTCCACATCTTTTATCCACTCACCAGTCGTTGGACACTCGAGCTATTTCCATAATGTAGCTATTGTAGATAATGCTGCCATAAACATTGGAATGTATATATGCTGTTTAATTAGTATTTTTAGTATGTATGCCATTGAATTAGTATTCTGTAGATAAATGCCTAGTAGTGCAACTACTAGATTATAGGGTAGATCTATTTTTAACTTTATGAAGAACCACAATACTGTTCTTCAGAGTGGCTGCACCAGTTTTCATTCCCACCAACAGTCCAAGAGGTTTCCACTTTCTCCACATCCTTGCCAAAGCCTGTTGTCTCTTGTGTTGTGATTTTAGCCATTCTGACAGGTGTGAGGTGATATCTCATTGTAGTTTTGATTTGTATTTCCCTGGTAATGAGTGATGTTAATCCTCTTTTCCTGTGTCTGTTGGCCATCTGGATGTCTTCTTTGGAAAACTGTCTATTCACATGGTCTTCCCATTTTTAAATTGATTATTTGTTTTTTGGGTGTTGAGTTTGATGAGTTCTTTATAGATTTTGGATACTAACCTTTTATTAGATATGTCATTTGCAAATATCTTCTCCCATTCCATAGGCTGCCTTTTATTTTGTTGATTATTTCCTTCATTCTATAGAAGCTTTTTACTTTGATGAAGTCCCAGTAGTTTATTTTTGCTTTTGTTTCCCTTGCCTCAGGAGGTATATCTAGAAGTTGCTGTGGCTGATCTCAGAGATCTGTCTATGCTCTCTTCTAGGATCATGCTGGTTGCAGGTCTCACATTTAGGTCATTAATCCGTTTTCAGTATAATTTGGTGTATGGTGAAAGAAAGTAGTCCAGTTTCATTCTTCTGCATGTCATTGTCCAGTTTCCCCAGCATCATTTGTTGAAGAGACTGTCTCTTTCCCAATGGATAATCTTTCCTGCTTTGTTGAGGATTAATCGACCATAGTTGTGGTTTCATTTCTGGGTTTTCTCTTCTGTTCTATTGATCATTGTGTCTATTTTTGTGACAGTACCAAACTGTTTTGATTACTATAGCTTTGTAATATAACTTGAAGCCCAGAACTGTGATGTCTGTAGCTTTGCTTTTCTTTTTCAGGATTGCTTTGGCTATCTGGGGCTGTTTGTGGTTCAATACAAATTTTAGGATTCCTGGGGCGCCTGGGTGGCTCAGTCAGTTAACCGTCCGGCTTCCGGCTTCCGGCTGCGGCTCAGGTCATGATCTCGCAGTTCATGGGTTCTGGCCCCGTGTCAGGCTCTGTGCTAACAGCTAGGATTAGGAGCCTGCTTAGGATTCTGTATCTCCCTCACTCTCTGACCCTCCCCTGCTCATGCTGTCTCTCTCTGTCTCTCAAAAATAAAAACATTGAAAAAAACACAAATTTTAGGATTGTTTATTCTAGTCCTGTGAAAAATGTTGTTGGCATTTGGAAAGTGATTATATTAAATGTGTAGATTGCTTTTGGTGGTATAGACATTTTAGCAATATTTGTTCTTCTAACCCATGTGTGTGGAAGTCTTTCCACTTCTTTGTGTCTTTTTCAGTTTCTTTCATCAGTGTTTTATAGTCTTTCAGCTCTTCGGTTAGGTTTATTCCTAGGCATGTTATTATCTTTGTGTAATTATAAGTGGGATTCCTTAATTTCTTTCTGCTTCTTCATTATTGATGTATAAAATGCAACAGAGTTCTGTGAATTGATTTTGTATCCTGCAACTTTACTGAATTCTTTTATAGTTCTAGCAGTTTTTGTGGTAGAATCTTTCAGGTTTTCTCTGTATAGTATCATGTCATCTGCAAATGGTGAGAGTTTCACCTCTTCCTTGCCAATTTGGATTCTTTTTATTTCTTTTTGTTGTCTGATTGCTATGACTAGGACTTCTAGTATTATGTGGAATGAAAGTAGTGGACATTCCCATCTTGTTCCTGACCAGAGAGGAAAAGCTCTCAGTTTTCAAATCCCATGTTAGCTCTGGATTTTTCAGAGGTGGCCTTTATCATGCTGAGGTATATTTCCTCTAAAACTAGTTTTGAGGATTTTTATCATGAATGGATGTTGCACTTCATCAAATACTTTTTCTGCATCTATTGTAATGATCATATGGTTCTTACCCTTTCTTTTATTAATGCAATGTGCCACATTTACATAAATAAGCAAGTTTTGCAAATTAATTTGCAAATACTGAACCAGCCCTGCAACCCGAGAATAAATACCACTTGATCATGGTGAATTATTCTTTTAATGTACTGTTGGATTTGTTTTGGTAGTATTTTGTTGAGAATGTTCACATCCATGCTCATCAGAGAAACAGGCCTGTCATTCTCTTTTTTAGTGGAGTCTTTGGTTTTGGTATCAGGGTAATGCTAACCTCATAGAATGAATTTGGAAGTTTTCCTCCCTTTTCTAGTTTTTTGAGTAGTTTGAGAAGAATAGGTATTAACTGTTCTTTAAATGTTTGGTAGAATTGGGGCACCTGGGTGGCTCAGTGGGTTAAACATATGACTCTTGGTTTTGGCTCAGGTCATGACCTTGCAGTTCAATGTGTTCAAGCCCCACATCGGGCTCTGCACTGATAGTACAGAACCTGCTTCGGATTCTCTCTCTCTCTCTCTCTCTCTCTCTCTCTCTCTGCCTCTCCCTTGCTCATGCTCTCTCTCTCTCTCTCTCAAAATAAATAAATTAACTTAAAAAATAAATATTTGGTAGAATTTGCCTATGAAGTCTTCTGATACTGGACTTTTGTTTGTTGGCAGACTTTTGATTACTGATTCCATTTCTTTACTGGTTATTGGTCTGTTCAAATTTTCTTTTTCTTTTTTTAGTTTTAGTAGGCTATATGTTTCTAGGAATTTATCCATTTCTTCCAGGTTGTCCAGTTTGTTGGCATATAATTTTTCATAGTTTGTATTTCTGTGGTGTTGGTTATTTTTCCTCTCCCTTCTGTGATTTTTATATATTTGGGTTCTTTCTCTTTTATTTTTTATTAGTCTTGTTAGGGGTTTATCAATTTTATTAATTTTTCAAATAACTACCTCTTAGTTTCATTGATCTGTTCTGCTTTTTGCTTTTTTTTTTTTTTTTTAGTTTCTATATAATTTATTTCTGCTCTAATCTTTATTATTTCCTTCTATTGGTTTTGGTTTCTGTTTGTTTTTCTTTCTCTAGCTCCTTTAGTTGTAAGGGTAGGTTGTGTGTTTGAGATTTTTCTTCCTTCTTGAGGTAGGCCTGTATCTCTATAAACTTCCCTCTTATGACTGCTTTTGGTGCATCCCAAAGGTTTTGAATCTTCCACTGGTAACATTTTATAAAACTGTAGTGTAATATCTATATTAGTCTGCTAGGGCTGCCATGAAAAAATACCACAGACTGAATGGCTTAAACAATAGAAATATATTTCCTTACAATTCTCAAGGTTAGCAGTCCAAGATCAAGGGGTTGGTGGGTTAATTTCTTTTTTTTTTTAATTTTTTAACATTTATTCATTTTTGAGAGACAGAGAGTGCAAGTGGGGGAGGGGCAGACAGAAAGGGAGACACAGAATCTGAAGCAGGCCCCAGGCTCTGAGCTGTCAGCACAGAGCCCGACATGAGGCCCGAACTCACGGACTGCGACACCATCTTCTGGGCTGAAGTCAGATACTTAACCACTGAGCCACCCAGGTGCCCCGGTGGGTTAATTTCTTGAAGCCTCTCTTGTAGATGGCCGTCTTCTTCATGTGTCCTCACATGGTCTTCCCTCTTACACGCTGATATCCTACTCTTTTCTTAATAGAACACTATCAGATTAGGGTCCATTCATAGCATCTTGTTTTCCCTTAATCACCTCTTTAAAGACCTTGTCTCTAAATACAGTCACATCCTGAAGTATTGAGAGTATGAACTTCAACATATGAATTTAGGGTGGACTGAAATTAGCCTATAACAAATATCATAACCAAGCTATTGATATTGATACAATCCATGAGTCTTATTCAGATTTCCCCAGTTTTACTGTGTACTCATGTGTGTGTGACTGTGTATGTATGTTTGTATTGGTTTGTGTCTGTATGTATGTGTCTTTGTGTATGTGGTATATGTGTTTGTGCATATGTATGCATGCATGTGTGTATGTATGTGTCTGTGTGTCTGTGTGTGTGTGGGGGGATTTGTGTATTGAGTTCCATATGATTTTATCACCTCTGTGGGTTTTGTGTATCCACCACCACAGTCAAGATACTGAACAGTTCAACTCCTCAAGGATCCTTCATGTTGTTCTTTTACAGTCATACCTACCTCCTCCCTGCCCCCAGCCCCAACCACTGACAACCACTCATAAGTCCTTGATTTCTAAAACTATCATTTCAAATGTTATTTAAAAAGATTCACACAGAATGTAACCTTTGGGAGTGACTTTTCTCTCACATCACAATTCCCTGGAGATTAATCTAAGCATTGCCTGTATGATAACTTCCTTTTATTGCTGAATATTAGTCTGTGGTGTTGATGTCCCACAGCTTCATACTCACGTTTTATTTTTAATTTTCAAAAATTTCTTTAATGTTTATTCATTTTTGAGAGAGGGCAGAGCGAGAGGTGGGGGAGAGGCAGAGAGAGAAGGAGACAAAGAATCCAAATCAGGCTTTAGGCTCTGAACTGTCAGTACAGAGCCTGACACAGAGTTCAAACTTATGAACCATGAGATCATGACCTGAGCCAAAGTTCGACACTTAACTGACTAAGCTACCCAGGCACTCCAACACTCACTTTTTAAACCTTTTTTTTTTTTCTTCAATGTTTGTTTACTTTTGAGAAAGAGAGACAGCACGAAGCAGAGGAGGGGCAGAGAGCAAGGGAGACACAGAATCTGAAGCAGGCTCCAGGCTCCGAGCTGTCAGCACAGAGCCCGAAGTGGGGCTTGAACTCTCAAACTGAGATCATGACCTGAGCTGAAGTCAGACACTCAACCGACTGAGCCCTTATCACTCACCATTTAAAGGACAGCTGGGCTGATTCCAGTTTGGGCCTATCACAAATAAAGCTGCTCTGAACATTACTATGCAGGTTTCTTTTTTTTTTTTTAAGTAGTTTATTGTCAAATTAGTTTCCATACAACACCCAGTGCTCTTCCCCACAAGTGCCCTCCTCCATCACCACCACCTCTTTTCCCCCCTCCACCTTCAACCCTCAGTTCATTTTCAGTATTCAATAGTCTCTCAAGTTTTGCATCCCTCTCTCCCCAACTCTCTTTCCCTCTTCCCCTCCCCCTGGTCCTCCACTAGGTTTCTCCTGTTCTCCTTCTAGACCTATGAGTGCAAACATATGGTATCTTTCCTTCTCTGCCTGACTTATTTCGCTTAGCATGACACCTTCGAGGTCTATCACTTTCCTACAAATGACCATATTTCGTTCTTTCTCATTGCCATGTAATACTCCATTGTATATATATATATACCACATCTCCTTGATCCACTCATCAGGTGATGGACATTTAGGCTCTTTCCATGATTTGGCTATTGTTGACAGTGCTGCTATGAACATTGGGTACATGTGCCCCTACTCATCAGCACTTCTGTATCCCTTGGGTAAATCCCTAGCAGTGCTATTGCTGGGTCATAAGGGAGTTCTATCGATAGCTTTTTGAGGAGCCTCCACACTGTTTTTCAGAGCGGCTGCACCAGTTTACATTCCCACCAACAGTGGAGGAGGGTGCCTGTCTCTCCACACCCTCGCCAGCATCTGTAGTCTCTTGATTTGTTCATTTTTGTGACTCTGACCAGTGTGAGGTGGTATCTCAGTGTGGTTTTGATTTGTGTTTCCCTCATGATGAGTGATGTTGAGCATCGTGTCATGTGCCCGTAGGCCATCTAGATGTCCTCTTTGGAGAAGTGTCTGCTCATTTTTTCTGCCCATTTCTTCACTGGGTTATTTGTTTTTTGGGTGTGGAGTTTGGTGAGTTCCTTGTAGATTTTGGATACTAGCCCTTTATCTGATATGTCATTTGCAACTATTTTTTCCCATTCTGTCAGTTGCCTATTAGTTTTCTTGATTGTTTCCTTTGCAGTGCAGAAGCTTTTTATCTTGAGGAGGTCCCAAGAGTTCAGTTTTGCTTTCATTTCCCTTGCCTTTGGGGATGTGTCAAGGAGGACATTGCTGTGGTTGAGGTCAAGGAGGTTGTTTCCTACTTTGTCCTCGAGGGTTTTGATGGTTTCTTGTCACATTCAGGTCCTTCAGCCATTTTGAGTTTATTTTTGTGTATGGTGTAAGAAAGTGGTCTAGTTTTATTCTTCTGTATGTTGCTTTCCAGTTCTCCCAGCACCACCTGCTAAAGAGGCAGTCTTTTTTCCATCGCATACTCTTTCCTGCTTTGTCAAAAATTAATTGACCGTACATTTGTGGGCCCAGTTCTGGGTTCTCAATTCTATTCCATTGGTCTATGTGTCTGTTTTTGTGCCAATACCATACTGTCTTGATGATGACAGCTTTGTAGTAGAGGCTAAAGTCTGGGATAGTGATGCCTCCCATTTTGGTTTTCTTCTTCAATATTACTTTGGCTATTCGGGGTCTTTTGTGGTTCCATAAGAATTTGAGGATAGTTTGTTCTAGCTTTGAGAAGAATATTGGTGCAATTTTGATAAGGATTGACTATGCAGGTTTCTTAATGAAAATAAGGTTTCATTTCACCATGCATGCAAATGGTAGTTTCCATGTTTAGTTTTAGAAGAAACAGCCCAGCTGTTATCCAGAGTGGCTGGAACAGTTTACATTCTCACTCAGTGATCTATTTTCTTGACATCCTTGCCAGCATTACGTGTTGTCACTATTACTTCAGCCACTCTGAGAGGTGGTGTGTACTTAGACAGAAAGGCTGGAGGGGCTCGGGTTGGTTAAGCTCAAGTAAAGTAGTTTCTCTTGTCAGCAGTAGGGGAACAGAATGCTCCACATGTCCTTCAGAATGGCCACTGCGTTAGTTTCTTCAGCTGCTATAACAAAATGCCACAGGCTGGAGCACTTCAGCAATAATGATTTATTGTCTCAAAGCTCTGGAGGCCAGAACTCCAGGACAAGGTGCTGGCTGATTTGTTGCTTGTGAGAGCCCCATTCCTGGCTTGCAGACAGCTGCCTTCTCACTGTGTCCTCACATAGCCTTTCTTCAGGATGGGCACTAAGAGGGAGAAAGACAGTGCTCTACTTCTTAAAAGGTCACAGTCTTTGGAGTACATGTGCTCCTATGCATCAGCATTTCTGTATCCCATGGGTAAATCCCCAGCAATACTATTGCTGGGTCATAAGGGAGTTCTATGGAGAGTTTTTTGAGGAACCTCCACACTGTTTTCCAGAACAGCTGCACCAGTTTACATTCCCACCAGCAGTGTAGGAGGGTGCCCATCTCTCCACACCCTTGCCAGCATCTATAGTCTCTTGATTTGTTCATTTTAGCCAATCTGACTGGTGTGAGGTGGTATCTCAGTGTGGTTTTGATTTGTGTTTCCCTGATGATGAGTGACGCTGAGCATCGTTTCATGTGCCTGTAGGCCAGCAGCAGGTCAACAATAGCCATAACATGGAAAGAGCCTAAAGGTCCATCACCTGATGAGTGGATCAAGAAGATGTGGTATATATACACAATGGAGTACTACATGGCAATGAGAAAGAATGACATATGGCCATTTGTAGGAAAGTGGATGGACCTGGAGGGTGTCATGCTAAGCGAAATAAGTCAGGCAGAGAAGGACAGAAACCATATGTTTGCACTCCTAGGTCTAACAGGAGAACAGGAGAAACCTAATGGAGGAACAGGGGGAGGGGAAGAGGGAAAAAGAGTTGGGGAGAGAGAGGGATACAAAACTTGAGAGACTATTGAATGCTGAAAATGAACTGAGGGTTGAAGGGAAAGGGGGAAAGGGGAAAAGAGGTGGTGGTGACGGAGGAGGGCACTTGTGGGGAAGAGCACTGGGTGTTGTATGGAAATCAATTTGACAATAAAATATTATGAAAAAAAGAAACTAATTTGCAATAAAAAAAAAAGGTCACAGTTTTGTCAGATTAAGGCCCCACCCATATGAGCTCATTTAACCTTAATTAATTACCTCCTGAAAGCCTTATCTCCAAATACAGTCACATTGGGGATTTAGGAGCCTCAACATAGAAATTTAGAGGTGACACAGTTCAGTCCATAGCCATTACTTTACTCCTACTAGAAGGCTGAGGGAATTTTCTCTGTTGTTAGGGCAAGAACCTTGTATGTCTCAGGAAAGTTGAGGATTCGCCTGAGACCATGACTTTTTAACTTGGAGCCAGCCAGGCGTGGGCTCCAAGATTCATCCTTATGGGTCCCCCTTCTGGTAAGCTGTGAACTGTTAGCCTGTCTCTCCAGTTATCAGGGTGTTGGTTTACCCTATGACTGCAGTTCTCTGAAGGATTCTAAGAGGAGTTGTTGCTTTCAATTTACTCAGCCTTTTTCTTATTGGGTAGATAGAGCTCTTTGCCTGTCAGACCAGAGACTGGAACTAGTATTATGTTTCTATTTTTTTATTGTTCTTGATTGATCAATTGATTCATTTTTATTTATTTATTTTTTAAAATATAATTTATTGTCAACTAACATACAGTGTATACAGTGTGCTCTTGGTTTCGAGGGTAGATTCCCATGATTCATCACTTACATAATACCCGGTGCTCATCCCAACAAATGCCCTCCTCAGTACCCATCACCCATTTTCTCCTCTTTCCCACCACCCCCCCATCAATCCTCAGTTTGTTCTCTGTATTTAAGAGTATTTTATGGTTTGAAAATATTTTTTCCCTTTACCTTCTCACATGGTCTTCTGGTAAGTTTCTCAAGTTCTACATATGAGTGAAAGCATATGATATCTGTCTTTCTCTGAAGACTTATTTCACTTAGAATAATACCCTCCAATTCCATCCACATTGTTGCAAATGGCAGAATTTCATTCTTTCTCATTGGCAAGTAGTTTTCCATTGTATATTTAAACCACATCTTCTTTATCCAATCATCAGTTGATGGGCACTTGGGTTCCTTCTATAATTTGGCTGTTGTTGAAAGCACTGCTCTAAAAAATGGGGTATATGTTTTCCTATGAATCAGCACTCCTGTATCCTTTGGATAAATTCCTAGTAGTGATATTACTGGGTTGTAGGGTAGTTGTATTTTTCATTTATTTTTAATTTAAAAATATGTTTTTTTAACTTTTGGGAGAGAGAGAGAGAACGAGCAGTGGAGTTCAGAGAGAGAGATGGAGACACAGAAACCAAAGAAGGCTCCAGGCTATGGGATGTCAGCACAGAGCCTGACACAGGACTTGAACTCACAGGGTGTGAAATCATGACCTGAGCTTAAGTTGGCTGCTCAACCAACTGAATCAGCCAGGTGCTCCTCTATTTTTAATTTTTTGAGGAACCTCTACACTGTTTTCCAGAGCAGCTGAATCAGGGTGCATTCCCACCAACAGTGCAAGAGTGTTCCCATTTCTCCACATCCTCGCCAACATCTGTTGTTTCCTTAATGTTAATTTTAGCCACTGTGGTGTGAGGTGATATCTCAGTATGGTTTTGATTTGTATTTCCCTGAAGATGAGAGATGTTGGGCATCTTTGCATTTGTCTGTTGGCCATCTGGATGTCTTCTTTGGAAAAGTATCTATTCATGTCTTTTGCACATTTCTTCACTGGATTGTGTTTTAGGTATTGAGTTTGGTAAGTTCTTTATAGATTTTAGAAACTAACCCTTTATCTAATATGTCACTTTCAAATATCTTCTCCCATTCTGTCAATTGCCTTTTAGTTTTGTTGGTTGTTTCCCTTGCAGTGCTGAAGCTTTTTATCTTGATGAGGTCCCAGTAGTTCATTTTTGCTTTTATTTTCCTTGCCTTTGCAGACATGTCAAGCAAGGAACCGCTATGGCTGAGGTCAAAGAAATTGTTGCCTGTTTTCTCCTCTAGGGTTTAAATGGTTTCCTGTCTCACATTTAGTTCTTTCATCCATTTTGAGTTTATTTTTGTGTATGGTGTAAAAAAGTGGCCCAGCTTCATTCTGAGTGTTGTCCAGTTCTCCCAGCATTAAAAAAGAGATTTTCTTTTTTCCATTGGATACTCTTTCCAGCTTTGTCAAAGATTAGTTGGCCATACATTTGTGGGTCCAATTCTGTGTTCTCTATTATATTTCATTTGCCTGAGTGTCTGTTTTTGTGCCAATACCATACTGTCCTGATAATTACAGCTTTATAGTAGAGGCTAAAGTCTGGGATTGTGATGCCTCCCACTTTGTTTTCTTTTTAAACATTACTTTGGCTATTCAGGGTCTTTTGTGGTTCCCTACAAATTTTTAGGATTGTCTGTTCTAGCTTTGAGAAGAATGCTGGTGTAATTTTGATTGGGATTGCATTGAATGTGTAGATTGCTTTGGGTAGTGTTGATACTTTAACAATATTTGTTCTTCTATGTCCGGTTCCACCCTGGCCAGCGGGGCGGTAAATCCTTGTGGGTCCGTTCCTGAGGGAGGGAGAGAGAAATAGGGCAGGAGGGAGATGCAGAGAGTGAGGCAAGTCAAGCGTTTTTGATCAAGCCCCCCCTTTATTAAGAAAAGAATCCACACCGAAATAGGATTTGGGGCGGGAAACTGACCCAGGTTGGTTGCCAGGTAACAGAGTCAAATGATTATTAGAAAAAGGGGAGACCAAAACTGAAACTCCGAACACAGCATCAAAAGGAGCGCCCAGACTTTTGTCTGCAATATTGGGCAGGGGAGGATTAACGCTACATAAACCCGAATGTGGTTGATCTTTTGTTCATTTTGGCTTTTCTCGTCTGGCCCAGTATGACTGTCTCCGATTCCTGGATCAGGAAATGCACTCTCCTAGCCTCCAGATGTAAATCTTGTTTTTTTGGTCGCTCCCTGGAGAGCGATATATCCTTGCCTGAGGCGGCCAAAACTCGGCAGCTCCCAACACTTTTCTAATTCATGAGCATGGAATATTTTTCCATTTCTTTGTATCTTCTTCAATTTTTTTCGTAAGTCTTCTATGGTTTTCAGCATATAGATCTTTTACATTCTTGGTTAAGTTTATCCCTAGGTATTTTATGGTTCTTGCAATTGTTTCTTTTTTTTTTTAATGTTTTATTTATTTTTGAGACAAAGAGAGACAGAGCATGAGTGGGGAGGGGCAGAGAGAGAGGGAGACACAGAATCGGAAGCAGGCTCCAGTCTCCAAGCTACCAGCACAGAGCCCAATGTGGGGCTCGAACCCATGAACTGTGAGATCATGATCTGAGCCAACGTCAGAGGCCCAACCGACTGAGCCACCCAGGTGCCCCATCTTGGTGCAGTTGTTAATGGGATCAATTTCTTGATTTCTCTCTCTATTGCTTCATTATTGGTGTATAGAAATGCAACCAATTTCTGTACATTGATTTTGTATCCTGTGACTTTGTAGCACTTTGTAGATTTTTGGTGGAATATTTCGGCTTTTCCATGTCATCTACAAAAAGTGAAAGTTTGATTCCTTCTTTGCCAATTTGGATGCTTTTTATTTCATTTTGTTGTCTGATTACTGAGGCTAAGACTTCTGACACTATTTTAAACAACAGTTGTGAGAGTGGACATCCCTGTCATGTTCCTCATCTCAGAGGGAAAGCTCTCCAGTTTTCCCCCATTGAGGATGATATTAGCTGTGGGCTTTCATATATGGCTTTTATGATGCAAGTGTTTGTTCCTTCAATCCAGACTTTCTTGAGAGTTTTTGTTAAGAAATGATGTGTATTTTATCAAATGCTTTTTCTGCATCTTCTATTAATGTGATGTATAACATTGATTGATTTGCAAATATTGAAGCAGGGCTACAACCCAGGAATGAATCCCACTTGACCATGGTGAATAATTCTTTTAATATACTTTTTAACTTGACTTGCTATTATCTTGTTGAGAATTGTTGCATTCATATTCATCAGGGATATTGGTTTGTAATTCTCCTTTTTTATGGGGTCTCTGGTTTGGGAATCAAAGTAGTGCTGGCTTTGTAGAATGCTGGAAGCTTTCTTTTTGTTTCTGTTTTTTGGAATAGCTTAAGAAGGATAGGTATTAACTCTGCTATAAATGTCTAATAGAATTCCCCAGGGAAGCCATCTGGCCAAGGCCTCTTATTGTTGGAAGATTTTTAATAACGAATTCAATTTCTTCACTGGTTATGGATCTGTTTAAATTTCCTATTTCTTCCCATTTGAGTTTTTGTATTGTGTGGGTGTCTAGGAATTTGTCCATTTCTTCCAGGTTGCCCAGTTTGTTGACATATAATTTTTCATAGTATTCTCTAATAATTTTTTGTATTTCTGTGGTGTTGGGTGTGATCTGTCTTTTTCCATTTGTGATTTTATCTATTTGGGTCCTCTCTCTTTTCTTTTTGAGAAGTCTGGCTAGGGATCATCAATTTTTTTGTTATTTCAAAAAAAAACAGTTCTTAGTTTCATTCTTAGTTTCATTTCTACTGATTTTGGGGGGGGGGGTGGATTCTGTATTTATTATTTATCTTCTTTTGCTGGCCTTGGGGTTCTTTGCTGTTCTACTTCTAGTTCCTTTAGATATGCTGTTAGATTTTGTATTTGGGATTTTTCTTGTTTCTTGAGGTAGGCCTGGACTGTAATGTATTTTCCTCTTAGGACTGCCTTTCCTGCATCCCAAAGAGTTTGGACTGTCATCTTTTCATTCTTTTATATTTATTGAGGGCTGTTTTGTGACCTAGTATGTGATCTATCCTGAAGAATATTCCATGTGCGCTCAAAAAGAATGTGTATTCTGTTGCTTTTGGACAAACAGACAAACACATAGGGAACAGAAGCACACAAACACACGGACAAATCAAACAAACAAATTTAAAGGGAGAAAGAAAGAGAATAAAAGGAAGGGAGAGGAAAGAGAAGAAAAGAAGAGAAGAGAAGAAAAAAATAAAGGGGGTCACAGACAACAAAGGACAATGGACCATCTAAAAGCATATAAGCAGTTGAGGGAAGAGATAAGGATGAGATAAGGGAGAATATATCTGGCTGGCAAGAGAAAAAAAAAAAGAGGGAGAAAGGAAAAAGAAACTTAAGAGTAAAAATTTAAAAAATTTAAAAAAGAGTAAAAAGGTAATAATAGTAAAAAATAAGTACAAAAAAAGCAGCAGCTCCCCCTAGTGGATAGGCGTGTTTTGATGTAGGCAGGTCTTGGGGTCTGCTCTTGGAGGCTCCACCTTGGTGATGGAGAGTAGAATGGTGGCACCCAGTAGCTCCACTGGAACTAATCACTGCAAGCCACTCTTATGAGTCCATCTCCTTGTGCCGTGGGTGAGCCAAGCTGTATTTTCCAGGCCTCCCTCTCTTCCAAATCCTAGTCCATGTGCTTTTATGCTACCACAGATAAGATGTACTGGCTTTGGGGGCTTCATAGCTGGGATCTTGTAGGGGGAGGGGCAGTTTCTCTTGGTGCTTGCTGGGATTTGCGCTGCCACTGCCAGAGGCGAGGTGCGCTGCAGGAGGTGAAGTGCACGCCCCAGCAGCTGCCACCACCATCTCCCAGCCGGAATCACGTAGGGGGAGGGAGCAGATTCTCTTGGCGCCAGCTGGGATTCATGCTGCTGCTTCCTGAAGCGTGGTGCGCTGCCAGAAACAAGGTGCGTGCTCCCACAGCCCCAGTGTGTGTCCCCGCCGCCACTGCTGCCAACTCCCTGCCTGGATCGCATAGGGGCGGGGTCTATTTTTTCCTGGTGGCATCCGGGATTCGGGATTTGCGCAGCCAATGCCAGAGGCAAGATGTGCTGTGGAAACCAGGTGCCCCTAAAGCAGCCGCTGCCACCAACTCCCTGCCAGGATCACACAGGGGTGGGGGCTGATTTTTCTTTGTGCCACCCAGGTTCGGGATTCACACTGCCCAGTGGTTATATATGGAGTGAGAGTTTTTCTCTCTGTGCAGGGTTAAACGTTCTTTATCTCTTCTCTAGAGACAGCACTATGAATGTGTTCAGTTTTTCTTTCTCTTCCCTTTGTCTCTCAGAGGCTCCACGCGCTTTCCCTGTGTTGGGCTGGGGCTCCCACCTGCCCTTCTCCGGCTGTCTTGTTTTCCAGTCTCCCCAGTTCACACTCACTCACTCACTCAGGCATCTTTGAAGTTGTCTTCTTTCTGGAGTCTGTATTTTCTCCTTCCACTCTTGCAGATGAGAGTAATGTCCTTCTCAGTTCGATAGATGGGACAGAGGAAGTTTACAGAGCTCCCTTCTTCTCCGCTGTCTTGGCCTCTCCCCCTAGATGGATCTTATTTTTTAATCCATTCTGATACCCTGTGTCTTTCAATTGGAGCATTTAGTCCATTTAGATTCAGTGTTATTACTTAAAGATATAGATTTAATGTCATTGTTTTATATGTAGGTCTTCATGCTTGTGGTGATATCTCTGGTCCTTTGTAGTCTTTGCAGCATTCCATTCACAAGAGTCCCCCCTTAGGATCTCTTGCAGAGAGAACTCCTTTCTTTTTTATTTGTCTCAGAAAGCCTATATCTCTTACTCTATTTTAAATGATGGCCCTGCTAGATAAAGGATTCTTGACTGCATATTTTTCCTATTCAGCACGTTGAACATTTTCTGCCACTCCCTTCTCGCCTGCTATGTTTCAGTGAACATGTCTGCTACTACCCTTATGTGTCTTCTCTTGTAGGTTAAAGACCCATTTGTCCCTAGCTGCTTTCAGAATTCTCTGTTTACCTTTGTATTTTGCCAGTTTCACTATGATATGTCATGGAGAAGATTGATTTCTGTTAAATCTGAAAGGAGTTCCCTCTGCCTCCTGGATCTGGATGTTGGCTTCCTTCCCCAAATTAGGGAAGTTCTCAGCTATAATTTGTTCAAGTAAACCTTGTACCCCTTTCTCCTCTTTCTTCTTCTTCTGGAACTCCTATCATATGGATATTATTATGTTTAATTGAATCACTTAGTTTTCCAGTTCTCCCCTTGTGGTCTTAGCATTTCTTATCTTTTTCTTGGCTTCATCATTTTCCATAATTTTTTCTTCTGTTTTACTTATTCTCCCCTCTGCTTCTTCCATCTTTGCTGTCCTGCATCTAGTTTATTTTACGCTTCATTTTCAGTATTTCTTAATTTGCCGTGACTAGTTTTTAGTTCCTCGATCTTTGCAGCAATAGATTCTCTGCTGTCTTGTATGTTTTTTTCATGCCCAGCAATTAATCTTGTGACTATTATTCTAATTTCTTATGCAGATATATTGTTTATATCTGTTTTGAGCAATTCTCTAGCTGTCATTTCTCCTGGAATTTCTTCTGAGGAGAATTCTTCCATTTCATCATTTTGGCTAGTTTTCTGTCTCTTATATATTTTAATAGCTTGTTATGTGTCCACGCACTGCTGTATTAAAAAGAGGCCATACATTGTCCAGGGTCTGGCCCTTCAGGATGTGTTTTTGGAGTGTGTTATGTGCTGTTTGTTGTAACTCTGGTTACAACAGACTCATAGTAGTGGTTTGGACCTTCTACGAGGTGTGCTTTGATTTGTTTGTTGAGCTAACCCTGGAAAAAATATTCAAAAAGGGGGCTTGTGGTGGAAGAAACATTATCCCATACAAAGAGTGAGAAATAACAGGGGCAGGGAAAAAGAAAAGAAAAGAAAATTGACCAGGCAGAGAAACTGTATGGCTTAATACAGAGAAAGGGAGGAAAATAAAGAAAGAGATACAGAAGAGGTGTAAAAAGAATAGATTAATATGTCTGCCTAAATAATTCAACAACCAGAATAACCAGACTAGAAAAGGGAAGAAATAAGAGGAAGAAAAGGAAAACAAACAAACAAACAAACAAAAAATATATATATATATATATAAGAATTGACCAAGAATTAAATCAGAAAATGCAAAACTGCTGGGTGCCTTGGAACTGGTGGCTGCACTGATCTGGAGGAGGGGCTGTATTGTTGGTCAGTGTCAATCTGGCCCTAGTAGAAACTCAGTTACCAGGCATGGAGAGGCCTGGTTTGCTATAGGTGGGTCTGGCCTCCACTGTGGCCCCTTGTCAGTTCCCTGAAGCCCCACCTGTTGGTGATGGGGAGGAAAATGGCAACACCCCAGTCTTTCCTCTCTGGACTGGGTGTCCCAAAGTGCTCTATTCAGGCTGTCCTCACAGTGCTGTGTGGGCCCACGTGGGCTGGTTTTTTCCACTCCACAGTCTCCCATGCCTCCCAGGTGCTCGGCTGCAATTCAGACACCCTATCTTAAAAGATTCCCGCTCCACACTCCCTGGTTCCACGGTAGTGCCCCTCTGCCTAGCCAGCCAACAAAGGGCCTCTGTAGGGTGGATGCAAGTAAGGTCTTCTGGCATAATATATACTGATTACCCACATCCACAACCTTAATTTGACTGTTAAAAAAATCTTTTTTAATGTTTATTATTTTGAGAGAGAGCGAGAGAGAGAGAGAGAGGGAGAGAGAGAGAGAGAGAGAGAGTGTGTGTGTGTGTGTGTGTGTGTGTGTGTGAGCAAGGGAGGAACAGAAAGAGAGGGAGACACAAAATCCAAACGAGGCTCTAGGCCCTGAGCTGTTAACAAAGAGCCCAATGCAGGGCTCAAACTCATGGATGCGAGATCATGACCTGAGCCTAAGTCAGATGCTTAATTGACTAAGCCATTCAGGCACCTCCTTAATTCGACAGTTTTTTACAATACAGTATGTGTTTTATTTTTTGTTTATACCTTTCTGTGTATCTCTCTGTACTGTGTGTATGTGTGTGTGTTTTCAAGCCATTTGAAAGTAAGTGACAGATATAGTGATACCCTGCTCCTAAACGTTTCACAGACATCTTCTAAAAATAAATGCATCTTCTACCTAACCACAGTACTGCTGTAACACCTGAGAAACTTATTCGTAATTACCTAATGCTGCCGAATAGTCAGACTTTATTTACATCTTTCTTTCTATAATTTTTCAAAAATGTCTTAGATGGCAAATTTCTTGGAACTAGGATCCAGCTAAGGGTGTTGTTTTGAACTATCAGTGCTCTTCTGGTGGCAGAAAACAGCTGCTTTATTGTGCTCAAGGAACCTGTGGGTCAGGGGTTCAGACAAGATATGGGGCAGATGGCCTGCCTCTTCTCCACATCACTGGGGTTGGGGAGACTGGACAGCTGTGGTGACCCGGAAGCCAGGGCTGGAATCATCTGGGGGCTCATCTCCATGGGTCTGGGAGGGAGTGTCACAAAGAGGCATTCAGGTAGCCAGTGTTCCAGGAGGGCCACAAGGCAAGCACAAGGCTTCTAATCTCAGAAATGACTCCATATCACCTCTACCCAGATCATGCAAGGCACAGGGAGGGACATGGGCTCATCTGGGCAGTGAGTGTCCAGTTCATACTACAGAAGGGGTTGTGGGATGAGAGATGCCATTGAAGCCGTCTTTGGAAAATATGGTCTCCCTGCTGCAATGTGTCTTTAGTCTTTTTAACCTGGAACACCTGATACACTCCCAAAGCTCTCTGTTTGCAGAGACCTGGCAGTTGTTTTGTAGGCCATCCCCCATTCTGGGTCTGTCCAGCTGTTTCCTGATAGTGTCATTCATTCGGCTTCTCTGCCCCTTATGCATCTTATAAACTGGAAACTAGGCCTAAAGACATGATCACATTCAGAGTAAGCATATGCAGAACAGACATCCATTTCTTTTAAAATGTGATTAGGAGATAACTGCTAGTGTCTCATTTGCCTTCTACAATAAAACTCAGATGAGTGCAAGTTAGAATTAAGAAGATGGTGGCTCAGTCAGCTAAACATCTAACTCCTGATTTCGGCTCAGGTCATGATCCCATGGTTAGTGAATTCTAGCCCCACATTGAGCTCTGTGCTGACAGCCCATAGCCTGCCTGGGATTCTCTCTCCCTCTCTCTCTGCCCCTCCCCTCCTCATGTTCCACTCCTCCCTCATCAAAATAAACAAACTAACTTTGGGGGGAAAATGAATTAAGGAGGTGATGGACACAGACACCAAGAGACAGTGGGCTCCCCACTCTTCCAGTGGGATGCCCTGAGGGGGACACAGCAGGACCTGAGTGAAGTTCTGATCACAGGTATCTCCTGAGCCTAGTCACAAAGAACATCAGACAGGCCTCAAATGAGGAATTGTTGAAAGGGAGAGGAGGGGAAGTATTGTATCTGTCAGAATTTTCAGTGTTCTACATGGCAGAGGCTATGGAAACATCTCAAATTCAAGGAGGCTAAAACAGCCTGACATAAAAAGGCGCTACCCGAGCTGGACCAGAAGGGGTGCTCCAAGGGTCATAAGTGGGCCAGTTGACAAGACCGGGATGCAGGTGGTGTGATTCTTGTCCTGAAGCCAGAGGTGCATGGCAGTCATGTGAAAATACACTCACCTCCTTAGGAAACACGTAGCACAGGGCCATGGCCAAGAAAACCATCTCATGTGTGTGTACGCATGTGTGCATATACATGCAGAGAGTGCCAGCCACAAATCACATAGGGAAAGCCTGTCAGCTGGTGAGCCTGGGTGAAAGGCACATGGATGTTCTCTGTAATAGCCTTGCACCTGTTGTATGAGATTGAAATTATTTTCCAAAGACTAAATACTAAAAGTAAACAGAAACAAATTAGCTGAAGGAAGATTCCATTTCTGGCTGTTAAAAATATCAGGCTGAAGTAATATAACAGTGCATGTTAACTTTACTGGAATTAAAATTTTTTAAATCATAAAGACGAACCATTATGAAAAAAAATCAAGGCTGTTCTCAGAAAGTAGGATGAATGCCGATACTGAAAAATAACTTTAAGTTTTATGATAAAATGTAATATCCATGCCAGACGCAACAACCATGAACTTATGATGTATTGACAATACCTTTTTACCCTCAGTTTTGAGGTTTTAACGACAGGATGAGGTGACAGTCTGTTTACAGAGAACAGAAGGAGCAATAATCATGAGAAAAATGTGTGAACTCTCTAAGCTTGAATAATCCAAATTGAAACAACTTCAAGGTTCCATCATCTGCTTCTCAAATCCTCAAAAACATAAAAATGAAATGGTTGTTAGCACAGCCCTGGGGAGAATGGTGTGTGTGTGTGTTGCCAGTAGTGCTGAAAATAGGTTCAGAGAACCCCGCTCTGCCAACACCCAGAGCCGCTGGCAGTCGGCCTCGAGAGCGGACTGCTGTGAGAAAAAGAGCAAATAAGCAGAAATGTGATTTATATGAAGATATTTACAACAAATAGTTGAAAGTAACTGGCGTTTCCATGGGGAGAGACTTATAGGGGCAACATTCTAGTTGCTGGTCCAGCTCATGGTGTGTTCACTTATCTACCAAGTGGGCATCTGTTGTGCATCCACTGCCCAACAGACAGTGGATAGTGGGAAAAAGCAGAATATACAATTTAATCATTACTTGCACGCTAGTGAAAGATATGTTTAGGTGTTTAATGACAAAGATCAGATTATGATCTGAGCCGACTCTGAGATTCATTTACTTCAAGTTTAATTAGGTGTTTTTCTTCAGAATACTTAAATACTTCAGAATACTTAATAATAATTGGAAAGAAGTGACAAAAATATGGAAGATCTTCAGAGCTGTAGTTTGGATGTTCTGGATGTAACCACCTCTGATGGTTGAGATAGGTCTCATTTCCTCAAGGGAGTGGAGTAAGTGTTTGCATCCTAGGCACTATGGCCATTTGGGGTGGGATCAGTCATGCACAGGAGGATGCTGAGCACCTCCACCACTAGATGCCATAGCCATCCCCTCCCCAGCTCTGATAACCAGCAGTGTCTCCAGACATTGGCCAGATGTTCCTTGTGGAACAAAATTGGCCCTGATTGAGAACCACTGGAATGATCTGAATTTAGCTGCTGATTTAAAAAAAAATAACTTGTCTATATTTTAACCCTTTCTGCTCTAGAATCAGAAATGCAAGGATGAAGTGTCCCAGCTCAATACCAAAGTCTTTCAGCTAGGAGAGGAGGCCTCTATCCACCAGGCCCAAGACGAGAAGAACTGCATCAACATTCAGCTGTTAACACAGAGACTGGAGGAGGCCAGGCACCAGGAGGAGCTGCAGGTGAGTGGTATAAAACATTAAGAACAGCCTTATAATGCTTAGAGTAATTATAGTAATTATATACCTTACCCCTCAGGTAAAAAGGGGAACTTAACAAGTACATGCTCTGGAAAATTTGTAGACTTCAGCTTTGCAAATTCTCAATATCTAAAAAAAGTAGCAGAAAGGGATTAAATCCTGATGTTAAGAGAATAAATTGGTAGACCTCTCTGGAGGACATTTGGGCAAAATATAGATCAAGCACCTTAAGAATGTCAGTATGCTCTGACTTTATAATTCTACTTATGGGAATTTTATCTGAGCATCATGGACAGACTTAGCTGGAAGTGTTTTCATTGCCGTGGTATTTATAATAGCAAGACAGAATTGGAATCAGCTTGAATCATCAATAATGCTGAATGAGTAAGTAGATTATGGTGCAGTCACTGAAAATCATGTTTTCTGGGGCACCTGGGTGGCTCAGTCAGTTGAGCGTCCGACTTCGGCTCAGGTCATGGACTCAAAGTTCATGGGTTCGAGCTCTGCGTCGGGCTCTGTGCTGACAGCTTAGAGCCTGGAGCCTCCTTCTGATTCTGTGTGTCCCTCTCTCTCTGCCCCTCCCCTGTTCATGATGTGTCTCTCTCTATCTCTCAAAAATATATAAATGTTAAAAAAATAATAACAAAAAAAATCATGTTTTCCAATATTTAATGTCATGGGGAAATGCTCAAAATATAATGAGAAAAGCACAACATATGATGCTGTACCAGTCTTATCGATAGAGACACATGTATGGAAAAAGGATTGAGAGCACAGCACAATGTTGGGATCATGGGTCATTTAAATTTTGTCATTTTTGCTTTTCTGTAAATTTCTGAAATTTCTGCATTAAACATGTATCAGACTGATAGGGTGCCTCGGTGGCTCCATTAAATGTTCGACTCAATTTTGGCTCATGTCGTGATCTCCCAGTTCATGAGATTGAGCCCCCATTGGGTTCCTGTGTTGATGGTGGAGCCTGCTTGGGATTCTCTGTCTGTCTGTCTGTCTCTCTCTCTCTCCCGCTCTCTCCTTTCTTTTCCTTCCCTCTCCCTCTTCTCCTCCCTCTTGCTTATTTGCACTCTCTCTCTCAAAATAAATAAATTTAAATAAATAAACATGTAACAGACTGCTGAGATATTCTTGTACTTGTGAAACTAATTTTTTCTAAACAGAACGAGCAAATCCAAAAACTTGAACTTGAACTTGAACACATGAATCAGGAATGTCAGAGCCTGAGACTGTCACAATCACAACTGAGAGAGACCCTTGAAGAAAGTCAAAACCAGGTGGGTGTACATAATGGCCAGTGGCTGGGAGGAAAGTCAACACAGTTTAGCACTGACAGAGCCTTGCCAGGACTAGTCTGGTCCAGAGATGTTATTGGGCTGCCCTGAAGTTACACAGCTGGTTTGGCACTTACGAGGCCTGGGACTGAAGTCAAGCCTAGTCCAGGGTTGGTTGACTCTGAGCAGGCCATGGGCAGAGCTGTGCTTCTGTTTATGCACAGGGGAAGGAGGCTGATAATCAGTGCTTTTGGCTGCACCAGTTGCAGAAGAGAAGAGCAAAGGAGAGCTGTGGGTGGCCTCTGAGGAGGAGGGTGTCGTCAGATCCGAGGACATGAGGTGGAATAGTCCTTGGAGTTAGCAAGCTCAGTGTGCCTGTCTTGTACCCACACAGGCTTATGTATGCACAGGAGCCCTGAAATTGCACACACATGTGGGTGTCAAGCTCTTGCCTCCCACTTTCTCTACTGCTCCAGCATTTATCAAGTGTACCAGGCTCTAAAGGTGCAGAGTTAGGGAGGTGGAGAGCTTGCAGTCTGAGACAAGTAGATATGAGCAGGACAGGCCAAGCAGGGATGTCAGGGATGTCCTGACAGCATGGAGTGCAGAGACCTGAGAGAGGAAGAGAAGGATGAGAGAATGGCAGATGTGTGATAGCCCAGTGTGGACTTAGATGTGTGTTGCACTTAGAGGGCTGGGGGCTACAGGAAGAAAAGACGGGCCATGGGAGAAGCCTCCCAAGCAGTGTGGAAGAGGTCTCTAACCCACTGGCATGTGACCCAGGGCCCACCTGCATGCCTCCCTCCTCTGAGCCTCTTTACAGACTCCCTGCCTGGCCCCTGACTCCACAGCTAGACTTGGCTATGGGATCCCCCTACATACCCATAGCCTTATGATGTGCTGTTGGGGACTTCTGTGGGCTCTCAGCCTTCCCACTGCAAACAAGTGCTCTCCCAGGGGTGCCTCTGGGTATTTGGGGGTTCCCTTCTCTGTTTTTAAGTCTGAAAGGAACCTTGAGAAATTGCATTGACCAGCTTGAGCCCAGGAGACAGCAGTCAGCCTTTGTCCTGGGCAAAAGGGACCTTACCTAAACAGTCCTCCTGTGATGTGAGCTGGTTCCCCCTTGTTATTTAGAAGAGGAACCCCAAAAACCACACTGATGAAAGTTAACATGAGGGTCATAAGAGGAGCCTGCAGGGTACTTAAGGATGCTCTGGACAAGCCATGATAGAGTGGATGTGGCACCACGCAGGAGAAGCCAGTGTTGTCACTAGCACAGTTGTGGGTGATTTCGAGGAGGAGCACCCATGAGGTCAAAGAGGGCAGATAGGGGCAGGTATGAGCAAGGGAGCAGCTCAGGTGGGGCCAGGAGAGGTCCTGGCAGAGGGACTTCACACAGCTCAGAGGGTGAGGTGTACGGGAGCACAATGCTGTATGTATCACATGTCCCTGGGTATGGAATGCCCATCTTGGTTTGTATTGTAACACATCAAACCACCCCCAAACTTGGTAGCTTCTAGCACTGTTCATCATTATCCTTCATGGTCTGTGGGTTCACTGGTGCAGCTGGGCTGTTTTCACTTAAGATCTTGGGGCCATTACAATCAAATGAGGTTGGGGTAGCGTCATCTGAATGCACAGCTGGATCAGATGTTTGAGAGGCCTTGGCTCCCAGGGCTGGCATGTGGTGTTGGCTGGTAGCTGGTGGCTCAGTGGTACTCTCAGCTGGAGCACCCATACCTGGCCTCTTGGTGGCATGGGGCTGTCTGAGCATAGCAGTGCAGTTTTGAGAAGAGGTGACCAAACACCCTTGAGGAGCGTACAGAACCTGCCAATCTTCTTAGGAGTGTATTAGGGCATTCCAGAACATCACTCCCCTGACATTTTCTTGATCTAGCTTGGATTCAAAGGGAGGGCACAGAGCCTACCTGTCCATGAGGAGAGAACACAGTCCTCACTTATCCATGTGGGGACCATACAGAGCCCACCTCTCAATGAGGGGAGGGCACAGAGCCCACCTGTCCATGGGGGGAGGACATAGTCCTCACCTCTCAATGCAAGGAGAGCACAGCTCCCATCCCACAAGGGGCAGGAACAGGAGCCTATGAGCACAGGTGGGAGCAGCTGATGGCTGAGGTGGCTCACTTCCATGCCCCTGCTCCCAGAAGACAATGGCCTTTATTTACTGGCTGTGGGCAGCCCCAGTGCTCTCTGGGGACATCCTTCTCTTGTCATGTGATAGTAGAGCTGGGGTCCCCAGAGCTGACCCAGGCTCCAGCCAGAGTCTCAGTTCTGCAAGGAGGGAGATGAGGAGGGCTTGGGAGGAATTCAGCTGGGATGGCCACAGGGTAGGGCCAAAGACACAGACCTCCCGCTAGGCCACACAGTGGCCTCCCCCCAGAAGCTTCCACCAGGCATCAGTGTTCAGAGCAGAGTGGATAGCAGCAAGAAGTGTGGGAACAGTGTGTTCTAAGAAAGAGGGGCATCAGGGTGTTGGGAAGCATTGTCAGAGACCAAGAACACCTTTGGGATGGGTGGGCATTCTGTCATGGAGTCACAAGGGCCTGGGCTGGGGCTCAACTTCCACCTGGGATGTCTGCAGGATGGCTGAAGTGTGAAAGTCAGGAGGGGACTATGTTTATGGGGGAGGTTTGTTCTCCCCTCTCTCTTCTCTGTCCCTTTTTCTCAAGATTCCCAGACCAAGTTCCAATGTGCAATTATCAAACACCAGCAAGGTGTCTGAGAATTCAACTCTATTCTGACACTATCTGCCTGGAGACAGCATCAGACCCCACAGTTAAGGGTTAAGGGTTTAGTCATACAACATTTCTCCACAGCCCCATCTCTGAATCCACATACATGCCCCAGGGTGTTAGCTGTGCTTTTGACCAGCCAGCTACAGACTGGATGTTTCAACCACTTCCTCCTGAGGTTTGACTAATTTGCTAGAGTGGATCACAGAACTCAGAGAAACACTTAACATTTTCCAGTTCATTAAAGACTATGATAAAAAGGGACTCCTGGGTGGCTCAGTCAGTTAAGCATCTGACTGACTCAGGTCATGATTTCACAGTTTGTGAGTTCAAGCCCTGTGTCCAGCTCTGTGCTGACAGCTTGGAACCTAGAGCCTACTTCAGATTCTGTGTCTCCCTCTCTCTCTGCCCCTCCCCTGCTCATGCTCTGTCTCTCAAAAATAAATAAACATTAAAAAAAAGAAGCAGCAGCAGCTCACAAAGCAGAGCACTTATTTAAAAAAAAAAAAAAAAAGGATGTGATAGAGGAAAGAAATCAATAACCAGAGGAAGAGATACATAAGGTGAGGTCTCAAATATCTGTCTTCATGGAGCTTGAGCCCCAACCTGGTGGTACATGGAAATGTTCCTGTTCCTCAAGCATAGAAGCTCTCCAAAACAGGGACCAAATAGCTGTCCTCTTCGGTTTTTATGGAGGCTTCATTATATAGGCATGACTAAGTCATTGGCCACTGGCTGAGTCAGCCTCCAGCCCCTCTTCCCTCCTGAGAGGTTTAGGGCTAGGACTGAAAGTTCCAAGCCTTAATCACATGGTTGGCCCTCCTGGCAGCCAGCCCCTGCCCTTGGGTGCACTTCAAAAATCACCTTCAAAACCAGACACCTATTTCACCTCTGTGGCTCTGAAGCATTTTTAGGATCTGTGGATGAAGACCAGATATCTCTGAAAAATGTATTTTTGTCATCTGATCTTATAAATCATTATATTACACTCTTCCAAAAGAGCATAGTAGCTGTCCTAGAGACTGTGTGTAGGTGTGTTTCTCTGGGATGACTCCTGTCCTAAGAAAAGCCACACATAATGGTGATGACATGGCCTTCTAAAACAGCCCCCCAGAGACGCATAAGGACACAGCAATCTGCGGTCTACAGCCTCACTGTTGCTCTTGACTAGCCATAGCTGGCACCTTCCCTGTCTCTGGCCACCTCAGACCTAACTGTGACCCTTAATGGAGCTGCCTTCCTCTCCCACCTGTGCGGCCTCAGAGGTGTGTGAGGGCTGATGCAAGTTCTTTTAGGGTGCCAAGGAAATTCCATGTATTCTAGGCGAAACCTCCAGAATCAAAGTGATTTAAATAGTGTTTAATAAAAGGATTGGCCAAATTACTCACAACTCCAGTGAAATCTTGCCATCCTCTGTGGTTGGGGAGCCAGAGGTTAAGGTGGTTCTGCATCTGTTGTCAGGGTCCCTTTGGCCCTCATCATATGTTCCGTTGCTCTCTGTAGCCCTGACCTCAGCTGTCTCAGGAGTCTGGGCTCTCTGCTTAAAGGAAAATCACCATGCATGACCTGCATGGATTATAATTGTTAAATAGACTCCATGAAGTTTGCTAAAAAGTAAACTGAACAGAGTATAGCATGATTCTCCCATAGGTGTAGCAGGAAGCCGCAGTGTCACCATTTTGAGAGTACAGACTTGAGTCTTCCTGACTGACTCTGTGTAGGAGCTCTGGCTAAACCAGTTTGCCGGTTAGAATACAAATGAATGGGTTCTTTATGAACCTCACATGTAGCTGCAGATGCAGAGACTAAGGAGTAGGGATGCCTTATTTGCCCTTCCAGTTGTAGGGTATCTGAACCATGGAGTTTTGTTTATCTGGTAATGACCCCGTAGCTTTCAGCAATCACACTAGCACTATCATGGCCTTCTCCCTGGTGCAGCTGCATGGAGCTAACCTGAGGCTAAGGCTTACACAGTCCCAGAACTCAGAGGAGGTCCACCAGCTGCAGGAACAGATGCAGTGGATGGTGCCTCAGGATCGCATGGCCAAGCTCCAGCACCTACTGGAAGAGGAGTGGCAGGTGGCTCAGCGGCTCTGTGACAAGTGCATTCTCCAGAAGGAGAAGGGGAGGCAGCTGGAAACACAGTGGGTGAGTGGGGACAAGGGCCCTGAGACCCACCTGATGGTGCCAGGGGTGGTGAGATTGGATCACTGATCACTCAACCAAAAACTGCCATCCCAGCTCATAGAAGTCTGGTTATACTGCAGCTGCAGGCACTTGATTTTCACTGTGAACAATGTGGGACAATACCAGGGGCCAAAGATCAGGGACACCAAGTGCATTGGGGAAGGCCTCTCCCACCCCCCTCAGAATGATGAGCCAGCTGACTCAAAAAGTCTCTCCGACATGGGAGCTAAGGGTCCATCCAGTTTGTCTTTGGGAGCTGCACATGTCTGTGGTATGCCACCTGGCTAAATGTTAGGGTCAAAACTGCTTACGGGGCCAAAAATGTGGGGATTGAGAGGGCATGAGGGAAGCTGTGGGTGGTGGTCCCACCCATGTAGCCCTGTGGAAGCACAGACCCTGTGTGCCAATTCTCTGGATTTCAAAGGAAAGCCAGAAACTAGATTTTTACAGAAACATTCCCAGTTTCCAAATGATGCATCTAATTTAAAAAGAACCTTAAACCATTTTTCAGACTGAAGAAAATCTAGCCACAGGCACACAAAGACTGCAAAAGTTATCTATTTGGGTGTACACTGATCTAGGTACCAGAGATACAGAAACAGACACACATGGCAAATCCTGTGGCCTCCTGGAGCCTATATTCTAGTGTGGTAAAGAGAGAAATGAAAACATGGTCATGAGGACAGCATGTCAGATGGTGATGAGTTGATGAGTGCTATGGAGTGGTGCCCAGGGAAGGCCTCACCAACTTGTTACTTGAACCAAGACTTCCAGGAGATGAGGGAGCAAGCCATTCACTTATCTGGGGAGAGTGCTACAAGTAGCAGGAGCAGCATGTGCAAATGCCCTGAGGTGGTAATGTACTTGGCATATTTAAGGATAGCAAAGATGAGAGGGAGGCAGGAGGAGAGGGGTGGCACACACTTGGGGACCCTGGCTGTGCACAAGGCACTACATGAGGCATCCAGAGTAATAGAAACAGAGTTGCTGCCTTAAAAGACAGAGGACACTGTGGCTCAGGGCATGAACTGCCAAGATTGGGATCCAGGCACCAACATCTCCCAGCTGAGAGCAACCTTGGCCAGTTAACTTTTCTTTACTTCAGTTTCCTCACCTGTAAGAGTTAGGTGCCAGTGGTCCCCACTCAGGACATCAATATGAGGCATACGTGAGTTGGCACTTGTAAAATGCTTGAATAGTCTAGCATGTGTGTATCCTACTTAAGTGTTTAATTTAAAAGGCTGGGGAGCGCTTGGGTGGCTCAGTTGATTAAGCGTCTGACTTCGGCTCAGGTCATGATCTTGCAGTTCGTGAGTTCAAGCCCTGCATTGGGCTCTGTGCTGACAGCTCAGAGCCTGGAGCCTGCTTCAGAGTTTGTGTCTCCCTCTCCCTCTGCCCCTCACCCACACACACTCTGTCTCTCTCAAAAATAAGTAAACATTAAAATAATAATAATAAAAGACTGAGGAAACAACTGCATCCTGAAATGTCACAGTGTAGTTCATGAGGAAATGTTGGGGCTGGAGGGTATGGAGATAGGAACCCGAGGACAGGGGGTACTTCTATGAGGAAGAAATTGGAGCAAGACTCAAAAGGTCAGTAAGATTCAGTGTTTATGAAGCATAAATTCTAATGAAGAATAACCTTTCAGCATTGTGCAAAGAATGTTAAACAGGAGATAAGTTCAGCCATGATAGAATATTAAAAATAAAAACAAAGAAATTTAATCAAAAATCCTTTAGAAATACTCAGTAACACATTTGGGGAAACTCACTCTGGAGTTATGATTAAATGTCCAGGAAAGCATTCTGCTAATTCTCGAACTACAAAGAGCAGCATCAGTTTTGTGGCAGAACATTGTGTCTGTTACTCTGTGCAGGTCAAAGGCTCTCTCAGTCCCTCTCAGATATGTATGTTTTAACTAATTTCCATTCTGAAATAAGTAAGCCGGAGATGATTCTTTTTGAAATGTAAACTATTGATCTGTAATCTTTTGTGGCAGGAAGAACGTGAAAAGGAGCTGAAAGACACTGAGGAGCAGGTGGAAAAGGTGGGAAGGGTTCTGAAGAACGTGGACATTCTCCTCCAAGAGAAAGTAGCTGAACTGAAAGAGCAGGTCAGCGATGGACATTTTTCATCACTACACGCACTTTCTGAATTTTTTTGTTTTATGAGTGTTCAAATAGCTAATCCAAGGGGAGACTGTCCTCATAGAACACAGAGAGCCCTCATGTTTTTTTGGAACCACTGAACCTGGGACTTCTTCTAAACTTTAAGAATCTGAATATACAAATTTTTTTTCAGAGGATTAACAGTTAAAAGCAATCAGTAGAAAAACTGATTTTGTTAAATATATTCCCTACACTGTATTTGTATAGTGTATTTATTTTGTTGTTGGGAATTGTTTTAAGGTACATTTGAGAGGTGTCACATAATCTCAGAAGGGATGTTCATTTATTCATTCATTTATTCAGTCACTGGGCAGATACTTCCGAGCACCTGTCATACGTCACAACATTCCTTGTTCTAGGAAGACTGAGATGGGCCCTCCTGGGCCTTAGGTTCTGGTGGTAGAGACAATAACAAGATAAATGACCTCAGGTGATGAGAAATGCTCCCTCTCAAGAAGAGAAGATGGGTCATGGTGGGAATGGTTGGGGACCACTCTGAAGATCTGGCATGGGAGCAGACACCAGTGACAGCCATGGAAAAGTCTGGCTCTGCCCCTCAGTGGAGGCCAGGCTAGTGTTTTGGAAGAGATAAGTGCTCATGTGCTGGGATTGTCCTATGCAGTGTCAGGCTGAATGCCTGTAGCACCTCCAGTCCATGGGACAGTCATAAAAGGGCGCCCATATGTTTCCCCATGTGCTAGGGGACATGCCAGAACCCCAAGCAGCAGGGGCATCCAGGCAGAGGAGCAGTGCAGGCACATGTCCTTAAGATGGGACCAAGCGGAGCATGTTGGCAGCCTGGGAGCCTCCCAGGGAGGTGGTTGTAGCTACTGTGAGCTGATGGGTGGGTGCGGGTGGGCAGGATCCCCTCAATGGGAGGAGTTTGGATTTTATTGTATTTATTAATTTTTTTAATGTTTATTCTTGAGAGAGAGAGAGACAGAGAGACAGAGCATGAGTTGGGGAGGGACAGAGAGAGAGGGAGACATGGAATCTGAAGCAGACTCCAGGCTCTAAGCTGTCAGCACAGAGCATGACACAGGGCTCAAACTCATAATAAACCATGGGATCATGACCTGAGCTGAAGTTAGACGCTTAACCGACTAAGCCACCCAGGTTCCCTAGATTTTATTTTATCTCTTTTGGCAGTTAGAAGCCATCTGAAGATTTTAAGCAAGAGCAGGATATGGTATATATTTTTAGATAAATCACTCTGGGGGAAAAAGGAAAAATTTGGACTCTAATAGGGTGCAAAGACCAAAAAAAGAAGGCCAAAGCTATTCTGCTTGATGAAAGCCCACAGTCAAATTTTGCCAGCAAGGTCAATCAGTAAGAACTGTTGGCTGGGCAGACAGCATGGAGTGTGCTGGGAGGGGGAGGCAAGGCTAGAATGAAGCAGGAGACTGAGAAATGGCTCAGCCAAACACCAGCTACTCCAGAATAGTTCTGTTCAGAGCCAGAAGAAATTAAGTGTGAGAATCTGCAGAAACATTTCCATTACAGTAATCCAGTATGTTTAGAGGGCTCCTGAACTGAGCCCAAACAGGCTGAAACATCTGGGCCATCTCTTGTTCTCAGGGAGGTGGGAGGTCCCAGTGGGAGTTACACACCCTTCCTTGACCACCCTCCTGGCTTTGCAGCTCCCTCCCTGCCATCCACTGATTCTCTAAGTGTCACAGACACTCAGCAACCCCCCCACCCCTTGCCCTGTGGTCATTCTCTTGCACAAACCCACAATTTGCTCCCTCTTGCCTGGCAGATCCTCAGTCTTGGTTAAATCCTGTGGCTCCTGCACACCTGCCCCTGTGCAGTGAGGTCCTGTCCACAGCCCTATGCCCACCCCACCTCAGAACTAGCTTGTGCTCTAGCCAAGGGAACCAGCCATCTGTGGCTGTGCATGTGCCACTGTGCTCAGACCCTCCCTTCTCCCAGGCTCTCACTGCTGCCTAAATCCAAAGTTAAAGGAGCCCTGATCCAGCCTCTGCTCTTCTTGACTGAAGTACCTACAGAGGGTTGTCTGGATACCCTCACCTGCTTTCTCTTGAGTTCACTCATGTCACTGGCTGAGGTCCAAAATGTTGGGGTTGTGGTGGATGCCTCCACAGTGTCCCCAGTGAACCTGCCAGCTTGGCCTCCAGAAGGGATGCAGAACCCAGTCTCTTCTTGCTCCCACACTCATCCTCTGTGCCCTACAGTGCCCTTGTTTCCTCCTGGGTTATGTTCTCGGTGCAGGAGTGGCAGCAGTGCTTTCCTAACATGGTTGAGGTGCTGCCCCCTCGACTCGGAGCCCTCCAGGCCCTCCACAGCCCTCAGAGTACCAACCAGAGTTCCTACAGAGGCCTCCAAGGCCCTATGGATTCTAGTTGCTCCCACCCCTCGGTGCCACCCAGCCAATGTGGCAGTTCTAATTTCCTTTCAGTGGGCCTCTCACCACCATGCCCCCTAGCCCCAGGCCTCTGGCCATTCCAGCCACCCCCAGCCTGGCAGGTCTCTGGCCCTTTGCACCTGTTCTTCCTTTACCTGGAATGCTCATGTCCAGGCAGGCTCAGTGCTCCTTCCCCTGCTTTATTTCAGATCTCTGTTCAAATGTTAACAGAGAAGCCTTCCTTGTTTACAGCAACCAAAATAGAAAACCCCTCCTCAGCTGTCTGTCCCCTCCCAGTGAAACCAGTAATCAGAGGGTTAATGGTATGAGTAAGTCAGCTGCAAGTTTTCACTCAGATCTTTTTTGTTTGCCTGTAAACATCCTGACTCTTTTTTTTTTTTACATTTATTTATTTTTTAGAGACAGAGAGAGACAGAGCACAAGTAGGGGATGGGCAGAGAAAGAGACACAGAATCCGAAGCAGGCTCCAGGATCTGAGCTGTCAGCATAGAGCCTGACGCAGGGCTCGAACTCACAAATGATGAGATCATGACCTGAGCAGAAGTCGGATGCTTAACTGACTGAGACACCCAGGCACCCCTCCCCAGCTCTTCTTGTGGGAGGCAGGTTAGAATCCTGACCTCCCATCTCCGTCTCCTCGTTTGGCTATCCCTCCTTGACACATACTCCATGCTCAGTGATGGTCTTTGCTGTGTGTCAGGCAGGCAGATTTGAGTTCAGTTATGAAGAATTTTCTCTTAGCACTTGTCATGCCTCCACACTACATGTTTGCTTCTGGCCTTTCCACTTCCATCGAATATGTGCTCCTAAGAGTAGGATCTTTGCACAGTGTGCCTGACACTAAATGAATGAATGCGGTATTGCCTGGCAGATCCTCAATCTTGGTTAAATCCTGTGGCTCCTGCACATAGGCTAGGACTCCTATGGCTTTATATCTTGAACAAGGACTCATAACTTGAATGGCCATATGTCCCATCACTGTGGCTATTGTGTGTGGTGCAGTCCATGCATCTGGGGTTTCTAGGGTGGATCTGGTGTGGTAGTGTTTCTTGGGTGACATGGTGGCCCTGCAGAGCACATTTTTACATTATGCTTAATAGTCCTTCTTAAGGCTGGTGATTTTGGGGCACCTGGGTGGCTCAGTCAGTTAAGTGTCCAACTTCAGTTCAGGTCGTGATCATGCAGTTCTTGAGTTTGAGCCCTGCATCAGGCTCTGTGCTGACAGCTCAGAGCCTGGAGCCTGCTTCAGATTCTGTGTCTCCCTCTCTCTCTGCCCCTTCCCTGTTCACTCTCTCTCTCTGTCAAAAATGAATAAATGTTTAAGAAAAAAATTTTAAGGCTGGTGATTTTGATTACTTTTATATCTTCATTTCATGGTAAAATCAACTCTCACAAAGTTGACTTAGATTTCCTCTTTCATGCCAGGGTTAATAAAAATTGCCGTTATAGCCAATATTTGTATATGAGATATGTAAGACCCTGGACCCGTGTTTCAACCACACTTGGAAGAGTGGGAGAGCAAGCTGTCAGGCAGCGTTTCTGTACTAGAATCTTATTAAAGTGTGATTTTTCTCTCCTCCCTAGTTTGAAAAGAACACAAAATCCTATTTGCTGCTCAAGGAGCTCTATGTGGAAAATGCTCACCTGACAAAGGTACTTCAGGTTACTGAAGAGAAGCTACAAGATGCTGAGAAGAAAAAACGCATGCTGGAAGAAAAGGTTAGCGCTCTCAACAGACTCATCAGTAAGATTGCTTCGGCTTCCCTCTCTGTTTGAAGTCTGCTTGTTTTCCTGGAATTCATTTTGTAAGAATATCTTTTAAAATTAAGCCATCATGATGCCATAATATCCTAGGGTTCATTGACTGTGCTACCTGGACATAGGTTTCTGATTCCTTGTTCATCTCACACATGTTTAAAAATGTCTACTTTGCCAGCTGCACAGGAAATAGACATGCTGGAAAAAAACTACATTTTTTATTAGTGATCCTGGGTAATTTCTCCAGTAAAATTCTCAGTTTTGCTACTCATTAGTGAAACAGATTATGGGGGGCTTTCAGTGAAGTAAGACTAAGAGAAAACTGGTAAAACCGATCAATTTCAGTTGTTATACTTCTGATCTTAGCTACAGAGAGTAAAATTTAAAAAAATTGCTCTGGACAGTTTCACCTTTTCACTGTTACTGCTTTGGGTTTAGATCATTAGCATTCTCAGCTGGGTCTGTACAAACATTCTAGAAAGACTTCTTACTGAGACTGTTCAACCCTGAGATCAAAGACAATGGAGGGAAGCCCCCTCTTTGGGGACTGCTTGACCACAGGAAGATGTTTGGAGAGTGTTCATTTTAGGTCTATGGACTCAGGCATGATGGCATTTATTGTGAATGCAATCTTTTCCTCATTGAAATGTCATCACACTGGAAATTGTATTATATGTAAAGAAAAACGAAAAAAAGTATAGTTTTATATCCAATATATACATAAGTTATGGTTATTTGGTTTATGAGAGTCAACTACTGTACAAAGAAGAGTCATTGTATTTACAAAAACTCTTTTCTATTAAAATTGTTTTAATGTGTAAGTTTAATTTTTTAATGGATATTTTAAATAGAAAAATAGTTTTATAAGAAACACTCCTGTGCCCATCAACTAAATGTATTAAAATCTTTCTGCTACATTTAGGTAGAGGTGCAAGCCCCTGTTCTGTTGCTGTCAACCTCCTCCTTTCTGGAGCCAGCTGTTACCCTAAAGCTGCTGCCACCCCATCCCCTTCTGTCTGTACATTTACTTTACATGCTTGTATAAGAAGAACCTTAAAGCACTATGGAAAGACACAAAATACTGGAATAGGGGTGCCTAGCTGCCTCAGTTGGCAGAGCATAGGACTCTTGATTTAGGGATTCTGAGTTCAAGCTCCACATTGTACATGGAACCTATTTAAAAAGACCAGAATAGACAGAAAGATCAGTTCTTGGATCAGGAGACTCAACAACATAAAGTTGGTTCTTCTAAACTGACTAATTAATGTAATATAGCCCCAATAAAAACACAAATGGGTGTTCCCTCCCCAACCAGCCCCTTGACCCAGAGTTGGACAGTTCTAAAGTTTACTTATACAGCCAGATAAGCAAATAAAATAATATGGAAAATTTTAAAAAGATCAATAATCGGGAACTACTTCTACTAGTTGTTAAAATAGTCTCGATATAGTTTGGGTTACATGGTTGTATACATTTATCAAAACTCATCGAAGGGCACAGTTCTTCATTCACTGTGGACTTCTCGTTGGGATTAGAGTAACAAGGAGATTGGATCTAGTAGGCATGAGCAACACTATCAAACAATTGACATTTATAGACCCCAACAACAGCAGAAGTGCACCTAGAACATTTTGCAAGATAGACTATTTTGTTGGCCTTGCAACAAGTCACAAAAAAATTTAAAAGAATTTAAGTCATACTAAGTATTTTCTCTGACCACAATGGAATTAAATTAGGAATGAAGACCAGAATGATATCTGGGAAATCCTTAAATATTTAGAAACAATAATACACTGTTAAATAACCCATGAATGGAATAAGAAATCAGAGGAAAAATTAGATATATTTTGAACTGAAAGGAAATGAAAATACAATATATCAAATTTGTGGGGTGGAGCTAAAGCATTAGTGGAAAATTCAGTCTTAAATTCTTGTGTTAGAAAAAAGGTCTCAAATCAATGACCTCCACTTCCACCTTAAATAACTGGAAAAAGAAGAGCAAAAGAAACCCAAAGGGAGCAGAAGAAAGGAAATAATGAAGATCACAGTAGAAGTCAAGGAAGAGAAGAAGGGATAGCAAACTATTCACTACAGGTGAAGCCTAGCTCCATGGCCTGTTTTTATAAATAGATTGATTTGGCACAGTCACACTTATTCACTTACATACTGTCTATGCCTGCTTCTGTGCTCAGCCTCAGACACTGTGTGGCCCACATAGGCTGACCTGAGTGAAAGTCAAGAGTTGGATCCCTAACCAATTAAGCCACCCAGGTGCCCCTATACATATATACTTTGTACCATGTGAATATATTAAGTGTTTTTTGTAAAATCACAAAATAGAATAATAAGTTCAGCCCATTCTAAGTACTATCAGTTGTTTAAAGCAATACATCATGTGAAGTCTGAATCTCCTCTATATCCTGAAAAATTAATTTATATCATTATAAATATATATTATTAATACCATTTTTTAAAAAGTTACAAGACTAAGACACAAAAGGGAAAGAAAGCAGATCTATTAGGAATGACCAAATGTACAGAAACGTAAAACAATTCAATATACTTCAAAATACAAATTAAATTCGATCTGGAAAACTACAATTAACTAAAATTTACTCAAGAAAAAGTCAACACTTTGCTTAAAAATTAAAGAAAAATTAAAAATTTATCGAAGATCAACATCTCTCTCCCAAAGAGTCATACCCAAATTGTTCTATAAGTAGTAAAGCTATTTTAAAGATTAAATTTCTATTTTTAAAAGACAAAGGACTCATTTGAGACATCAGAACACTAACACTAAATCTGGGGTTCATAGTGCCTTTGCTGCATCTGGGCAGCCTATGGCTACACTGACTGGTGAGCTATGACAGAAGCAGTGCTCGTTCAATACCAGGCCTAGCATTTCAGAAAAACAGCAGTACCCACTTCCAATGCCTTAATACTTTGGGAGTCCTGAGATACCAGGCAAGCAGCCCAGCCAGCTTACTGGAGACTATGCAGAGATGGGGAGCCAGCATCTGAATACAACTGTGTGCAGAACCTAAGCAGGGTCTGCCGAACGACCCAGCAGAGCCCCATCAATCCACAGAATTATGAGAGCTAATCAACTGGTGCAACTTAAAGCCACTGTATGTTCAGTGGTTTGTTTCATAATGACAGATAATTAACACCACTGACAAAGCACATATACACATTCCCCTTGTCCAAAGCACTGTAAAACAACATTACTCACAGTTGGGAAATTCCCCAATGAACGGACAACAAACCAAATCTCCCAGTTCCCTGATAACCTGAGAGGTGAACACAGCATGGTCAAGAAGAGTGTAGCTCATAAAGTCATGAATAGACACTTCTCCAAAGAAAACATCCAGATGGCCCAACAGACATATGAAACGATGCTCAAGGTCACTCGTCATCAAATCAAAACCACAATGAGATACCACCTCACATCTGTCAGAATGGCTAACATTAACAACTCCAGCAACAATAGATGTTGACGAGGATGCAGAGAAAGAGGCTGTCTTTTGCACTGCAGGTGGGAATGCAAACTGGTGCAGCCACTCTGGAAAACAATATGGAGGTTCCTCAAAAAATTAAAAATAAAACTACCCTACTACCCAGCAATTGTACTACTAGGTATTTATTCAAGGGATACAGGCATGCTGTTTTGAAGGGGCACATGCACCCCCATGTTGATAGCAGCACTATCAACAATAGCCAAAGTATGGAAAAAGCCCAAATGTCTCTTGACAGATGAATGGATGAAGAAGATGTGGTATATATATACAATGGAGTATTACTCAGCAGTCAAAATAATGAAATCTTGCCATTTGCAACTATGTGGATGGAACTAGAGGATATTATGCTAAGTGAAATTAGAGAAGGACAAATATTATATGACTTCACTCATATGAGGACTTTTAAGATACAAAACAGATGAACATAAGGGGAGGGAAACAAAAAGAATATAAAAACAGGGAAGGGGAGAACACATAAGAGACTCTTAAATATAGAGAACACATAGAGTTACTGGAGGGGTTGTGGGAGGGGAATGAGCTAAAGGGGTAAGGGGCATTAAGGAATCTCTTGAAATTATTGTTGCACTATATGCTAAATAACTTGGATGTAAATTAAAAGAGTGTAGCCCATGGAATGCAAAATACTTTAACAAAATAATTCTACTCTTTTTCTTTTAAGTATATGTCCAATGTGGGGCTTGAACTCACACCTCCAAGATCAAGAATCACATACTCTACCAACTGAGCCACCGAGCATCCCAACAAAATTGTATTTATGTAATTCATAACACTAGGAAGTAAAAGAAACCATATGACCATCACTCAAGTTCCAAAACTTAGAAAAATGATATTTATTAATTACCACTGTTTTGTTTATTGTTTTATTTAATTTTATTTTTTAATTTACATCCGAGTTAGCTAGCATAAAGTGCAATAATGATTTCAGGAGAAGAATCCAGTGATTCATCCCCTAAGTATAACATCCAGTGCTCATCCCGACCAGTGCCTTCCTCAATACCCATTGCCCATTTAGCCATCCCCCCCCACAACCCACATCTTCACCAACATCTGTTGTTGTCTGAGTTGTTAATGTTAGACATTGTGACAGGTGAGAAGTGGTATCTTATTGTGGTTTTGATTTGTATTTCCCTGATGATAAGTGATGTTGGGCATCTTTTCATGAGTCTGTTAGCCATCTGGATGTCTTCTTTGGAAATGTGTCTATTCATGTCTTCTGCCCATTTCTTCACTGGATTATTTATTTTTGCAGTGTGGAGTTTGATAAGTCTTTATAGATTCTGGATACTTTATCTGATATTTGCAGATTTGCAGATATCTCTTTCCCATTCCACTGGTTGCCTTTTAGTTTTGCTGATTGTTTCTTTCAGTCTGCAGAAGGTTTTTATCTTGATGAGGTCCCATTAGTTCATTTTTGCTTTTGTTTCCTTTGCCTCTGGAGATGTGTTGAGTAAGAAATTGCTGTGGCCGAGGTCAAAGAATTTTGTGCCTGCTTTCTCCTCGAGGATTTTGATGGCTTCCTGTTTACATTTAGGTCTTTCATCCATTTTGAGTCTATTTTTATGTATGGCATAAGAAAGTGGTCCAGGTTCATTCTTCTACATGGCACTGTTCAGTTTTCTCAAGACTATTTGCTGAAGAGACTGTCTTTATTCCATTGGATATTCTTTCCTACTTCATCAAAGACTAGTTGGCCCATACACTTGTGAGTCCATTTCTGGGTTCTCTATTCTGTTCCGTTGATCTAAGTATCTGTCTTTGTGCCAGTACCATACTGTCTTCATGATTACAGCTTTGTAATACATCTGGAAGTCTGGGATTGTGATGCCTCCAGCTTTGGGTTTTTTTTTTTTTTTTCAGGATTGCTTTGGCTATCTGGGGTCTTTTCTGATTCCATACAAATTTTAGGATTTTTTTTTTCTAGGTCTGTGAGAAGTGCTGGTGTTATTTTGATAGAGATTGCTTTGGGTAGTATAGACATTGTAATAATATTTGTTCTTCCAATCCAGGTGCATGGAATATTTTTCCTTTTTTTGTGTGTGTCTTCTTCAATTTCTTTCATAAGCTTTAGTTTTCAGTGTGTAGTTTTTCACCTCTTTGGTTAGATTTCTTCCTATTTTATGGTTTATCGTGCAATTGTAAATAGGGTCGATTCCTTGATTTCCCTTTCTGTTGCTTCATTATTGTTGTATAGAAATGCAGCAGATTTCTGTGCATAATTTTATATCCTGTGACTTTGCTGAATTCATGGATTAGTTCTAGCAGTTTAGTTCTGGATGCCTCTTATTCCTTTGTGTTGTCTGCTTGCTGAGACTATGACATCCAATAATATGTTGAATAATAGTGGTGAGAGTGGACATTTCTGTTGTGTTCCTGACCTTAGGAGGAAAGCTCTCAGTTTTCCCCTGTTGAAGATGATAAGCAGTGTATCTCTTATATATGGCTTTTATGAATTTGAGATATTATCCTTAGATCCCTACTTTTTGAGGGTGTTTTGAAGAAAGGATGCTGTATTTTGGTGAATGCTTTCTCTGCATATATTGAGAGGATCATGTGGCTTTTGTCCTGTTTTTATTAATGTGTTGTATTACATTGATTGATCTGTGGATATTGAACAAGCCTTGCATCCTGAGTATAAATCCCACTTGATTGTGGTGAATATTTCTTTTAATGAATTGTTGGATCTGGAGTCTAGTATCTTGTTGAGAATTTTCTGCATCCATATTCATCAGGGAAATTGGTCTGTAGTTCTCCTTATTAGTGGAGTCTTTGTCTGGCTTTGGGATCAAGGTAATGCTGGCCTTGTAGAATGAGTTTGGAAGTTTTCCTTCCATTTCTATTTTTTTGAAAAGCTTCGAAAGAATAGCTGTTATCTCTTCTTTAAATGTTTGGTAGAATTCCCCTGGAAAGCCACATGGCCCTGGACTTTTGTTTTTTTGGGAGATTTTTTATTATAAATTTCTTAAAAAATTTTTTTAATGTTTTATTTTATTTTTGATACAGAGAAAGACAGAGCACAAGAGGGGGAGGGGCAGAGGGAGAAGGAGATACAGAACCGGAAGCAGGCTCCAGGCTCTGAGCTGTTAGCACAGAGCCTGATGTGGGGCTCGAACCCACGAACGTGAGATCTGACCTGAGCCGAAGTCGGAGCCAACTGAGCCACCCAGGAGCCCCTATTACAGATTTCTTTACCATTGTGGATCTGTTCAAATTTTCTATTTCTTCTTGTTTCAGTTTTGGTAGTTTATATGTTTCTAAGAATTTTTTCCATTTCTTCTAGATTGCCCAATTTAATAGTATATAATTGGTCATAATATTCTCTTATTATTATTTGTATTTCTTCAGTGTTGGTTGTGATCTCTCCTCTTTCATTCTTGATTTTATTTATTTGGGCCTTTCCTTTTTCTTTTTGGTCAAACTAGCTTGTGGTTTATCAATTTTGTTAATCCTTTCAAAGGACCAGCTCTTGGTTTCATTGATCTGTTCTACTGTTTTTTAAATTATTATTTTGATAGTATTGATTTCTGCCCTAATCCCTATTATTATTTGCTCCCTTTGGGTTTTATTTCCTTTTTTTTTTCCATGTCTTTAAGGTGTAAGGTTAGGTTGTGTATCTGAGACTTTTCTTCCTTCTTTAGGAAGGCCTAGATTGCTATGCAATTCCCTCTTATGACTGCCTTTGCTGCAGTCCAGAGATTTGGGGCTGTGGTGTTATTTTCATTGGCCTCCATGTACTTTTTAATTTCCTCTTTAACTTCTTGGTTAACCCATTCATTCTTTAGTAGGATATCATTAGTCTCCAAGTATTTGTTTTCTTTCCAAAAAATTTATTGTGGTTGATTTTGAGTTTCATAGCGTTGTGGTCTGTAAACATGTACGATGTGTTCTCAATCTTTTTGTACTCGTTGAGGGCTGACTTGTGTCCCACTACCTAATCTATTCTGGAGAATGTTCCATGTGCACTGGAGAAGATTGTGTATTCTGCTGCTTTAGGATGAACTGTTCTGAATATATGTTAAATCCATCCAATCCAGTGTGTCATTCAAAGCCATTGTTGAGGCACCTGCCTGGCTCAGTCAGTTAAGCATCTGTCATCAGCTCAGGTCATGAACTCGCAGTCTGTGGGTTGGAGCCCTGCATTGGGCTTTGTACTGACAGCTTGGAGCCTGGAGCCTGCTTCAGATTCTGTGTCTCCCTCTCTCTCTGCCCCTCTGCTCATTCTCTGTCTCTCTCTCTCTATCTCTCAAAAATAAATAAACATTAAAAAAATTTTTTTTAACCCAAAGGCATTGTTTTCTTCCTTCCTTCCTTCCTTTCTTTCTTTCTTCAGTTTATTTATTTTTGAGAGAGAGAGACACACACACACACACAGAGTGTGAGCGGGAGATGGTCAGAGAGAGAGGGAGACACAGAATCAGAAGCAGGGTCCTGGCTCTGAGCTGTCAGCACAGAGCCTGATGCTGGGCTCGAACCCATGAACTGTGAGATCATGACCTGAGCCGAAGTCAGAGGCTTAACTGACTGAGCCACCCAGGCGCCCCTATCCCCTTACTTTTTAATCTGAAGGTGTCTTAGATCTAAAATGCATCTCTTGTAAATAGCATATAGATGGATCTTGTTTTCTTATCCATTCTGTTACCCTATGTCTTTTGATTGGAGTATTTAGTCCATTGACATTTAAAGTGAGTACTGGAAGATATGAACTTAACTGCCATTCTGTTGCCTATAGAGTTGGAGTTTCTGGTGGTGTTCTCTGGTCCTTTTTAGTCTTTGTTGCTTTTGATCTTTTTTGTTTTATCTCTTCTCCCCAAATTTCTTGTAGGACTGATTTAGTGGTTATGAACTTCTTTAGCTTTTGTTTGGGAAACTGTTTATTGCTCCTTCTGTTTTGAATGACAGTCTTGGTGGATAAAGAATTTTTGGGACGCCTGGGTGGCTCGGTTGAGCGTCCAACTCTTTGCTTAGGTCATGATCTCACGGTTTGTGGGTTCGAGCCCTGCATCGGGCTCTGTGCTGACCACTAGCTCAGAGCCTGGAACCTGCTTCACATTCTGTGTCTCTTTCTCTCTCTCCCCCTCCCCTGTTCATGCTTTGTCTCTTTCTGTCTCTCAAAAATAAATAAATGTAAAAAAAAGTAATAATAAAAATGAAGAATTCTTGGCTGCATATTTTTCCAATTCAGCACATTGAATATATCCTGCCACTCCTTTCTGGTCTTCCACGTTTTTGTGACTAGGTCTGCTGTAAATCTGATCTGTCTTCTCTTTTAGGTTAAGGACTTTTTTCCTTTGCTGCTTTCATAATTATTTCCTTGTCTGTGTATTTTGTGAATTTGACTGCGATATGCCTTGCTAATGGTCAGTTTTTGTTGATTCTAATGGGTGATCTCTGTTTTTCCTGGATTTTTATGTCTGTGTCTTTACCCAGGTTAGGAATGTTTTCTGCTATAATTTGCTCACATAAATCTTCTACCCTTTTTTCTCTCTCTTCATCTTCTGGGACCCCTATGATTTGGATGTTATTCCTTTTTAATGCCACTGAGTTTAATGCCTTTTAATATCACTGAGTTGTCTAATTCTTATATCGTGTTCTTTTGCCTTAGTTTCTCTCTCTCTCTTTTTTTTTCAGCTTCATTATTCCCAAGTTTGTCATCTATTTGCTGCTGTGCTTCATCCATCCTTGCCTCTGTGGCATTCATTTATGACTGCATCTCAGTTGATGGCATTTTAAATTTTGTCCTGACTAGATTTTACTTCTTTTATCTCTGCAGAAAGGGATTTTATGCTTTTTTTCAACCCCAGCTAGTATTCTTATTATCGTGATTCTAAATTATGGTTCAGACATCTTGTTTATATTGGTGTTAAATCCCTGGCTGTTATATCCTCCTGATCTTTTTGGGGGGTTGAATTCTTTTTTTCATCATTTTGGAGGAAGGAAAAGAATTAAAATAAAAAATTAAAAATTTGGAAACAGCAGAAAAAAATCGAATAAAGGAAGTTAGATCCTAGGTGTGTTTCTGTCTAGTTATTGAAAGAAGCCTGATATGATAGAGAAGGGAAAGAAAAGGAAAAGAAAAAAAAAGCATTAAAAAATTTTAATGAATACAATAAAATGTAATAAAGAAAATAAAATCGATAACAATTTTTACAAAAATACAATAAAAATATTGAATAAATAAAAATATTTTATATAAATGGAAAATAATAATCTTTGTCTTTTTCTGTATCCAAGATATTAAAAATGAATAGATGGACCATTGAACAAATGAAATCCAAATGAAATTACATCTATTTTCCCCTAGAAGTCAAACTATGAAGCACTTTATTAAGTCCGTACACGAAGCAAGGGCAGAGACTTGTCATTCTCTAGGCCTTGGCTGATGCTGTTCTCCCCTCGGTGGCGATGCTTAGCTTACTGGGGTGGATTGGTGTGGCTCCCATATGCGTGTACGTGCATGTGGAGGAGGGGTGACAATGGCCTCAGCCAACTTCCCAGTCGCTAGCATCAGAACTCTGTCCTCTCGCCAACTGGCAATCAAACACCCCTTCCTTCATCTCCAGCTTCTTTCTACTCCCTGCTTCTATGCTGTCTGTGACCAAGCTGTCAGCCTGCTAAGCATCACCTCCCTCTCGAATTTTACCTCAGATGGGGCTGTGTTTCCAAACATCTTACTTCTGAGGGCCCTGCAGCTTGAACCGACTCTGAACCTCTGGGGGAGGGTCTCGGTGAGCACTGGCCCGGTGCTGGCCCCCTCTCAGGCACACTCTGCAGAGGCCCTGAGACTGCGGCCAGGTCTAACTAGCCCCGGAAAAATTTTGCGCAATCATGTCGCAGCAGCAGTTGTGGTAAGGTCCCCTCCCTAAGGAGATGGGGAGCAAAAGGGAGAGAAAATTTCAAGGTAACCTGGCTATGCGCCTACATGCCAACATCCCTCATGCCCTTATAAACGGAGACTACTTAATCAGACTGCATGTCTATGTGTGCTACCATATATGGCAAAGAAATAGAAAATGTATAAAAAACTGCCACATGACATTCGGTGCTCAGTTCTTTGTGTATGAACCCAAATGAGTGGTGTTGGCACAAATAAAACTGCTTCATGGAAATTAAAAAGCCTCAGTGTCACGACTCTCTGTGCGAGAATCCCACTACAGTGTCTGCTCCAACACCAGTCAACATGGCTGTAATCTGGGGTCCCCTGGGACCTTTGACTGTAGCGAGGCCGCATAGCCTCTATCAAATGTCTTCCTTGCAGGGGAACCGGTTCCTTCCATGTGGCCCCAGGACCCCTCAGACCTTACTGTCTGCTCCTCGGGATTTGCCCTTCCCACCAGTTACCCAGATATTGGGCTGCAGTTTCCTACTCTGCGCTCCCCAGTATAGAGTCCTAATGGTACTGAAACCCTCTCCTTTTTTCCTTTGTTCAGTTCTTTGTGGTGTTTCCACTCTTTCTACTAGTCTCCAGCTGCTTTCAGGGGGAGTGCTTTTCCTGTACTCTCCTATCTCTATCTGCAAACAAGAACAGCTCCCCACCATCCATGGCTTCTCTCTCCCCCAGTTCCCATCTCTGTGTTGTGTACATGCCAAGAGTTCTGTGGCTCAAGTTATGCAGATATCTGCATTAGATTAATTTCTCTAGGTATGCAAAATGGTTTGGTGCTGATCTAGCTGCATTTCAGGAATGAAAGAAGCAGAGAATTTCCATGCTGCTCTGCCATCTTCACCAGTTTATTAAAACATTTTTTTTAATTTTTTGTTTTTTATTTTTGAGAGACAGAGAGACAGTGCGAGCTGGGGATGGTCAGAGAGATAAAAAATTTTTTAATGTTTAATATTTTATTTTTGAGAGAGAGACAGAGCATGAGAGGGGGAGGAGCACAGAGAGAGAGGGAGACACAGAATCCAAAACAGGCTCTCAGCACAGCACCAAAGCAGGCTGTCAGCACAGAGCCCAACACAGGGCTGGACCCACAAACTGTGAGATCGTGACCTCAGCTGAAGTCGGACACTCCACCGACTGAGTCCCCCAGGCGCCCCAACCACTGTTTTATTTTTAATTACAGTATTGAATTTACTTTGAGGCTTCGAGTTGCACTGAGAGAAGCCACAGGTTTGATATTTTTCCTGAAGTTTGGGATAGAAAAGTTGAGAAAGAAGACTGGCATCCAACCAAGTCAAGCTGCCACTTGTTATTATCAATAGTCAACATATTTCTGGAAGTTCTGGATAACAACAATATGGAAAAAAAGTGAGTTTATATAAATATTAGGATGTGGCCAACTCATTATTTGCAGCTTTTTACATGTTTAAACTGCAGCAAGTTAGGAAATATATAGAAAAAAGATTCCACTTGCATTATCTAAGAAACCACTTAGAAATGGCATTGGACTCTGAGATCAATTAGCAGTGAGCACATTGGTGGCAGTGTCTGCTAGGGAAGGGGGCATGGACTTTCATTTCTTACATTGCTTTTGACTTGTTTTCCCTAGCTGCATGTATATCGCCTGCGTAAGAAAAAAACACGTTTAAAATTCTAACCACAATTCTAAATAGAGAGGTAGTCAATATAAATCAATAAAACCCTCCAAAATCAAATTTCTGACTAGTATACATTCATTTCAAATAAATATACTTAATTATTACTTTATTTAGGAAATTAAATGCAAAAACATATCGTGTAGTTTAAATTCGGGAATGCTGCTGGGCTGGCAACACAGCAGTGTCCTCCACAGCCACGCATCTTCCCAGCAGACTTGCATGGATGTCAGGGCTCACTTGGCTGCATGCTTTCATGTCCTCTGGGAGTAGAATACAAGGGAGTGACCACAGACCCACAGTTAAAAATGGCAACATCATCCATCCCATTCACTGGGGAAATTTTCCTTATTGTTTGTCCATAGAGATTTAGGTAAAAATCTGATCTGGCTACAAAATTTATGGGTTGAAATTTTTTTGAGAATGAAAATAATCTGCAAAGGGCAGCCAATGGATCTAAGTAGGTCTACTATGAAAATACATAAATCCACATCCCAAGTAAAGTCTTTCTGTAACTTGATTTCTTGAATATAATTTTGGCAGAAACATTTCCCCTGTGTAAAAATGAAACTGTACATATAGCATATGCCAGGTATTGGGGTTATCTGGACTTCCAAGTCTGAATGCCTCTTTCAGATTACTGGGCTGGTCGTGTAGGGGCCTGGTGGAGAAAGACCACAGACTACCAGAGAAGAGCATTCTATTCCTCTCCAACCCCTACCTTCACACTTCTTCAAAAAACAGAAGGTGCCCTCTGCTTCTTGTGACTTTTCAGTCAGTGTGAATCTGGGATGAAAACTGCACAAAGTTCCTCGTCTAGCCCCAGTTTCTGTTTCCCTCTTTTAAATGGTGATACTCGTACCCACCTCACAAATTCACAAGCAGACAAGAGCCAGACCACGCACTGCAGTTGGAATGGGCAAACTCCACTGTGCCCTTCCTTTCTGCCTTCCCAAATAGCCAGAAGATACATTATTGTCATTAAACACCTACTGAAAATTTTGATAGACCATCATCTCCACCTGCCCAGGTTGATTTGGAAACACATACTGCAGAAATCCAGCTCAGGGCTTACACAGTGCACATCACCAGAAACAACAGAAGATACAGAGACCTACCTTCTGGCTAAGCAACAAGAGATTATTTAAAAGAAATCAGGGGGCACCTGGGTGGCTCAGTCGGTTAAGTGTCTGACTTCAGCTCAGGTCATGATCTGGCAGTCCGTGACTCTGAGCCCCACATCAAGCTGTGTTGTCCGCTCAGAGCTTGGAGCCTGCTTCAGATTGTGTCTCCCTCCCTCTCTGGCCCCTCCTCCATTCACACCCTCTCACTCTCTCTCTCTCTCAAAAATAAACAGTAAAAATATTTCAAATAGTGGTTGGGTAGCTGGGGGCAGGCCAGGGGCAAGTGTGACTTTTTGGCCTCCTTGTCCTCCAGGGTTCCCTGGACATCATGTGGGCTGCCAGCACCATAAGATGTGGACTTCGGAGCAGGTCTCTGACCACCCATGGGAATGTTAAAATAGCTGCAATGCAGAAATAACCCAAACCCTATGAACCCAGTCATGGTTGGAACTGATGTACCGGACAGACAGTTCCCTCTAGAAAGGTGCACAGCAACAGACTTCTCAGCACAGAGGGGCCTTCCATTGCAAAATCTATTTGTGCAGCAAGAACTAAAATGTATGTGCAAGAACATTCTGTAGTTAACCGTACAGAGAAAACAATGGGACTTGAATCTATTAATATTTTGTTTACAAATATGGTTTCAATAGCTGAGACATATATAAATCACATCCTCGGGACCCAGAAAAAAACTATTTTGACTGAAGAAGCCATAGTCACGGAGAAAGGAATCAATCTCTGCAGTTACCTTGAAGGACTGATGGCAAGGATGGGATCTTCGAATGCTAATAAGGGCCAAGAAACAACGGAATGGGTGTACATAAATTCAGTGCTGAGATTGAAGAATTGGTGGGCTTGGCAAGAGGGAGAATAGGGACACCAATGGCAGCAGCGTTTGAGGAGAAATGACAAGGAAAGTTGGCATGTGACACCTGCTCCACCCAGGTCTCTGCAAGCTGGAATATATTCATTTGTTTTTTAAAAAATAAAACTATACTTTAAGCAGAGTTTTTTTTTTAATAAGCGGAAGAAAAACTATATGAGTTTTGATCAAAACAGTGCAGGATTTCTAAATCATCTGGATCATCTGGAAGTAGTATTGTTTGAAATGACCATCTAATTTTGAAAATTCCAGTATTTATGTGAAAATTTAACAACTTTTGAAAAGGACTTAAAAATCATATTGGCATTATTAAATCTCCTTTAGAATTGAAAAGATTTTCATGCATTGGAATTCTGCCTGGCTTTAGACCAGCTCCAGAACAAAGCAGAGCCACCTAAACACATATAACCACCCAGCTATGGTAAATAAATGGGCTTGCATGAGGAATGCTCTTGATTTATTTTATTTTATTCATTCATTTGTAATGTTTATTTATTTATTTTTGAGAGAGAGAGAGAGAAAACATGAGCAGAGGAGGGACAGAGAGATTGGGAGACAGGATCCAAAGCAGGCTCTATGCTGACAGCAGAGAGCCCCATGCGGGACTCAAACTCATGAACATGAGATCATGACCTGAGCCGAAGTCAGATGCTTATGTTTTTAAAGTTTTATTTTTATTTAAGTTATCTCTGCACCCAATGTAGGGCTCAAGCTCACGACACCTGAGATCAAGAGTTGCATGCTCTTCCGACTGAGCCAGCCAGATGCTCCCGAAGGAATGCTCTTTAAAAGGATAAGTTGCATAGTTTTAACAGACATATTAATTTGTATAAAATAACTTGCTCTGCTATAAACCACCATTAAAACCACAGTGTTTTCTTTTGATACTCAGATGACATTTTTGAAATGAGTAAAAATGATCACTAAAGTAATACATGACTCCAACAACAACAAAGGATTTTATTGTATTAAAGAGAATACTATATGAATTTACCAAAGTTTTGTAATTTAGGAAAGACATTACTACCTTCCTTGGATTTGTACTTTATGTTTTATGACTTAATATGCTATACTGTGGACAACATCAGAGATGTTCACTGAAAATAATCACTACTATTGGGGTAAAAAATAAATTCAAATATAACAAACGTTTACTTTCATTAAAAAATTGTTAAAAAACACACTGTAGTAACTACAGGAATGTTAGGATTATAGATACAGCTTATTACAAAGAGGAGGAGGAATCCTGTACAAAAGAAGAACCACACTCCTTAGCCAGATATCCTTGTTTATCTTCAAGAATGTCTATGACCTTTAAAATCAAAGAGGTAGGGTGAAGGACGTGAAGACCTTTCGGTGGCCTGACCGCCTCACACCACGGGGAAGAGCCTGGCAGCGCCTCAGCCCGACGTCAGGACAGCACGTGCTCCAGAATGCCCTGTCTGACCAGCTGCTCACACTTCCACCGAGGTAAGAAGTGCTGAGGAGAAACGGCGGGAGAAGAGGAAGAGAAATGATTGGAAAAGAATTTAAAATTATATTCTTGCATCATTAAAAAGCAGCAATAGATTACATATTTTTCAAACAGCTATAATAGTTAAAAGCTAAACATGCACATTTGCTACTTTAATCGACTAAAAGTGAAATCTGATGAAAAAATAAGAACCACACTGAATTCTGATTTTTATAAACAAACTCATAGTTTGCTTAAGTTAAATTTAACTGAAGAATTCTGCATTCCAGTATGAATTTTGCTTAGTATCTGCATTTTGGGATTTCTGCACAGAAAATCCAGAGGTGAGATTCTGCAGCAGTGGATTACAAGTGTGACAGCAGGTCGCTAGTAAGAGCATCTTCCCCATTAAGCTGTCTCTAGTACTGAGTCTGAACATTTATTCTTCTAGTAACAACAGTGGCAACTTTCCTCCTGTATTCTACCAGATTAAAAGTATTATAACCTACAATATGGGTGCTGTTCACACACTGGTACCCAGCTAGCGCTCGTCTTGTGTCCTCCTGATAGGAAACCACTCTCTTTGTGAGGCAGAAAGAGCCTCTCTGTCTGATTCCCTCGAAGCACAGGGACTTAAAATGAAATGTTTACTGAAACCTGGGCTGTGGAGGTACAAAAAGCAAGGCAGGAAAACTTTCCAAGCTCCACAGGTGACAAAAGAAACCTCAAAGAAAAAACAGACATACTTGGGTAAAAACTACAAATGCTGCATTAGAATGTATAAAGCAAATACTCTTAGAAAGTAACTGCAGGGGCACCTGGGTCTCTGACTCTGGATTTCGGCTCAGGTCATGATCTCACTGTTTGTGGAATCAAGCCCCATTCTGAACTGATAACATGAGCCTGCTCGGGATTCTCTTTCTCTGCCCTGCCCCTGCTCACAAGCATGTATGTGTGTTCTCTCTCAAAATAAAGAAATAAAAACGTAACTGTAGCAGGAGGAACTGTCAAAATTATTCCAGGATGCACAATGCAGCTCAGTCGCCCTGTGTACCTCACCAGGTCACAGGCCCACCATGAGGCCTGTGATAAAATAAATCCCTCCTGACCAGCCAGGAAGACTCATGGGCTGAAGACACACTGTTGTCTAACCTGTTAAATGAGGTTTTGAGATGCCTTAAGAATGTAAAAATGTAAAAAATGGAAGAAATATGGAGTGTTTGTTTAAGTTATTCTAATGCCTACTTTTAAGTAGGGGGAGAGGTTCTGATTTCTGGACAAATAGACAATGCTTGCCATATGCACAAGCATAAAGAAATGTATGCTGGGATGCCTGGGTGGCTCAGTCAGCTGAGTGTCTGACTTGATTCCAGAGCAGGTCAGGATCCCGGGGTGGTGGGATCTAACGTAGAGTTGGGCTTTGTGCTGATCATGGAGACTATTTAATATTCCCTCTCATTCTCCCTCTCCTCCTCTCATGTGCACTCTCTCCAAAAAAAAAAAAAAAAAAAGAAAAAGATTGGCAAAAAGATATTTTCCTATTAATAGATGATCTATACCAGATTCTACAGAAAACTCTACAAAACTGGTTTTAGATGTGGTCAGACATTTAAAAACTCCTTTAATATCAACTATAGTAGATAAACACATAGTAGGTAAAAAACCAACAACAACCCATAATTGTTCTCCATTTTTATAACTGAGGGTAGGGCAGTACTGAGAGAGAAGTCAAAAGCATCTCAAGGGAAAGGCTTGGATATGGTCCACACGGAGAGACAACTGTTTAGCAGGGAGCAGGATGAGGGACGCAGCTGATTTCCATCGGCCCCACACCCCCGGGGCCCTCAGGTGAGGAATCACTGTCTCAGCGCAGGAGGCGGGGAGCTCAGCCGTAGAGCTTGAGAAAGAAATTCAAACACAGGCCAGTGTTGGAAATGAAGTTTTCTTCTCTCCTGCTTTATGAGGATAGCTTTGTTCTTGTGATTCAGAGCTTCCTCCTGGGTCCTCCAGAAGGTCAGGACTTTAGGACAGTAATTCTTGAGCATATGCTTTCTATTCATTACTATCCTACTTCGAAGAGGATACTTGGGAGGGAAATTTTTGCCCTAATAACCAAAGATTTTAGGTTCCCCTGAAAATCTGTCTTTAAAATGTTCAACCTTTATTTTAGGAAACTATTTCAAGATCCAAGAGTACTAGTAAAATAAATCAACTCACCCTAAGGGAACAACATTAACTCAGCATTACTTTGCTCCAGGGCATAAACACAGACATCAATGACTTAAGGGCTTTAGATACTAACTGGCTAAACACAAAATGGGAAGGAAAGAGAGTGGTTTTTATTAGGTCATTTTTCCTCCTGCACTAACGTGACTACGAACAATTAAGATGGGATAAAAATAGATCTAGCTGCTGTAAATTCATCTAAAGTGAAAAAACATCTAATGTAAACTTGATGACTTCTAAGAAAACAATATATTGCAATTCTTTGTAAAAAAAAATTTAGCTTAAATTGCAACTTCACAATTTCAGTCTTTCCCTATTAAACTATTAGGATTATATATTAAATATTTAGAAATTTTTGATCCATATACTCTTTGCTTGTTAAAGAACTAGGATTTAAAGGGTGATGTATAAGCTGAAAGTGAGGGCTTAGCACCTTTTTAATAAATTCAAAGTAGCTAAATCCAACAATTTAACAGGCCCTTACCTAGAATAAGCCCACTTACCCAAATAAGGCCCACTGTGATAATTTCCCAGGAACATGCTTAGTGTTAAGTACAAGCAACAATCTAATAAGTTAACCTTTTCTCAGTATATGTAATATTTGCTTTAAGTCTTTATATTCAGAAAACGGACAAAACAGGATGTCTTATACTAAGCATAATGCTTATGATACAAATGACCATTACAAGGTAACATTTATTTTGCTAGTGATTCTAACATTTCCATCATTCAACACCCTTATAAGATTTAAAGTATCTCAATTGAGATGAGAAATACCTGGCTATTTTTTTTTAATAGGACCGAAGTACCATCATCAACCTCAAATTCTCCATAGTCTTTGAGACACCGCACCTGAAAAGAAAAACCAATGTTTTATTGAAATTATTTTTAATATGTAGTGGCCATAAAGTAAACAGGGGATCTAGAAATACCCACACAGCACAAATACTAGACTTTCTGTCTATTTGTTTCTTCTCTGTGTACATGGGCCTAGTATTCCTTACTGTTGTTCTCTGGAGATGTCAACTGTCTGTTATGCCCAGATGGCAATATCCCCAAAGACCAGAGACCACCAGGGAGACCGAGTCATGCATGCAAAAGCAAAGGGCGTTTATTCGGGCTTAAGCTCAGACCCTCAGACTTCACCTACGCAGTGGATCCGTGCTGAGAGCCCTGATCAAAGGCTGGGTAGGGGTTTTTACAGGGTTTGAAAGGGGGAGTGGTTTACAGAAAATTATGTCATGGGCACAGTAATCCAATCATCATTGTATAACAGCCTTTGCAGCAATTCTAACCACACACATTGTCCAGAGTGTTTGTTACTTTTGGCAGGACCCAATCATGACCTTTAGTGCTTTTTCGAAAATAACCAATTACAGGGTGGGCTAAAGACCCCCATGTGGGGTGAGTAACTGGTTAACCTAGCATTAAGCGATAAGTACTTATATATAGTTTCCATCTCCAGGCCTGTCCTTAGGAATGTTAGGTATATTAGCTGGCCGCTTCTGATTGGGTGTTACTAGGGTGGTCGCTTGTTGAGCAATATGTGCCCTTCCCTGTTATTGTCTAATGATTCTGGGAAACCAAAACTTAGGCCTTTAAGCTCAGAGGGGAAACTTAAAGCCTGTCATGGAGTCAGTTTGGTTCAGACCTGTGTCCTTTCACTGTCCTGTTTTTATTTTTTTAAATGTTTTTTAATGTTTTTTATTTATTTTTGAGAGAGAGAGAGAGAGAGAGTGCACAGGAGAGGGTTAAAGAGAGATGGAGATACAGAATCCAAAGCAGGCTCTAGGCTCTGAGCAAGCTGTCAGCACAGAGCCCAACACAGCTCAAACCCACAAACCATGAGATCATGACCTGAGCCAAAGACGGACGCTTAACTGACTGAGCCACCCAGGCACCCCTACCAACTGTCCTGTTTGGATGGGGAGGAAGAAGAATGGCAGGATCTCCAAATGTATATCTATGTCTATGCTGCCACCAAGAAAATCCAGGGAGCTGCTGAGGGAAGACAATATCATGTATTGTGTTCCTTTTGCAAATCCTGAAAAATCAGATACTTTTCTACAAAGAAAAGATAATGTTTTAGGTTGATTCCAACTTGCCTCTTACAGATTCTTCAAAAAAATATCACTATTGGAGAATACGACATAGGTAAGTCTCCAAAATTTGTTTTAGAGAGATTCTCTTGGGGCGCATGGGTCACTCAGTCAGTTAAGCGTCCAGCTGCGGCTCACGTCATGATCTCACGGTTCGTGGGTTTGAGCCCCGTGTCGGTCTCTGTGCTGACAGCTAGCTCAGAGCCTGGAGCCTGCTTTGGATTCTGTGTCTCCCTCTCTCTCTGACCCTCCCCTGCTCGTGCGCTCTCTGTCTCTCAAAAATAAATTAAAAAAATTTTTTTTAAATTAAAAAAACATTAAGAGATTCACTCAATCTCCTTCAATAAGCATATTTTTTCCGAGGAATAGGCAGAAGTACATCATGAAAGAACAGATGCAGACTCATATCCTAAGAATCAGGAGAGACTGGTCCGAAGGTAGGAGGGTAAAGCAGCCTTTTGAAAACCTTATCTGCAGCTGCCAAGATCATCAACTGACTCTAGATCTCAGTGCTGCCACAGGACACAGGGGGCAGTCTTCCACTCCCCTGAGCACTCAGGACTGAAGTTTGTGCTCCTGAGTTCTCGCATTGCTGTGAATGAAGCCAACCCCAGCAGCAAGTTCCAGTCTTTTACTTTCCCAAGATAATTTCATGTCCTGATTCCTCTGGAATCCTACCATGACTCCCAAAGGTATTTTACTTAATTCAAGAAAAACTATTTAAGAAAAATCCCCACTACCACTATCCCCTTTTGGTTCTTTAAACAGACTTTTGTTATGGAAAACTCAAACATATTCAAAAGTAAAAAGACTTTTTTGAAAGTAATGAAACTCCATCAACTGGCATCAACAGTTATCAAGATGTGGCCAAAACCATTCCCTCACCTACTTCTGATTATTTTGAAGCAAATCCTGGATACCATTTCATCTTTAGTATTTTAGTACCTATTTCTACAAAATAAGATTCTTTTTGTTTATATATTTTTTAGAGGTTTATTAATTTTATTCTTGTTCACAAAGAATCACCTTTTGGTTTCACTAAAAATTTGTTTAAGTTTTAATTTTAATTCTAGTTAGTTAATATATAGTGTTGTATTAGTTTCAGGTGTAAGATTCTTTTTAAAAGACAATCTCAATATCGTTATCACATCTTACTAGTAATTTAAAAAACAAGTTTATTTGAGAGTGAAAGAGAACATGCACACATGTGCATGCCTGCAAGTGGGGGAGAGAGAGAATCCTAAGCAGGCTCCACACTGTCAGCTCAGAGCCCTGACAAGGGGCTCAATCCCACAAAGAGTGAGATCATGACCTGAGCCAAAATCAAGGGTCAGATGCTTAATCAACTGATCCAAGTAGGCGCCCATTAATAATTTTCAAATCATGAAATATCCAGGTAATACCCAAATTGCCACATTTGTCTCATGAATTTTTTTAAGCTGCCATGTTCAAATGAGAATCCAAAAAGAGCTACACATTTCATGTTTCTAACAAGTCTCCCAAGTCTCTAAATCTATACAGTTCTTCCCCTTTTAAAGTAACTGGGTAGTTTGTTTAGTAGTTTCGCACAAGCTAGATTTTGTTGTGGATCCTTGTGGGGTCACTTAACATGTCTGTCCCTGAATGTCCTTTAAACTGGAAGTCAGGTCTAGAGGCTGGATTAGATCAGGTTTGATTTTCTGGCAAATCATGTTATTAAGCATTTTTCCTTGTAAGACCTCACAAAGCACAAAACATCTGGTTGTTTCTTTCTGGATGTTAAGATTGATCAGCGGGTGTAGGTATTACTTTTACTCATCCATATTCGTCATTATCATCTCTAGTAACTTTTCACCTACCAGTTTTAGAAGCTATTTGCCTCCACATATTAGGGCTACAAAATAGCATTAATGTAGTTCTTTTATTTCTGCTGCATTTATTAGCGAGAATTCTTCTATGAAGAAGAAATTCCCCAGGCCACCTGGCTGGCTTAGTCGATAGAGCATACAATTCTTGATCTTGGGGTAGCAAGTTTAAATTCCATGTTGGGTACTGAAATTTTTTTTTTATTTAAGTTTTTTAAAATGTTTTTTTTTTTTAATTTTTTTAATGTTTTATTTTATTTTTGATACAGAGAGAGACAGAGCATGAGAGGGGGAGGGGCAGAGAGAGAAGGAGACACAGAATTGGAAGCAGGCTCCAGGCTCTGAGCTAGCCACCAGCACAGAGCCCGACGCGGGGCTCGAATCCACAAACATGAGATCTGATCTGAGCCGAAGTCGGAGGCTTAACCGACTGAGCCAACCAGGCGCCCCAAATGTTTGTTTATTTTTGAGCAGAATGTGAGCAGGGGAGGGGAAGACAGAGAGAGGGAAACACAAAATCTGAAGCCAGATCCAGGCTTAGAGCTGTTAGTACAGAGACCAACATGGGGCTCCAACTCATAAACCATGAGATAATGATCTGAGCTGAAGTTGGACACTTAACTGACTTAGCCACCCAGGCACTCTGGATATAGAGATTACTTAAAAAATAAAATCTTAAAAAAAAAAAAAAAGGAAGGAAGGAAGAAACAAAGAAACAAAGAGAAATTTCCCTTGTAAACAATTTTGCTATCTGGCTACGCTGAGACAGAACTTGTTTAGTAAAGGCTGACAGATGACAAAGATGGTTGATCCCATTCTTTTATTTACCACTTAAAAATTTTTTTTAGGGGCACCTGGGTGGCTCAGTTGGTTAAGTGTCTGACTTTGACTCAGGACATGATCTCACGGTTCATGGGTTCGAGCCCCACGTCAGGTTCTGTGCTGACAGCTCAGAGCCCACTTTGGATACTCTGTCCCCCTCTCTCTCTGCACCTCCCCTGCTCATGCTCTTTCTCTCTCTCAAAAATAAATAAACATTTGAAAAAAAAATTAAAAAAATTTTTTTTAAATATTTATTTATTTTTGAAAGAGAGAGCGAGAGAGAGGGGGAGCGAGCGAGCTGTGGAGGGGCAGAGAGAGAGGGAGACACAGTACTCAAAGCAGGCTCCAGGCTCTGAGCTGTCAGCACAGAGCTGGACACAGGGCTTGAACCCACAAACCATGATCATGACCTGAGCCAAAGTCAGAAGCTTAACCTACTGAGCCACCCAGACCCTCTTATTTACCCCTTTTCAAAATGAGTTGCATTTCTCATATTCTCTGAGGACCAAAACGATGTTATTTTTTAAATTGTTATTGTTACTTGATATTATGCATTCATGCTTCTAACATAACTGAGGTGATGCAATTCACTGAAATTAATCATTTTGAGGCTCAGATTATTCCTTCTTTGGCCAATGAGAGCGTCTTCAAATTGGCTCCCGTGGTTTTAGCACTCCCCTTAGAGTCCTTGATGCACTCTGCTTTCTACGAAGACAAAGTATTCCATGTGCAGCTTGTGTTTTTATTTAAGAGCCTGGAAACAGCCTTCCTCCTTCCTCCTCCCCACCCCCAATTAAATCTGGGTTTCTTTAGTGGGAAATGGCATTTAGGCTCCAGAATTTGGATGTTCATGGCATGGGTTGGTTGTTGTTTTTAGGTCTTTCCAGTGCACAGACCTAAGAAACACTTTTATTTTTTTCATGGTATAAACTTTTATTTTATTATAATTTATACATATTTTTTTCAATTTATTTTATTATTTTTTTAAAAAGTTTATTGTCAAATTGGTTTCCATACAACACCCAGTGCTCCTCCCCACAAGTGCCCTCCTCCATCACCACCACCTCTTTCCCCCCTCCCTCTTCAACCCTCGGTTTGTTTTCAGTATTCAATAGTCTCTCAAGTTTTGCGTCCCTCTCTCTCCCCAACTCTCTTTCCCTCTTCCCCTCCCCCTGGTCCTCCATTAGGTTTCTCCTGTTCTCCTGTTAGACCTATGAGTGCAAACATGTGGTATCTGTCCTTCTCTGCCTGGCTTATTTCACTTAGCATGACACCCTCGAGGTCTATCCACTTTCCTACAAATGGCCGTATTTCATTCTTTCTCATTTCCATGTAATACTCCATTGTGTATATATACCACATCTTCTTGATCCACTCATCAGGTGATGGGCTTTTAGGCTCTCTCCATGTTTTGGCTATTGTTGACAGTGCTGCTAGGAACATTGGGGTACATGTGCTCCTATGCATCAGCACTTCTGGTTTTGATTTGTGTTTCCCTGATGATGAGTGATGTTGAGCATTGTTTCATGTGCCTGTAGGCCATCTGGATGTCCTCTTTGGAGAAGTGTCTGTTTATGTCTTCTGCCCATTTCTTCACTGGGTTATTTGATTTTTGGGTGTGGAGTTTGGTGAGTTCCTTGTAGATTTTGGATACTAGCCCTTTATCTGATATGTCATTTGCAACTATCTTTTCCCATTCTGTCGGTTGCCTATTGGTTTTCTTGATTGAGAAACACTTAAAAAAAAAACAGAGATAATTCAAAATGAGTCCATGCTAATATTTCAAACTCGTTTGGCAATACAAAATTTTCACTTAATTTTTTCATTTTAATATTTGAGTCTCTTTTTTCTTATTTTGAAAATCTTCTCTTTGACCTCAGCTGCAATTTCTTGCTCAACACATCTCTGAATGCAAGGGAAATAAAAGCAAAAAGTAACTATTGGGACCACATCAAGATAAAAAGCTTCTGCCCAGCAAAGGAAACAATCAATAATACTAAAAGACAACTGACAGAATGGGAGAAGGTATTTGCAAATGACATATCGGATAAAGGGTTATTATCCAAAATCTACAGAGAACTTAACCAAACTCAACACCTGAAAAACAAATAGTTCAGTGAAGAAATGGGCAAAGACATGAATAGTCCCTTTTCCAAAGAAGACATTCCAGATGTCTACCAGACACATGAATGGATGCTCAACATCACTCATTATCAGGGAAACACAAATCAAAACCACACTGAGATACCACTTCACAGCAGTCAGAGTGGCTATAATTAACAACACAGGAAACAACAGATGTTGGCAAGGATGTGGAGAAACGGGAACCCTCTTGCACTGTTGGGAATGCAAACTAGTGCAGCCATTATGGAAAACAATATGGAGGTTCTTCAAAACATTAAAAAGTAGAACTAACCTATGATCCAGCAATAGAACTAACTAGGAATTTATCCAAAGGATACAGGAATGCTGATTCAGTGACACATGTACCCCAATGTATACAGAAGTGCTTTTGACAATAGCTAAATTATGGAAAAAGCCCAAATGTCCATCAATAAAGAAGATGTAGTTTATATATACAAAGGAATACTAGTTGGCAATGAAAAAGAATAAAATCCTGCCAATTGCAGCAATGTGGACGGAATTGGACAGTATTATGCTAAGTGACATAAGTCAGTCAAAGAAAGACGGATGTTATATGTTGAACTTGAGAAAGTTACCAGAAGACCATGGGGGAAGGGAAAAAGGAAAAATAGTTTCAGAGAGGGAGGCAAACCATAAGAGACTCTTAAATACAGAGAACAAACTGAGGGTTGAGAGAGGGGGGTGGGGGAGAGGGGAATATGGGTAATAGGCACTGACGAGGGCATGAGTTGGGAAAATCACTGGGTGTTGTATGTAAGTGATGACTCATGGGAATCTACCCTCAAAACCATGAGTACACTGTATGTTAACTTGATAATAAATTACATTAAAAAAATATAAAGAAAAGAAAAGAATAAAAGAAAACAGAAAATCTTGGCTACCGGTGCCATTACTTTTTTGTTTGATTTATCAATATATAAACTGTTTCAAAGGAACAGTAATGCATTACTAATAAAAATTCCTTTGTAATTCTTTTCATCTTTTTTTGTTTATTTTTGAGAGAAAGAGAGAGTCAGAGCACAAGCAGGGGAGGGGCAGAGAGCAAGGAGGAAACACAGAATCGGAAGCAGGCTCCAGACTCTGAGCTATCAGCACAGAGCCCGACACAGGACTTGAACCCATGAACTGCGAGATCATGACCTAAGTCAAAGTTGGACGCATAACTGACTGAGCCACCCAGGCGCTCCAATTTTTAAAAAATAACACTTTTTAAAAAAATTTTTAGGGGCACCTGGGTGGCTCAGTCAGTTAAGCGCCTGACTTTGGCTCAGGTCATGATCTCACGGTTCAAGAGACTGAGTCCTGCATCAGACTTTGTGCTGGCAGCATGGAGCCTGCTTAAGACTCTCTCTCAAAATAAATATATAAACTTATACAAAACACTAAAATAATTCCTGTTTGACTAATCTACCAACTTGAAACACCGGTTCATTTGTTTTGTTCTGCTTTCAAAATCTGTAGGTTGCTTTTCTACTTTAATTTTTTAATATGTAAAATATTTATATGTTTCTAAAGTTAACACTGTGAAAATAGGTACGTTCAGAAAGTTTTCACTATTCTATCCTATTCCCACCATCCCTCTACAGGTAACACTTTTGGTTGGGATGTATGTTTCATTTCTGTTTTAATTTAAGTTAATAATATATACCCCTCTTCTTAGATAAAAGTCAGCATAAGCTATTCATTAAAGAAAAATCCATTTTAAAAGGTATACTTACTTCTATATATAGGCTTTTTGGAGGTTTCATATCTTGTGTGATGTCCAAACCTCCATCTTTTCCCAGGGACCTCATATAAGTAGCAAGGGATTTTTTATAATGATTGAACCATTCCATCTGCAAACATAGAGATGGTCATTTGACAAATTTATAAGAAAAGAAACCTGCAAAAACTGTATGCACATTCTTTTATAAATAGCACATTTCCCACATGGATCATTAGTGACCATTCATTATTTAAACTACCAAGTATTACTTATAACTGACTGCCTGCTGTGAACCAGGCCCTGTTCTGGGTATTAAGGATGGATCATTTAACAAAGTGAACAAAAATCTCCATTCTCACAGAACTTATATTTAATCATAGCATATTTAATCACAGACCTAAGGAACATTCCACCAGAAGCAGAACCATGAAAAATATACCATTTCAGAACTATGATCTCTCCAAATCGTACTGACAGTTTTTCTGAAAAGTATAAAACCCAGCTGAGAAAAATACCCAAGTGTCTATCACTGGTGAGTTGATAAGACATGTATATTCATACAATGGAATATTACTCAGCCATACATGAAAGTTCTGATAATGTCAGCACACAGATAACCTTAAAAACATGCTAATTTGAAAGGCACAGAAGGCCACATATTACATGATTCCATTTATATGAAAAATCCATAGTAGGCAAATCTAATTTTTTTTAATGTTTTAAATTTATTTTTTAGAGACAGAGAGAGACAGTGCAAGCAGGGGAGGGTCAGAGAGAGAGGGAGATACAGAATCTGAAGCAGGCTCCAGGCTCTGAGGGAGCTGTCAGCACAGAGCCTGACGCGGGGCTCAAACCCACGAACCGTGAGATCATGACCTGAGCCAAAACCAGACGCTTAACTGACTGAGCCACCCGGGCGCCCCCATAGTAGACAAATCTATAAAGAGAGAAAGATTAGCAATCTCTGGAGATGGGAAGAGGGGAGAGGACATGAAATAATGGATAATGGATACATAGTTTCTTTTGGGGGTGATGAAAATGTCCTGGAATAAGATGGTGGTAGTAGATGCACAACTCTGAATATACTAAAAAACACTGAATTGTATACTTTAAAAGAGTAAACTTTATGGAATGTAAATTATACCTCAATAAACCTGTTAATTTTTTTCATTGTTGAACCATATTAAAGATCTAAATATATGGAGGGACCACGACAGTCACAATTCAGTACTGTATCAACTCATCTATGCAATTCAATCTCAATCAAAATCTCATTGAAAAACAAAGAACCTGTCAAATTGAGTCTAAAATGTACATGGAATTTCAAAGGACACAAAACAGTTGAGATACTTAAAGGGAATGCTTGCTCAAGACTTATTAGAAAGTTAAATACAGAACTGGTGTAAGGACAAATAGATTAAAAGAACACAAGAGAAAGTCTCCTATCCCAAATCCCCAGATATTCTGATACTCAATTTATGAAAAAGGTGGTACTATGCACAGAGTAATGGGGAAAGGAGGTCCTCCTTTCCAATTACATGGTGCTGGGTCATCTCAATATCCATATTCGAAATGCAAGCTGACTTTTAACATTATATGCAAAAATCAATGCCATTACTGTAGATGTCCTTGTGAAAGGTAAAACAATATAGCTCTGAGGAGTACATAGAAAAACAGCTTCATAATCCTGATTAGAAAGTGTGTGTGTGTGTGTGTGTGTGTGTGTATAGACACACATACACCCTCAGGTTCAATAAAGCACCTGAATGACTCACAAAACTCTAGAAAGCACTACACTTACAATCACAATTTTACCACAGCTAAAGGGACAACAATCAGATCCAGCCAAAGGAAGACACACACAGTGAGGTCTGGGAGGGTACTACAGGGGCCAAAGGTAGGTCACCCCAAAATGGGCCACTTTGGCATGAAGACTATTTTGAGTTAAAAAGCAACTAAAACCCAGCAGATTCAGGGGTGCCTGGGTGGCTCAGTTGGGTAAACATCCAGACTTCAGCTCAGGTCATGATCTCACAGTTCGAGCCCCGCATTGGGCTCTATGCGGACAGCTCAGAGACTGGAGCCTGCTTCAGATTCTGTGTTTCCCTCTCTCTTTGCCCCTCCCTTGTTCATGTTCTGTCTCTCTCTCAAAAATAAACATTAAATTTTTTTTTCAAAAATAAAAAACCCAGTAGATTCAGGAAAAGCTCTTTACCTTCCCTACAACTGCCTTAAAATTTTTTTGATAGAAGATCTGCTCTAGGAAGAGAGCTACCACCATAGACAACTATGTTATGCTATGAACAAGGTATGGTAGACAAGGAAGAACTTAGCAAGGGCAGTTTGATGCAAGTCCTCTCTGTCTCATTGTTTCTGTGGGCCCAACAAAGATCTGTTTACTAAACATGTTTTTTTCATTCTTCCTGAGGATTATATTCTTTACCTTTGAAGTCCTAAACACCTAACCCTTGGGGTGCCTGGTTGGCTCAGCCAGTAGAGCAAGTGACTCTTGATCTCAGAGTCTTGAATTTAAGATCCACACTAGGCACAGATCTTACTTAAACACACACACACACACACACACACACACACACACACACACACACACACACAAATACTTCATTTTGCCTATCTTTGGAATTTCCATGTCTGTGTGGATTCCCTGCATGTATGAAGTTAAATTTGATTTCCTCCTGTTAATCTGTTTCAAGCTAATTTGACTCAGTCTGGCTAAGAAGGACCTTGAAGAGGACAGGACAGTCTTACTCACAGTTAGCAAATTTGAAGCTCTAGTGTTCTATCCCTACAAATTCATAACATATACTGATGGCACAATGATGTGTAACAGTACACACAAAACACTATCAAACAGGGAGGCTCACACAAGCTTTTTTTACTGGGGTTTCATTACACAAGCATCATTGCTTGAATCACTACCCATGTGTCTGAGCTCCATCTCTAACTCCCCTTTCCTCTCTGGAAGTTGGACTGACATTAAGAGATTCAAAGTCCCAAACTGAAGGAGATAGGAGGAACCCTGAATTTGTAGCCAGTTAGTCAGATGGTAAGTGTCTGCAGAGGGCAGCCTTAGACTGTCAAGTTCAGTCTAACTCTATGCAGTTAGTGTCAGAAGCCACTGCAAATCTGCTAAAGGTAAGTACTACCATCCTCATTTTGTAAATGAGGGAATTCAGGCATAGAGAGAACGCAAGTACTTGCCCAAGATTAGACAGTGACAGAGACAACGTCTGAGTCAAGTTTACTTGACTCCAGTTCTGTGTCCTTAAATACTGGGCTAGTTCTGGTTTTTTATTTTATTTATTTTTAAATTTTTAAATTTTTTAAAAATTTTGAGAGATAGACAGAGACAGCACGAGTGGGGAGGCTCAGAGAGAGGGGGAGATACAGAATCGGAAGCAGGGTCCAGGCTCTGAGCTAGCTGTCAGCAGAGCCCGATATGGGGCTCAAACCCACAAACTGCGAGATCATGACCTGAGCTCAAGCAGGATGCTCAACTGACTGAGCCACCCAGGCATCCCAAGGCTAGCTCTGTGTCTTAGTGACTGGACAAATGAAGAATGTTCATGTTGACTAGGAAAGTGCATGCACACACAGGCACACACCTAAATAATAATGCCAGTTTTTTTAATCCTACTGATGCATCACTAATAAGTAACATAATGGGACCCTTTACTCTGTCAATAACAGAGGTTTCCACATAGCATTGTGAATTACTCCTACCATTCTTACCACAATATATATCAAATAAATACAAGCCAAAAACTGATAAAAAACAGATGTTAAACAGAAAGAGAAATACTGTAAATACTATCACAGGACAATGCTAAAACCAGCATTTTCCAGACTCAGAAACATGAACAACAGTGCTAACTCACTTCTTCAGCTGACATATGAAATCGTAAAGCATTTGGCAAGACGCTGCCATACTCCCACCTGAGTGCTCTGATCCGAAGCAATCGATCATACCTAGGACAAGAAAAAAGTATGAGACTGCTTAACTGTAAGAAGACAACTTTGGGACAATAGGGATGCACAGATATGGACAGGATAGATGTGGTGAAGGCTTCTTCATTTCTTAGGGTTTCAGAATGGTACAGTGGTCAGGTGAAAAAAGGTCCAAAAAGGACCTTGTTTCTTAGAGATGCATACTAAAATATTCAGTGGTAAAAGGCCATGATGTTCTAGATTAATTGAGCACAAATAAAACAAGATGAAGCAAATCTGGCAAAATGTTAAAAATTATTAAACATAGATGATGGCTCCCTGAGGGTTCATAATATTCTCCCTAGTTTTTGAATACTGCATTTTTCATGATAAAACAAATAATGGAAAAAAGAGCAGTATTTAGAATGCTTACACAGGAAAAAAACCTAAGAATTTCTAGTTATCCATTCAAAACGCTTAATTAGGAAACAACATGCAAAACCCTCCATTGTTCCCTGCTACCCCAAGAAAAAACCGAGAAGCTTACAGGTATGCTACAGTGCAGCGTCGATTTCTTAACAAGGAACAGTGTCTAAATTTGATAGTTGGTATTAAATCACTTTGTCCACCTGACTTCACTTCATTCCTGATAAGAACATTTAAAGAAGAAAAGAACATTAAATAAAAGAAGAAAAGAACAAATATGTATATTTTAGCATAAGTAAAATTTTCAAAGCCAACTAAGAAAAGACTTCCTTGCTTGTTTTTGCCCATTTATATAATAAAGCAATTATTGTAACCAAATAGTACCTGCCTCCACATCAGAGTTTTTATTATGTTAAAAGATAAAAAAGCCAAAGTGAACTAATTAACTTAAGATCACGATATCATTATTTAAAAATTTGGTATTTTGTATTTTTGCACACTGATTAATCTCCATTATTTTCAAAAGACAGTGTTGGGAGGCAAGATGGCAAAGTAGGGAGCTCTATAAACTTTGCCCGCTTGCATCTATCAAACTGAGGACATTACTCTGTTCTGCAAGAGTAGGAGGAGAAAATACAGACTTCAGAAAGAAGACAAGCCCAAAGATGCCTGAGTGAGTGCAAACTGGGAAGACTGGAAAACGGGCCAGCCCGAGGGGGCAGGGGAGGTGGGAGCCCCAGCCCATCACAGCAAAAGCACGTGGAGCCCCAGAGAGACAAGGGGAAGAGAAAGAGAAACTGAACATGCTCATAGTAGTATCTCTAGAGAGTAGATAAAGAACTTAACTGGGGTTGGAAGGAGAAACTCTCACCCCATATATAACCGCTGGGCTTGGGGAGAGAAACCCGCCCCATATAGCTGGCGAATTCTTCTGTGAGCTCGGTGGCATTGGCACTGACCCAGGGATAGCACCGGGGAAGAAAAAAAAACAAAAGCCTCCTCCCCCTGGGAGATGACAGCTGGGAGGTAGTGGCCCACAGGGGTGCACCTCGCCTCAGGCAGCAGAGGCGCAAATCCTGGGTAGCACAAGGAAATCCGCCTCCACCCCTACTTGATCCTGGTTGGGAGGCAACAGCTTGCAGGAGCGCACCTTGCCTCAGGTGGTGACAGCATCAATCCCGGATGACACCAAGAGAAATGCTCTCTCCTGCTACGAGATCCCACTAAGAAGCCAGCCTCCAAAGAGAGTACATCTAATCTGTGGTAGCATTAAAGTGCATGGACTATGATTTTGAAGCGAGGTGAGGCTTGGAAAATACAACTTGGCTTGTCTTCGGCACAGGGGTATCAGATCCATAAGAGTGGCATGCAGCGCTTAGTTCCAGCAGAGGCTGGGGCACCAGCATTTTCTCCCTACAACCACCAAGGCAGGGCCTCTGAGAGCAGCCCCAGAGACCTACTACACCAAACCAAGCCCATCAGCGAAGGGGAGCTGCTGCTTTTTTGTATTTTTCTTTTTTACTTTTTAAAAAATTTTACGCTTTATTTTCCTTTTTCTTTTTTCTTTGCAATCCAGATATATTCTCCTGTATCTCATCCTTATCTCTCCCCTCAGCTGGTTATACACTTTTGGGCTGTCCATTGTGATTTGTTGTCTCTGCCCCCCCCCCTTTATTTTTCTTCTCTTCTTTTTTTCTCTTTCCTCTCCTTTTCTTTTCTTCTCTTCCTTTCCCCTTTTGGTTTGTTTGTTTGTTTGATTTGCTTGTGCATTTGCGTGCTTTTGTTCCCTGTGTGTTTGTCTACCTGTTTTCCTTTTCAGGGCTACCCCAAGAAACAAGCCAAAGTACACATGATGGAGAGTCCCAAATAGCACTGAGTAGGGAAATAAAATGATCAAAGGCACAACAAGAGAAACTCAGAGACACCATTAAAAGAACACGGCCTGACTGGCCCTGGACAGTCAAAAGCCTCCTTTATTTTTCTTTTTTCCCATATTATTTTATTGTCAAATTGTTTTCCATACAACACCCAGTGCTCTTCCCCACAAGTGCCCTCCACCATCACCACCACCTCTTT
>NC_043711.1:58085635-58264594 GCF_006229205.1 Suricata suricatta
ATGACTAGGGACCTTCCATATTGCTGCGATGAATTAAAAAAATGCTATTAATGAGGTACATAATAAAATGGAGTTGGCCACCTCATGGATTCAAGAGGCAGAGAGAATAGGTGAATTAGAAGACACAGTTATAGCAAAAGAGGAAACGGAGAAAAAGAGAGAAATTGATCCCAGAGCACTAAGGAGAATTTGAGACCTGAGTGATACAATCAAACAGAATGATATCCTTATCATAGGAATTCCTAAAGAAGAGAAAAAGGTCCTGAAGGGGTGCTAGGTCAAATTATAGCTGAGAGTTTCCCAAATCTGGGGAAAGAAATAGACATTTAAATTCAAGAGGCACAAGAACCCCCTTAAGACGTAACTTGAATCAAACTTCAGCACGATATATCATAGTGAAACTGGTAAAATATAAACATAAAGAGAGAATTCTGAAAGCAGCTAGGGATAAAAGGACTCTAACATACAAAGGGAAACCTATCAGAGTGGTAACAGACCTATCTAATGAAACTTGGCAGGCCAGGAAGGAATGGCAGGAAATCTTCAAGGTGATGAACAAAAAAATATGCAGCCAAGAATTCTTTATCCAACGATCCTGTCATTCAAAATAGAAGGAGATAAAGGTTTTCCCAAAGAAACAAAAATTGAGAGACTTTATCACCACCAAATCCTATGAGGGACTCTATGAGGGAAATGTAGCAAGGAATATAAGACACCAGAGCCACCACTACAAACAAAAACTCTAAAGAGAACACAATGAATCTAAACCCATATTTTTCAATAACACTGAATGTAAATGGACTCACTGCTCCAATCAAACGACACTGGGTAGCAGAATGGATCAAAAAAACAAAATCCATCTATTTGTCGTCTACAAGAGACTCACCTTAGACCTGAAGACACCTCCAGACTGAAAGTAAAGGGATGGAAAAATATCTATCATGCAACTGGAAGTCAAAAGAAAGCTGGAGTAGCCATACTTATATCAGATAAACTGGACTTTAAAGTAAAGACAGTAACCAAAAATGAAGAACATTATATAATAATTACCAGGTCTCTACATCAAGAAGCGCTAACAATTATGAACATCTATACACCTAATTCGGGACGACCCAAATACATAAAACAACTAATCACAAACAGAAACAATCTTACTGATAAGAATGTGCTAATTGCAGGGGATCTGAATACTCCACTTACAGGAATGGATATATCAACCAGATAGAAAATCACTAAAGAAACAATGGACCTGAATGACACATTGGAACAGATGGAATCAATAGATATATTTAGAACTCTGCATCCTGAAGATAGGGAATTCACTTTCTTCTCAAGTGCACATGGCACATTCTCCAAGATAGATCACATACTGGGGCATAAAGCAGCCCTCCATAAATATAAACGAATAGAGATTATACCATACACACTTTCCGATCACAATGCTATGAAACTTGAAATCAATCACAGGAAGATCTGGAAAACCTCCAAAAATGTGGAGGTTAAAAACCACTCTACTAAAGAATGATTGAGCTAATCGGGTAATTAAGAAATTTAAAAATATATGGAAATAAATGAAACGAAAATACAACAGTCCAAACTCTCTGGGATACAACAAAGACAGTCCTAAGAGGAAAGTATATTGCAATCCAGTTCTATTTCAAGAAACTAGAAAAAGCACAAACTCAAAATCTAATAGAGCACCTAAAGGAATGAGAAGGGGAATGAGAAGCAACAGCACCCCAAATCAAGCAGAAGAATAAAAATAATAAAGATCAGGGCAGAAATATAAAATATAGAATCCAAGAAAACAGTTGAGCAGATTAATGAAACCAAGAGTTGGTTTAAAAAAAAAAAAAAAAATTGATAAACCTCTAACATGGTTCCTTATAGAGAAAAGAGAGAACACCCAAATAGACAAAATCATGAATGAAAATGGATCTATTACAACTAATCCCTTAGAAATATAAGCAATCATTAGAGATTACTATGAAAAACTATATGCCAACAAACTGGACAATCTAGAAGAAATGGACAAATCCTAAACATGCATGCACTACCAAAATCCAAATGGGAAGAGATACAACGTATGAACAGACTGATAACCAGTGAAGAAATCGAATCAGTTATCAAAAATCTCCCAATGAATAAAAGCCCATGGCCAGATGGCTTCCCAGGGGAATTCTACCAGACATTTAAAGCAGAGCTAATACCCATTCTTCTCAAACTATTTCAAAAAATAGATATAGAAAGAAAACATCAAAACTCATTGTACGAAGCCAGCATCAATTTGATTCCCAGAGACCCAACAAAAAAAGAGAACTACAGACCAATAGCCTTAATGAATACAGATGGAAAAATACTCAATAAGATACTAGCAAATCGAATTCAACAGCATATAAAAAGAATTATCCATCATGATCAAGTAGGATTCATTCCTGGGTTGCAGGGCTAGATCAATATTCGCAAATCCATCAATGTGATACATCACGTTAACAATAGGAAAGATAAAAACTATATGATCCTGTCCATAGATGCAGAAAAAGCACTTGACAAAATACAGCACCCTTTCTTAATAAACACCCTTGAGAAAGTCGGAATAGAAGGAACTTACCTCAACATTATAAAAGCCGTTTATGAAAAGCCCACAGCAAATATTATCTTAAATGGGGAAAAACTGAGAGCATTCCCCCTGAGATCAGGAACACGACAGGGGTGTCCACTCTCACCACTGCTGTTTAACATAGTGCTGGAAGTCCTAGCATCAGCAATCAGACAACAAAAGGAAATAAAAGGCATCAGGATTGGCAAAGAAGAAGTCAAACTTTCACTTTTCACAGATGACATGATACTCTACATGGAAAACCCAATTGACTCCACCAGAAGCCTTCTAGAACTGATTAATGAATTCAGTAAAGCTGCAGGGTACAAAATCAACATATAGAAATCGGTTGCATTTCTATACACCAATAATGAAGAACCAGAAAGAGAAATTAAGAAACAGATCCCATTCACAATTGCACCAGAACCCATAAAATACCTAGGAATAAACTTGACTAATGATGTAAAAGACCTGTACGATGAAAATTATAGAAAACTTATGAAAGAAATGAAGAAGACACCAAGAAATGGAAAAACATTCTATGCTCATGTATTGAAAGAATAAACATTGTCAAAATATCGTTATTACCCAGAAAAATTTACACATTCAATGCAATCCCAATCAAAATTGCACCAGCATTCTTCTCAAAGCTAGAGCAAACTATTCTCAAATTTGTATGGAACCACAAAAGATCCCAAATAGCCAAAGTAATATTGAAGAAGAAAACCAAAACGAGAGGCATCACAATCCCAGACTTTAGCCTCTACTACAAAGCTGTCATCATCAAAACAGTACGGTATTGGCACAAAAACAGACACATGGACCAATTGAATAGAATAGAGAACCCAGAACTGGACCCACAAATTTACGGCCATTCAATCTTTGACAAAGCAGGAAAGAGTATCCAATGGAAAAAAGACAGCCTCTTTATCAGGTGGTGCTGGCAGAACTGGACAGCAACATGCAGAAGAATGAATCTAGACCACTTTCTTACACCATACACAAAAATAAACTCAAAATGGATGAAGGACCTGAATGTGAGACAGGAAACCATCAAAATCCTTGAGGAGAAAGTAGGAAAGAGCCTCCTTGACCTCAACTGCAGCAATGTCCTAATCGACACATCCCCAAAGGCAAGGAAATCAAGAACCAAAATGAACTATTGGGACCTCATCAAGATTAAAAGCTTCTGCACTGCAAAGGAAACAATCAAGAAAAGTAATGGCAACCGACAGAATGGGAAAAGATAGTTGCAAATGACATATCAGATAAAGGGCTAGTATCCAAAATCTACAAGGAACTCACCAGTAACTCCATACCCCAAAAAATGAATAATCCAGTGAAGAAATGGGCAGAAGACATGAACAGACATTTCTACAAAGAGGACATCCAGATGGCCAACAGGCACATGAAATGATGCTCAGCATCACTCATCATCAGGGCAATACAAATCAAAACCACACTGAGATACCACCTCACACCAGTCAGAGTGGCTAAAAGAACAAATCATGAGATTCTAGGTGCTGGCGAGGATTTGGAGAAAGGGGCACTCTCCTATACTGTTGGTGGGAATGTAAACTGGTGCAGCTGCTCTAGAAAATAGTATGGAGGTCCCTCAAAAAACTATCCATAGAACTCCCCTATGACCCAGCAATAGCACTGCTAGGGATTTACCCAAGGGTTACAGGAGTGCTGATGCATAGGAGCACATGTACCCCAATGTTCATAGCGACACTGTCAACAATAGCCAAATCATGGAAAGAGCCTAAATGTCTATCCCCTGATGAATGGATCAAGGAGATGTGGTATATGTATACAATGGAGTACTACATGACAATGAGAATGAATGAAATCTGGCCATTTGTAGCAAAGTGGATGGTCCTCAAGGGTGTCATGCTAAGCAAAATAAGTCAGTTGGAGAAGGACAGATACCATATGTTGTCACTCACAGGTCTAACAGGGGAAACCTACTAGAGGGCCATAGGGATGGGAAGGGGGAAAGAGAGTTGGGGGGAGAGAGAGGAACACAAATCATGAGAGACTCTGGAATACTGAAAACAAACTGAGGGCTGATAGGGGAAGGGGAGGGAGGAAGGAGGGGTGATGGTCATAGAGGAGGGCACTTGTGGGTAACTGGTTGTTATTTGGAAACCAATTTAACAATAAACTATCAATTAAAAAAAGACACAGTGTTAACTAACCTTCTGGAATTCCTTTATCATGCTAGGATAAAAGACAAAACTAACATATGGCTCAGAAAGTATGGTCTTTTATCATGTTTTTATTTTAAAAGGACTACTCTTCCAAATCCTTGTAATAAAGTGAGTTAAAATGGAGGCAAAATGGTCCTTCCCTCATCCCACAAATATTCACTGATTTTCAACTATGTGCATGACCTATACTGCAGTGTTCTGTAGAGAGGGAAAAATTTTGGTTTTTCCCTATAAAATTTACATCTCCTTAGATATTAGACAAGTATCACATTTAGAAACCAGATGTATAATTAATTAATGGGCAGAGTTTTAGTATTACAGGATGAGGGGTATGAAGATGGTTGGTGTGGATGCCTGTGTAACATTATGCACATACTTAATACTACAGAAATGTGCACTAAAATGGTTAAGATGGCAAATTTTATGTTATTTGTATTTTACCACAAGAAAATAGAAAAGAAACCAAGAAAGAAGTATATAACAAAATAAGAGGGATGTATGTAGCAATCCAGGCCTTCCTAAAGAAAAAAAAAAATGTCTCAAATACACAACCTAACCTCACGCCTAAAGGAGATGGAAAAAGAACGGCAAATAAAACCCAAAACTAGCATAGATTAGAGCAGAAATCAGTGATCTCAAAAAAAAAAAAAAAAAAACAATAGAACAGATTAATGAAACCAGGAGCTGGTTCTTTTAAAGAATTAACAAAATTGATAAACCTATACTTAGATTTATCAAAAAAGAAAAGGACCCAGGTAAATCATGAATGAAAGAGGAGAAAGCTCAACTAACACTGAAGAAGTACAAACATTAATAGGAGAATATTATGAACAATTATATACCAACAAATTGGGCAAACTGGAAAAAATGGGCAAATTCCTAGAAGCGTATAAACTACCAAAACAGAAACAGGAAAAAATAGAACATTTGAATAGACCCATACCCAGTAAAGAAATTGAATCCAACAAACAAGAGTCCAGGGCTGGATGGCTTTCCAGGGAATTCTACCAAACATTTAAAGAGTTAACACTTATTCTCTTGAAGCTGTTCCAAAATATAGGAGTGGAAGGAAAACTTCCAAACTCATTCTAAATTTTTTTTAATGTTTTTAATTTATTTTTGAGAGACAGAGAGAGACAGTGTGAGCAGGGGAGGGTCAGAGAGAGAGGGAGATACAGAATCTGAAGCAGGCTCCAGGCTCTGAGCGAGCTGTCAGCACAGAGCCCGAAGTGGGGCTTGAACCGATGAACCACAAGATCATGACATGAGACCGAGCCATGGAGGCGCCCCATTCCAAATTCATTATATGAAGCCAGCAGTACACTGATTCAAAACCAAAGACTCCACTATAAAGGAGAACTACTGACCAATTTCCCTGATGAACACAGATGCAAAAACATGATACTAGCAAACCAAATCCAAAAATAGATTAAAAGAATTATTCACCACAATCAAGTGGGGTTTATTCCTGGGCTGCAGAACTGGTTCAAGATCCTCAAAATAATCAATGTGATACAGCACATTAATACAAGAAAGGATAAAAATCGCATGATCCTCTCAATAGATACCGAAAAAGCATCTGACAAAATACAGCATTCTTTCTTGATAAAAACCCTCGCAAAAGTAGGGACAGAGGGATCATACCTAAAGATCATAAAGGCCATATACGAAAGACCCACAGCTAATATCATCCTCAATAGGGAAAAACAGAGCTTTCTTTCTAAGGTTAGGAACATGATAGGAATGTACACTCTCACCACCATTGTTCAACAAAGCATTGGAAGGCCTAGACTCAGCAATCAGACAGCACAAAGAAATAAAAGGTATCCAAATCAGCAAGGAAGAAGTCAAACTATCAGTCTTCACAGATGACATGATACTGTACGTAGAAAACGTGAAAGACTCCGCCAATAAACTGCTGGACTAAACCATGAATTCAGCAAAATCACAGGTTATAAAATTAATACACAGAAATCAGCTGCATTTCCATACACCAATAATGAAGCAGCAGAAAGAGAAATCAAGAAATCAATCCCATTTACACTTGCACCAAAAACCAGAAAATATCTAGGAATTAATCTAACCAAAAAGATGAAAGACCTGTACACTGAAAATTATAGAAAGCTTATGAAAGAAATGTAAGATGACACAAAGAAATGGAAAAACATTCCACGCCCGTGGTTTGGAAGAACAAATATTGTTAAAATGTGCGTACCACCCAAACCAATCTGCATATTCAATGCAATCCCTATGAAAGCAACACCAGCATTCTTCACAGAGCTAGAATAAACAACCCTAAAATCTGTATGGAACCAGAAAAGACTTCAAGTAGCCAAAGTAATGTTGAAAAAGAAAACCAAAGCTGGAGGCATCACAATCCTGGACTTCAAGCTGTATTACAGAGCTGCAGTCATCAAGACGGCATGGTACTGCACAAAAGCAGATACTCAGATCAATGGAACAGAATAGAGAACCTAGAGATAGACCTACAAATGTATGGCCTACTAATCTTCAACAAAGCAGGAAAGAATATTCAATGGAAAAAAGACACTCTTCAACAAAAGGTGCTGGGAAAACTGGACAGTGACATGCAGACGAATAAACTGGCCACGTTCTTATACCATACACAAAAATAAACTCAAAATGGATGAAAGATCTAAATCTAAAATAGGAAACCATCAAAATCCTAGAGGAGAAAACAGGCAACAATCTCTTTGACCTTGTCCATAGCAACTTCTTACTAGACATGTCTCCATAGGCAAGGGAAACAAACAAACAAAAAAAATGAACTACTAGGACTTCATCAAGATAAAAAGCTTCTGCACAGCAAAGGAAATAATTAACAAAACTAAAAGGCAACCGATGGAAGGGGAGACGATATTTACAAATGACATATCAGATAAATGGTTAGTATTCAAAATATGTAAAGAACATATCAAACTAGGGGGCCTAGGTGGCTCAGTCAGTTAAGCATCTGACTCTCAGTTTTGGCTCAGGTCATATCTCACATTTTGTCAGTTTGAGCCATGCATCAGGCTCAAAGCTAACAGTGAGGAGTCTGCTTGGGATTCTCTCTCCCTCTCTCTCTGCCCTGCCCTAACTTGCTCACTCTCTCTCAAAATGAATAAATAAACTTAAATTTTTTAAATTAAAAAAATAAAGAATATATCAAACTCAACACCCAAAAACAAATAATCCGTGAAGAAATGGGCAGAAGACATGAATAGACATTTTTCCAAAGAAGATACCCTTATGGCAAACAGACACATGAAAAGATGCTCTACATCACTGATCATCAGGGAGATACAAATCAAAACCACAATGACCTCACACCTGCCAAAAGTGCTAAAATGAACAAATAATAAGCAATAGATGTTGGTGAGGATGCAGAGAAATAGGAAGACTTTTGCAATGCTGGTGGGAATGCAAACTGGTGTAGCCACTCTGGACCACAGTAGGGAGGTTCCTCAAAAAATTAAAAATAGAACCACTCTACAACCCAGCAATTGCACTACTAGATATTTATCTAGAGGATACAAAAATGCTGGTTCAAAGGGGTACATGTGCCTCAATGTTTATAGCAGCACTATCAACAGTAGCCAAATTATGGAAAGAGCCTAAATGTCTAGTGACCAATGAATGTATAAAGAAGATGTGGTGTGTACATACACAATGGAGTATTACTCAGGAATCAAAAGGAATGAAGTCTTGACTCTTACAACAATGTGGATGAAATTGGAGTGTATTATGCTAAGTGAAAAAAGTCAGTCAGAGAAAGATAAATACCGTGTAATTTCACTCAAATGTGAAATTTAAGAAACAAATCAGATGAAAATAGGGGAAGGGAAGGAAAACTAAGATAAAAAGAGGGAGGCAAACTATAAGAGACTCTTAAATACAGAAAACAAACTGAGGGTTGCTGGAGGGGTGCTGGATTGGTGGGATGGGCTAAATGGGTGATGGGTGTTAAGGAGAGCACTTGTTGGGATGAGCACTGAGTGTTATATGTAAGTGATGAACCACTAAATTCTACTCCTGAAACCATTAAAAAAATAAATAATAAAAACCTAATTTAAAAATAGTAAAATATCAATCTCATCAAAACTTACACATCAGACTGGTTTTGTTCATACAAAGCTTTCATCTCCTCCAGAACTTGCCTGAGTCCATCTTCCTAGAACATATAAAATGACATTGATATATATCCATTAATTCCTCTACTAAGTCTGTAGCAATATTTCATCACCCTAAGTTTATCTTTGATTTATACTAAATCTTATCAAAAAGCAGTATCTTTCACACCTAGAGGACTGGCTCTAACAAGTGTCAGTGAGGATGAGGAGAAATTGGAACCCTCATGCATTATAGATAGGAATGAATGTAAAACGGTAGAGCCCTATGAAAAAATCTGATGGTTCCTCAAAAGTTTTTTTTTTGAGAGAGACAGAGGATACAAGAGGGAGGGTAGAAAGAGGGGGAGGGGGAGAGAGAGGGAGAGAGGGAGAGAGGGAGAGAGGGAGAGAGGGAGAGAATTCTCTAAGGGTTAAAGAGAGAAGTGGGGCTCATCCAGTGCGGGGCTCATGTCCACCCAAAGCAGGGCTTGAGCTCACCAGATGCAGGGCTTGAACTCATGAATTGGGAGATCATGACTGGAGCGAAGTTAGATGCTTACCTGACTGAGCCACCCTGGCACCCTTCTCAAAAGTTTATCATAGAATTACCATATTACCCAACAATTCCACTGCTATATATGTGTGTGTGTGTATTATATATATATATTAATATATAATATATATGTGTGTGTGTGTATATATGTATGTGTACATATATATATTCACACACACACACACACATATACATACATATATATATATATATATATATATATATATATATATATACTCAAGAGAACTGAAAACATATATTCATTCAAAAACGTGTCCATAAATGTTCAGAACAGCATTCTTTTTGAGACAGAGAGCATGCACATCCACAACAGGGACAGGGCAGAGGAAGAGGGAGAGAGAGAGAGATCATGACCTGAGTCGAAATCAAGAGTCAGATGAGCCACCCAGATGCCCCCAGAGCATGGTTAACTGAGCCACCAAGATGTCCCCAGAGCACCATTATTTATGGAAGCTGCAAAATGGAAACACCCAAATGTCCATTAAGTGACGATATACCAAATACGGTATATTCATTCAATGGAATGTTATTTGGCCATAAAAAGGAATGACACAGTGAAATCCAGAACAAAATAACCAGTGATTGAGTAAAGCTCAGGTGCTACGTAGCCACAAAAAAGGGAAAATGAACCCTGAGGATGACAGAAATTTTGACTGCAGTGCTGGTTATGCAGATATATACACTTGTAAAACTAAAAAACCTGTTAAATTTGTATTTTGTTGTATATAAATTTACTTCAATAAAACTAATAACACAAAAAACCAGTCCTACAAAGCAATTAGGCATGAGAAAAGTATGTTAATAACTTCTTATGTATAAAATATTTAATATAAACAATATAGAAATATTTATAGAATATTCCTTTTATCAGCAAATAGTACTTTCAGGAATAGCTGAAAACTCCTATACAATGAAGAGATCTGCAGGCATACAAAAGCCAAGTGTGAAATAATTTTGTAAAAATACACACATGCTTTCAGATTTAGATTTTTTAATCTATAGTGAAAATGGCACTGTTTTGTGTTCCCACTTCAGGCTGGAAGCTCAAGATAATCTTTCTAAAAACTCACTTAAACTATTACCAGTTCTACATCCAGAAAGTGGATAATCATTTCAATTTGCTCAACACAGTACCTAACATTGAGAGAGAATGAACAAGGCAGAGTCCTTGCTCTAAACTCAGTGACTATCATCTTCCAGGAAAGAATGATTCTTGAAGGGTCGAGTGGGGTCATGGGTCTATGGCCTGTAGATCAATCAGATGGACTGTACTGTCCCTGCTTGGCTGTATCAAAGAGTGACCAGATACCAGGGTGCTGAGTCACCTGGCTAGCAGGTGAGTTTGTCAGTGGAAGGTGCACATGGAACAAAAGCTGCAAAAAGTGCTCTGCAAACTAAGACCCAAAAAAGAGGGATCTGGGTCGCCTGAGTGCCTCAGTCGGTTAAGCATCCAACTTCCGCTCAGGTCATGATCTCATGGTTTGGGTTCATGAGTTTGAGCCCCACATGAGACTCTCTGCTGTCAGCACAGATCCCACTTTGGAACTTTTGTCTCCCTCTCTCACTGCCCCTCTCCCACTCATAATTCTTTCTCTCAAAACTAAATTTAAAAATAAGAAAAAGGAAGGATCTTACAACTTCTAAGGCCCATACTTGGTCCCACCCCCCAAAAAAAGTGGTAAAGCAACACTTAACTTAAAATTTCAGTGAAACAGAGAGCTGGACTAAGGGTTTGTCCCACTACTGCTGGACGAGTCTCTGCCTCTTTGGGTTTGTTTCCTCTTATGTTAGATGACCTCCAAAACGCCTCGTTGTCCGACTGCAGCCATATTTAAGAGTCTGCACGTCTCAGCTTTCTACCATCTCTGCTGAACCTCCCACAGTCTCGTAACTTTTTAAATGAGGTAACAGTCCTGAAAGAACGACAGACTGAAATCTAGAAAACCTATCTTCAAGGTGAGGCTCTGCATCCAATATATGCTCTAGTTCAGACAAATCCCTTAACTGGATCTATAAATTCTCTTGGCTCAGTCTCATCTGGAAAATGATCCAAATGTCCGATGAGGTTCTCTTTAATGTTCAAAGCAAAACTTGCCTTTCCCCAAACACTCTTCCTCCTGAAATCTGATAACAGTACCTGAGAGAGAATCTCCCTGAGACTCCCTCATTCATTACCCACCCCTATCCCAACAGTTACAAGTCCTGTTTGCCTTGTCTCTGAAACCCAGATGCTGATTTCCAGGTCCAGTGACTAGACACAGTTCGGATCATATACAGCTCTCACCTAGTCTATTATAACCACCCATGATCATCCCACTGTCTCTATTCTTTCTTGTCTCCAATTCGTTCCCCATAGTGCTACCACCACTATCTTGAAAACATAAAAGACTGCCCTATCACTCCTAAAATCCTTTATCAGTTTCCAAACGTTTTATGCATAACCACCCAATCTCCTAGGCCTAGAACCCACCTTCCTAGCCTCTCTACACATACTGTCAGTCACCACTACCTATGTGACCATGTGTCTGTACTGTTGTATCCTTTGGTTGCTATGCCTATCTTTCTTCTCAAAAAAAATTTTTTTTCTGTTTTTATTTATTTTAGAGAGAGAGAGACACCATGAGTAGGGGAGGGTCAGAAGAGAGGAAGACACAGAATTGGAAACAGGCTCCAGGCTCTGAGCTAGCTGTCAGCACAGAGCCTGATTCAAGGCTCAAACCCACGAACCGTGAGATTATGACCTGAGCTAAAGTCAGACACTTAATTGACTGAGCCACCCAGGCTCTATCTTCCTTCTCAGAGTGGTCACCTCATCCTTCCAGGCCCAACACCTGCTCTTCTACTCCAGCCCACACCAACAATGATTGCTCCTTATGCCCCTCTCTGGTGTCATCACACTGTATTGTATTACTCGTTTTTGTGCCCCTCTACCAGCAGAACATGTCCTGGCGTCCACATAGTGGCTGCCCTATGAGAGGGGAAGTAGTCAAGTATAACATTTAGAGTGTAGGTCTTGAGCCAGACTGTCAGGGTTTAAATTCTTACTGGCTATGGGCAAAAAATGTGTATATGGCTGGAAAAAAGTGGTTTAAATATCAGAGTTCTTATGAGAATAGATTAACGTAGGCCACGCACTTGTCACCCTGTCGGAGGTAGTAACAAAAATAAGAGTAATTGTTACAGTAGTAGCAGCAGCAGGAGTAGTAGAAAGAAAATATACAGCAAACACTGACTTCGCTGCTCCTGTGTGTCAGGCACTGTTCAGAGAACCTGGCATATACCTACTTGCAGAGCCCTCACTACAGGAAGAGTTGAGTTGTATTACTATCATCTTTCCCGTTTTTGTAGATGAAACTGACAGCACGGAAAGCAGAGTTAAGAGTCCCACGGTCACATGACGGAGTCAGAATCCCAGTCCGGCTCTACAGAACTAGCTTCTGCCAGAATGCTCAACAAATGCTAAGATTGTTATCAGGCAACCAAGAAATGCTTGATCAAACACAGGAACCAGAAATAAAGCCATACATGGAAAAACATTGAAGGAAATACACTCATGAGGAAATTCGCCAAATCGCTGGGGGACAGTAACACGAATGCTCTCTTTTTCCTGCTATATTTTGTCCTTCCGTGTTCCAAAATGTTTGCTCCCAACTAAACCTGAGAAAGTACACCCTCAAGGGATATACAGGTTAGAACCTCGGGGTGCCCGATCCTCCTACTTTCCGCCCCCGCGGCCCATGCCTTCCCTCAAGCCCGCCTTCAAGGTTTCTGAGACCCCGCCCCTTCAGCACCACCCGCCCCGTGAATTGCGCCCTCCTTTACATTGAAGGCTGGCAGCTGCCCTTCCGGCGCGCGGTGTAGCTCGCGGACCAGCTCCATGGCCTTTTCACAGAACATGTCGAACGCGCCCCGGTCCCGTGGCTTCTTCAAACGCCCTCTTCCACACCAAATGGTTGCCGGGTTCACAGCCCCCTCTTTACCGTACTATGGTTCCCAGTCCCCCAGCTGCGGATACGCGCCTCCGCATCCGATTTCCGCTTTGGCGCCAAACACGCCCAACCAATAGAAACTCACTCCTGGGCCTCGCGGCTTACGGCGGCGGTGAAGGGACATTTGCTTCTATTGCGCAGCCGCACTACAAGACGGGGAAGTGAGGCATCCTTCCCTATGGAAGCCCCCGCAGCTAGGAGAGAGAATGGTGGACCCCGGTTTCAGCCTGTAGGCCGAGCAGAGACTCTTTTTCGAGTTCCTAGGCGCAGCTTTCAATATACGCGCCTGTTTCAAATTCCTTTTTCCGTTTGATTCATTTTTGTTTAGGTTCAAAGGGGGTTGCACTTTGAGGTTGAGAAAAAGCTCAGAAACTTGCTGTGCATTAACGTTATGACACATTTTATTTTAGTTTCGCAGTGTGCGTTTTTTGTTCGATAGAAGAGGAAAAAGCAAGTTTTATTGGGTATCTCCTGTGTGGTATGGGCTGTGACATATATTTCATTTAATTCTCACGATTAACCCTAAGGTGGCTTTTAAGACTCTTGGTACTGATTAGAAAATAAGTTAGAATTTTTTTTTTTTAAGTAAGCTCCACATCTAAGGTGGAGCTTGAGTTTATGACCCTGAGATCAAGTCATGTGCTCTACCCCACTGAGTCAGCCAGGAGACCAAAGATAACTAGCTCAAGGACCTCTAATGTAAGAGATCTTTTGATTTGAAAGCAGTCCTTTAAAAACATTTGTAAAATAGCTCTATTCATGAAGTCTACAAAAAGGGGAAATACACTAGATTAACATGAAATCACACAGCCATAATCTTAACCTACATGATTATGGACATTGTCATAACTATAGAATCAAAGGTGGAAATTATTGCTATAGGAACAATTTGTTTTATTTGGCTATTTTTTTTTAATTTTTTAAAATTTACTTTTGAGAGACAGAGAGAGACAGTGCGAGCAGGGGAGTGACATTTCCTTTGCATACTGGTCTACAGTAATGGATAATTTAGCTAAGTTTTTATTTCAAATACACAGACCTCTAGTGGACTGTGCTACAGGATTGTATTCCAAAAATTTGCCAGATCCACAACCTTCCTTTGCCATAAACCTTTTTATTTAAAAAATGGTGGTTTGGGGGCTTCCTTACCTGTACAGTGGGGACAATAGTACACATTTCTGAGAGGTTACAGCGGTTCATTAACTCCTTCAGCAAATGTTTATGAAATATCTACTATATACTAGACATTGTTCTAGACCTTGAACATAAAGCAGTGAATAAAATCCTTGCTCTCAGAGTCTATGTTCCAGTATGGGAAAATAGCAATACACAAATACAGATATACTGATGATAAATATATTAGTGAGAAGTGCTAAGAAGAATAAGCCAGGGAAGATAAACAGAGTGATGATGAGAGGGCCTGAAGGTTTTGAGTTAGTATTCAAAGAAGGCACAGACCTGCAGCAGAGAGGGAATAAGCTATGTGGAGATTGGGCCATAGGATGGGAAGAGAATTGTGGGCAGCAGAAATGCAAGTGCAAAGGTCCCAAGGGGGAGGGTGGGTGGTTCACACACATGTCACCTGCACCTCTCCTTGGGGCCTTAACATCAGCAAGGAGGTGGTGACACTGGAATAGAGTAAGGTGGGGAGATACTGGTGGCTAAGGCCAGAGTGCAGGCTGGAGGCAATGTCAGGTAGGACCCCAAAGGCCCTTTCATAAGCTTTCTGGTTTTTTTCCAGTGAGATGGGGAACCATATGGGTATTTTGAGCAAACAAGTGACAGGACTGGACCTGGGTCTTTAAAAGACCTTTCTGACAGCTGAGTTAAATAGACAGAAGCGGGCAAAGGTGGAGGACCACTTACCAGAAGACCACTTATGGTAAGAAGTGGTTGGATCCTGGATAGATTTTATTTTTTTAAGTTTATTCATTTATTTATTTATTTTGAGAAAGAGAGAGAGAAGGAGAGAGAGAATGAGAATGAGTAGGGGAGGGGCAGTGATGGAGAGAGAGAATCCTAAGCAGGCTCCACACATGATAAGAGCAGGAAGAGCAGAGCCCGACTTGGGGTTTGATCTCACAAACCATGCTATCCTGACCTGAGCTGACATCAAAAGTGTCTGATTGACCCTTCTGGGCGCCTGGATGGCTCAGTCTGTTAAGCGTCTTACTCTTGGTTTTGGCTCAGGTCATGATCTCATAGTTTCATGAATTCGAGCCCCACAAGGGACTCCAAGCTGACCATGCAGAGCCTGATTGGGATTCTCTGTCTCCCTCTCTCTCTCTGCCCCTCCTCCACTTGCACTGTGTGCTGTCTCTCTCAAAACAAATAAATAAACTTAAAAAAAAAAGTAGCTGGTTGAGCTGCCCAGGTACTCTGGATCTGGGATAGATTTTGAAAGGAGAGCTGATAAGGCTTGGTGATAAGACACATAAAAAGGGAGGATTCAAGGATTTGGCCTAAGGAAATGCAAGTATAAGGTTACCATTCCTGAGGTGAGGAAGGTTACACAAGGAGTTGGGGGCTGGAAGAATTGGGAGCCCAGCTATGAACATAGTAACTTTAGATGCTAATAGTATATCAGAGTGGACAAGTAGACCGTTAGAGGAGCCTGGGGTTTAAGGAACAGGTGTGGACTAGAGATACAAATGTAGGTGTCACCAGTGTAGGGTGGTATTTTATTAAAGACTACTTAGAAAGCCAATGTGGTATATTGGGGAGCAAGAATTTCCTGTCCCTTTTAGGTCCTTCTAGTTGTACTAAGAATCAAATTAATAGGAGACAGATTAACAGGAGAAAACAGCTTCCTATGTAGAGGAAATCCACACTGACATGGAAACACGAAAGACATACAAAATAAGGTATATTTATTATCCTGAACTAAAGAGAAGCAGCCAAAGCTGTAAAACCAAATTTGTGAAACTACTCTTTTCTTTGTAAGATGAATTGAATTAGTTTACTTGGGTTCCATAAGTGTAAATTTATCTTTGAAACTGATTTTTCCACCCCTCAGCTACGTTTTTCGTTTTAAAGACTTTATTTTTAAGTAATCTCTACACCCAACTTGGGGCTGGAACCAACAACCCCAAGATGGAGAGAGTCTCAGGCTCCGCTGACTGCACAACCTCGGTGCCTCTCCCATCAGCTATTTCTAACTGCTTTACAGACATCTAAAATCAAATCAGGTTTTTAAGAGGCAAATTGCCTAGTTGTTTAAGTAGGTCAGTTTTCCTATGTTCAGCCCAAAAGTTAACAATCAAATTATCTATACACTTATCTTAAAAAAAAAGTACCTGAAAATATATTTTAAGTCTTATGGGAAAAGTTATAAATCATGAGAATGGTGATTTGTTACCTTTTGCTTTTGGTTCTTATAAATTATTATAAGAATATTTCTGGTTGGTTCATTAAGATTGGGTTTCCAGCATTAGAGGAAAATCACAAAGCCTGGGGAAGGACGGGAAGGAGCCAGCTTTCCGCTGTGGCTCTGGATCACTGGGTGCTCCCTTCCAGGTCGGCGTCCTTTCACTTTCGGGTCACTATTTACTGCAAGATCGGGTTCATTTACATATGGCGCTGAGCACTGGGCAAAACCGGCCCTCCCACTCTCCCGGGCCCAGCCTAGACCCCATCCCAGCAAAACCTGCCTCTTGGCGCTGCTCGGATCGTGACGCCCTGCACGGCTTCGCCTACCCTACTCCAAGATGGCTGCAGGTCGACGCTGGGAACGCTGGGCCCACTCCCCGCGGAACTAGGGGCGGGGCGGGGTCGACAGGAGCCCGGCGTTGATTGGCTGGCGCCGCCGACCTGGTCTCTGGCGCTGGTGGGTACCGTAGGGCGCCGCGGCCTGGGGCTGGGATGCTAGGGGCTGCGGGCTCCCGGCGGCAGCGGCTCTTGTGAGCTGCAGCGACTGCTGCGCAGGTGGGCAGTGAGGGCAGAGGACGCCGTCGGCGGCCGGCCGTGTCGGCCGCGGGATGAGGAAGCGGACCGAGCCCGTCGCCTTGGAGCATGAGCGCTGCGCGGCTTCGGGCTTGTCCTCCGGCTCGGCCGCCGCGGCGCTGGACGTCGACTGCCGCTTGAAGCAGAACCTGCGCCTGGCGGGCAAGGGACCGGCGGAGCCGCGCTGCACCGCAGACGCGGGCATGAAGCGGGCCCTGGGCAGGTGAGGCGCAGCACGGGGGTGGAGTCCCCTTACTTAGCCCGCCCGTAGCCCCTAATGCCCCCGCCCTTCCATAAGTTTCTCGTCTGCCGGAGCGCCCTACACGTACCCTCCACCCTCCGGTGTCCTCTTCTGATCCTCCTCTAAACCTTTCCTTCGCCTAGCTGGCAAGTGCAGTCCTTGGGCATCCTTTCCTCAGGTACCTGCCTGCGGGAGCGTCCCCGACTACCCTCTTTATCCTCCTGGTGTCCTCATCTGGCCCTCCGCAGAGCTCAGTCCTGCGCCCCTACCCTTCCCAGGTGAGCTAGTGGGACACCCTCAGCGACCAGCTGGAGCAGCATTTTCCCGGGGGTGCGGCCGCGGGCAGCCACGACCCGCGTGGGAGAGTAGCGGAGGGGGTCTGAGGCGTCCTTGGTGAGGCCCCTGGAAGCTCGGCATGTAGAGGTGGGACGCGGAAGGGAGTGCTTCAGACCCAGAGTGTTGGGATCCTTCCCCTCGAATTTCCTGCAGTGAACTCAAAACTGAGCGCCCCTCTTGCTGGACTGGTGTGCGTGGAAGCTTACCTTTCCCCGGTTTCTCACTTGGTAATTTTTCTCGGGTAACTAGTTGTCAGAAGTGGCATTCTCTGCTCAGAACTGCCAGACGACCTTTGGGGGAAGGTTAAATTGTCTGCTGTGTCTAAGGGCCGGAAAGGATACACTGCATTGGAAGGAAACCTGTCGTGCTTGAGATTTGTCTACGCGAGTATTTTCCTGGGGAATCTCCGTAGAGTCCGGAAGTCTTTTGATAATTTGCGTTCTCCCTCTGAGTAGGAAATGAATACATCAAGGTAAAACTGATTTCAGAATTAAGATAGGGTATTTCATAGGGACAAATCTTCCCATACTCTGGCTTCTTAATTATCTGGCTGTTTGTAGAACGTATCATTGATGACAGTTTTGACAGCTGGATGTTTTCATGGTTTCAGGTGTTTTTGTAGAGTCATATATTTTTGGGGTCAGCTGGAATGCCCTTAAATGGCACTGGCTACTTCAATGTGAAATATTCATCCAAATAGTCCTTAAAAATATCAATTTCGTTGCCTAAAGATCATGAAATTGAAAGCATGACTATTTGGATAAACAAAAGAAATAACTATTTGGATAAACAAAAGAAATATTTAATCTGAAGGGAGACTTCAGCATTTCTATGTTATTGCTTAAAAAGTCATGAAATTATTGTCTCCTCTAAATTAGTAGTACACATTTTTGCCATAAATATGGGCAGGGACTGACAGTATTTTTGTTTTTGTGTAAGCAGCAACTTATGTAATCATACTGTTTCTAGTAGTTTTTGCAGTTCTCTTGGATTTTCCAGGTATAATATCATATCAGTTACAAATAAGAATTTTGTTCTTTGGTTTGTACTTTTTATGTCTCTTACTTCTCTTTTCTTTGATTGCATTGCATTTCCAGAACAGGATTAAACACTAGGAATGATACTAAGTATGCCTTTACTAAGGGGTGTGTTGCTGTTTGTTTTTTTAATCAAAAATGGTTGTTGAATTTTATCAGATGCCATTTTAGCATCTGTGAAATTATGTAGATGTTCTTCCTTGACCTGTTAATATGAATTAGAGTAACAGATTTTATATTATTGAATCATTATATTATCAAATCATCAGTGAAAACTTTGTTAATGTGTAGCTAGGGTCTCTTAATGTTTTACTTAGTAATTTTAAATCATCATTTGAGAGACTAATCTGTAATTTTTTATTTTATTTTATTTTAGAGAGGAGGAGAGAGAGCATATGAGCCAGGGAGAGGGGCAGAGGGAAAGAGAGAGAGAGAGAGAGAGAGAAAGAAAGAGAGAGATCTTAAGCAGTCTCCATGTTCAGCTCGGAGCCCCACAATAGGGCTTGATCCAATGACTTGGGGATCATGACCTGACCCAAAATCAAGAGTTGGAAACCAGCCAATTGAGCCATCCAGGCGTCCCTGTAACTTATTTTTAATGCAATCTTTATTAAATTGTTTTAGTGCTTTCTATAGCTTTATTAAAAGCTTTCTCTTTTTCAGAGCTCCTGGGTGGCTCCATCAGTTAAACATCTGACTTTCGCTCGGGTCATGATTTTGTGATTTGTGAGTTCAAGCCCTGTGTTGGGTTTTGTGCTGACAGCTCAGAACCTGAAGCCTGCTTTGAATTCTGTGTCTCCCTCTCTCTCTCTCTGCTCCTCCCCCATTCGTGCTCTGTCTCTCAAAACTAAATAAATATTTTAAAAAATCTTTCTCTGCTTCAGACAGTTTAAGTACTTTTGAAATGATTTGTTTCTTTAAATTTTGGTGGAATTCCACTATAAAACTAAGCCTGGTGCTTTTTTAGATTTGCTGTTTCTTTCTGGGTTTAGTTTTGGTGATTTACACATTCATAGAAAATCATCTCTTTATCCAGCTTTTTCCTCTGTATCTAGGGCTGTTACCTTATCTTGTTCCCTAATTTGTGTGCTTTTTTCCTTTTTTTTCCATTGATTAAGACTTGGTAATGGTATATCTACTACACAGACATACACTGAAGTAGATTTTTTTTTCTAAAGAAAATTTTTTTATTAGTTAAATCTAAAAGAATAGGATGCTGCTGAGGGTTCTGGAGAAGTAGAGAGAACATCTTCTGTCTGAAAGTGGTTATTGCACCCTCTCCTGTTGCTGCCCCTGGCAGGAATGTGGCCCTAGGTTGGCCTGATCATCCAATCTCTCCAGAAGAGTAGCTGGGTGTGTGTGTGTGTACGTGCATGCGTGTGTATACACTCAGACTTTGTAAACACTGGCAACTAATTCAGATAAAAACAGCTTTGGAATAAAATAAATACTTTTGAGGGAGAGAGAGGGCTAGAGAGCACACAGGTTAACAAGGGAGGGTTAGAGAGAGAGGAAGAGAGAGAATCCCAGCACGTTTCCCACTGTCAGTGCAGAGCTTGACATGGGGCTTGATCTCACAAATGGTGAGATCATGACCTGAGCCAAAATCAAGAGTCAGATGCTTAAATGACTGAGACATCTAGGTGCTCTGGACTGGTCGTTTTTAAAGGTAAATGTTTATCTAACATATACATTGACCTGCACTCCCTGGGAGGAGGGACTAGATATTAATTTTGTACAGTATCTTGTTATTTTTGGCAAATGAGGGGTTTGTAGGTCTTTCCTGTTTCTTTTAGTAACTTAGGTTTTCTTGGGACTATGCCTTGAAGGCCTCAGTGCTCTAATTTGTACCCTATGAAGGTGGTAATGAGATATATGGGTCTTTGTGTTTCAATGAACTCGTCTTTATCCTTCCACTCCCATCTCATATGTGGATCTGTCAGTGACTGGGATCAGTGGGCTGCACAGGAGGTTTCATAGCCTGTGATCCTTGCATGTAAATACAGGATAACAGAGGCATTACCCGTGGTTCTTCCTTGACCCAAAGGAAGGAACCTCATCCAGCAGCGAATGGCTCCACTATAATCCAGGAAGGCAGTGGCTGAGGTAAAGGCTGGTCTCCTTTAACATCAGTCTTCCTGAACTCACCCTAGAAGTTTTGCTGTATGGTATCTCTTTATCGTTTCTTTATACACTAAGAAGGTGAGAGTATATTCTGAGGTACTTTTGGTAGTTAAAGTCTGCTTTTTTTTTTTTTTAGTTCTCCTTCCGCTCCCCCAGAGTACAGTCTATACCTGGATGGTGATAAGCAATGGGGCAGGCTTTGTTTATGGCACCTGGGCTGGGGCCCCTAGCTGGGTCCATCTTTTCCCAGTTGTGGTTTATCTTATTAAGGTCACACTCCAGTCTTGGACCCAGGACCCTAGGACCTGGTTGGTACTTCTCTCATGTCTTCTTCTTTGTTGAAACTTCATGCCCTATATCTCTGCTTACTTTCCAGTTCCCTTTTAGCCAGTGTGTACTCTCCCTTCTCAAGGGAGTATCTGTCTTGCACAGTAAATAGGAAAACACCGCTCATATGTGGAAGATACTTTTAAGTAGATTAAGTAAGGTCCTGAAGGCATTATCATGGAGTTGGCCTTGGAAAGAAGCATAAAAGATGGGTCATATCGTCAGGGTTATGCTGACAGCAGTGGAGACAGGCTGCCTTTCCAGACTCGTGATCCTCCTCCTTCTCCTCGCACATGGGTACTTTTCTTTCCAAAATGAAGTCTACAGGAAAAATTTTTACTGTAATATGATCTTGAAAACTGACAGATTAAGTTAGGACTCTTCTCCCAGAGATGACGCCACAGAACTTGGTGTTGGTGGGTTTGTGCTTTGCCAAAGGGCTCTTTCAGCACTGGGAGTGGGTAAGTCATTTGTCTTGTCCTGAACTGAAGGCCAGGATGGGGAGGGTCAGGTAGGGCAGGTGATACCGACACAGGTAGAAACGGGAGCTGGAAGCTTTGACTCGGATGTCCATTTAACCAAAAGACCCATTATTTGAGCTTGGTCTGCATTATAGTATCATTTAATATTTTAGAGGAATGCTTGCATGGATAACACAGCCTTGAGTGAGTGTTTTCAGATTCTGTGACTTGGGGAGAGTTGCTTAACTTTCTGAGTTTGTTTCTTTTTCGGTGATGTGGGAATAGAAATACCTTCCCTATAGGCTTGGGGTGAAGTTTGGGTGTAAGCTGGGTGCATGAGGATTGCTCAATCAGTGGCACCTTCTACTTTGGTCGTCTCATGGTTATTACTAATACTAGTAGTTGGGGGTACTGAGAAAGCTCTGTTAACTTAGATAAAAGGAATTTATCTCCCCTCTTCCTGACAATATGTCTTCTCAGCCAGTTGTCGTGCTTGTAGTTATCATCGTGATCAGTGAACATATCTGTGGGTATTAGAACATTTATACTGGTACTGTTTGGTATTCAACACTTTTTTCACCAGTTCACTTAGCAGAGTTTGAGTACCTTTTAGGTACAGTAACTCTTCCAAGTCCTGAGGCTGCAGCAGTGGATACAGATCACATCTTGTGGACTTTACCTTCCTGTGAGGGAGGCAGATAACAAACGATAAGGCCTTGCTGCATCAGGTGTTTGGGGCTGAGGGGAAAATAGGCTGGTAAGGAGCGCCTGTGGTACGTGCATAGTCTAGATGGCAGGAGGCCTTTCTGATAGTGGACAATTGAATAGAAGCCACTGGCTTCTTTAGAGTGGAGGAATGCCTTGATGTGACATATGTCATTACCATGTCATTCGTACTGCTGTGACAAGGACAGACTGGAGGGCCAGAGGGAGCAGAAGGACCAGTTAGGAGTCATCCAGGCAACATGATGGAGACTTGGGCTAGCAGTAGCTGTGGAGGGGAGAAGTACTGCATTCTGAGTCTGTTTTGGAGGAGATGTCAACAAGGTTTGTGGGTGGATTAGCATGAGAGAGTGAGGATGGTCAGAAGTGCTTCACCAGTTTTTTCTTGAGCAGCCAGAGGCAAGGAGCTGCTATGTTCTGAGATGGGGCAGCTATAGGAAGAGCAAGTGCTTTGAGGGATGATGAGTTTGATATAGGCATATCAAAGTGTCTCTTCTTGCAGATGCGGTAGGTTGGAGGAGCTGGAGTTCGGGGCAGTTAGGCTGACTTTTGACCATTAGCCTGCAGAAGGTGCTTAGAGTCATGATGGGGGTCTGAGGGCTGAGTTCTGCGTCCTGGGCGATTAGGCACTGGGGAAAAGAGGAGTCCTAGAAGGAGCGAGGGAATGGATTGGGAGGAGGGCTAGGGGGAAGGGTCAAGGGAACTGTGTGAGGAAGCTTATTGCAGAGAAAGTGTGATCTGCTGTTGGATTTGATGATGTGGAGTTGAGTGGTTGACAAGAGTATGCAATTGGAACGGTGGGGGTAAGAGTCTTAACAGAGTAGCTCAAGGGAGAGGTGGAGGGAAGAAATGTAGATAACTTTTTAAAGGAGTTTTACAATAAAAGGGAACAAAGATGAGCGGGATAGCTGGGGTGGGAGGACTCTTCTGACCAGTTCTGTTAGAGCTTGATGCTGTGCTTAGTGGGATGGTCCGATAGGGATAGACTGGCCATGTGGATGCTGGTGGCATGGTGTAGCACCCTAAGGCTAAAGTGTAGGGTCAGGAAGGCAGGCCAAGGGTGCTGCAAAGATTGCCGGTAGGTGGTTAGATCTGGGGGGGGGGGCATGTTGGAAGTTGTCTTCTGCATGCTTCTGCTTTCTCTGTGAAATAAGAACAAGGTTGTCCACTGAGGGGAGATGGGGTAGAGGCACTGAAGTTCTTTCTTTGCACTTCACCAGGATAGTCCTGTTTCTTTTTTCTTGATCTAATTAGGCTGTTCTAGCATATTTGCTAAACATTAATGCGAATAATCTTTCTGATATGCAGTGTTTCAAAAATGGCTTCCATGGGAAGTCATTTTAGCTGTGAGCTGCATGTCAGAAAAGTCATGCTGTGTTTCTGCATACTTGAGAGCTGCCTGGCTTCAGGGGAGCATGAGTGGGAGGACACTAAGTCCGCAAGGGTCCTGCACACATCCTCATGAAGAAGGGGTTACAGCTGCGTTTGAGGTGGAGATGGGAAAAGGAGCAACATGAAGTGAGGTCAAGATAGAGTGATTGTGTGGAACTCAGGCAGAATCCTTACCTCTCAGGTTTTGCCAGTACACAAATAACTGTTCCTAAATAGACTCTGTCTTGAGATGGTACTTGTAGACTTGAGTTGTGTTAATATCTGTGTTCTATTTACCAACTAGTGAAGTGTTCTAAAAAGTTAAAAGAGGGTAGGGTAGATGGGTGTCAATGTGAGAAGTTTCAGAAGAGTAAGACTCTTAGTTTTGCAAAGATGAAGGCAGAGAAGGAGTGTCGCTGAAGGAATATAAGCAGATCTCAAGAATGCTAGACTTCTGAGTCTGTTCTTGAATCTTGAAAGAAGTTGCCCTGAGCTTTAGAGGAAGAAAAGAAAGTTCAAATTGTTTTCAGTTCTTATCAAACTTGTGGGATCTCCATGCAAGGTTTAGATATATTGATTGAACTATTCACAGTGGGAGGGGAAGAATGTTCAGGGTTGAAGCGGGTCATTTTGAATCAATGCAGTAGTAGTTGCAGTGGTTTAGGTCCCTCAGAGACATATATGGCTTTTAACCGTTATCTTCTTCTAACAAAATGTACAACAGAGACTTCCCCCCTGCTCTCCCCCTACCGTTTCATCTTTCATCCTTGACTTGTGCCATTCCTGTCCCCAGAAGATCTTTTTGCTACCTGAAAATGGCCATGTCAGTGGTGGGTGCCCATAGATTATTTTATTCACACAGCTACAGCTACACAGTTATCATACTTCAGTTATTGGTCAGATGCATGCTAGGCACTGAGAACATAAAGATGGAAGGAAACAGTACCTATTCTCAGGGAGTTCATTGTCTGTCAGTTTTTACTTGTGAGAGCCATCAGCTCTTAGACTCAAATATTTTAATGATGTCTACAGTAAAGACAAAATGTAGGCATGGATGGAAATGGTTAGTCTGATCTCACTTTTGTTCTTTGTTTTTCTGACATTTTTTTGGTGCCAGTTTATCTTTAGAGAATCTCATCTTTTAGGCTTTCATTTCATTGACAGGATGTAATGCATCCTTTCAATGCATTACTGGCTTACCAAGGTTTCTGTAGATACAAGAAAAGAAATTCTCAGTTTGGGGACACACCACGCTTCTACAAGGCATATCATGGCAGAAACTATGGGATGGAAAATAAGAAGACTGGACATTTGTGGGGCACCTGGGTGGCTCAGTCGGTTAAGCAGCTGACTTCAGCTCAGGTCTTGATCTTACGGTTTGTGAGTTCAAGCCCCACATCAGGCTCTGTGCTGACAGCTCAAAGCCTGGAGCCTGCTTCAGAGTTTTTGTTTCCTTCTCTCTCTCTGCCCTTGCCCTACCCCCTCTCTGTCTCTCTGTCTCTCAAAAATAAATAAACATTAAAAAGATTAAAAAAAAAAAGAAGACTGGACATTTGATATTTGGATTAGGGTTCCAGCAGAAAGGGACTGTTACGCTGGTGTAGGCTGGCTGAGAGCCTGCCAGTACTGCTGCAGGGCCTCAAGAGAAAGCACATGGGAGATTCTGCAGGGACCAAGGCAGGGGTCTCCAGGTGTGAAGCCACCCCAGAGGATGGTGGTCGCCATGGCAGAAGGCAGTCCTCAAGAAACCCACTCTCTCTCCCTTTGTTCCTCTCATTTAAATTTTTGTTTCTTTACAAAAGTAATAAATATTTCTCTTTTTTTAATTTCTATTTATTTATTTTGAGATAGAGAGACAGAGTGCACATGTAAGCAGGAGGATGCGCAGAGACAGAGGGAGAGAAAGAATCTCAAACAGGTTCTGTGCTCTCAGCACTGAGCCCGATGAGCGGCTCAATCCCACCAACCGTAAGATCATGACCTGAGCCAAAATAATAATTTGGATGCTTAACAAGGTGCCCCCTAATTAGTAAAGCTTTTTTAATAAAAAATTAAAACAGAAGATAATGAGAAAGTAGAATCTCCCTGGATAATTACTGTTAAAAATGTCACATATGTTGAGAATATTGCTTGCATATTCTCAACATATGGTTGAGATGGTTGAAAGGATAAAGAAGATGTATATATATACAATGGAGTATTACTTGGCAATGAGAAAGAATGAAATATGGCCTTTGCAACTATATGGATGGAACTAGAGGGTATTATGCTAAGCAAAATTAGTCAGAGAAAGACAAATATGTGACTTCACACATATGAGGACTTTAAGGTACAAAAGAGATGAACATAAGGGAAGGAAAGCAAAAAACAGGGAGGGGGACAAAAGATAAGAGATTCTTAAATATAGAGAATAAACAGAGGGTTCGTGGAGGGGTTGTTGGGGGGATGTGCTAAGTGGGTAAGGGGCTTAAGGAATCGACTCCCGAAATAATTGTTGTACCATATGCTAACTAACTTGGATGTAAATTATAAAAAAAGAATAAATTATAGAAAAAAATAAAGCAAGGCAGTGTTAAACAGAAGGCAAATTACCCAAAATAGAGTCATGCTAATCCCTACATCGCCAAACCAAGACCAAACTTAATTACAGCTTCGGCCCCCCTAGAAATGGAATCTTAAACTACTCTATCAGGAATCACCTAATCAGTAGTAGCAAGGTAATCTGCCTGTCAGACCCCTGCCATCCCATAAAGGAAAGTTACCAGGCAGTAATCAACCTGCTTTTTTGCTCAATGAAACCTTGCTCACTCCTGCCTGTAAAAGCCTTTCATTTTGCACGGCTCCTCTGTACTCCTTTCTGTCCATTGGATTAAATGCTGCCTGACTCATGAATCATTGTATAAAGCCAGTAAGATCTTTAAAGTTCACTCAGTTGAATTTTTGTTTTTTTGTAACAGTAAGTAATGCAGTTGTGTGTAAAGCACCTGAAAACAAGCTGTATGATAGTGTAAAACATTTTTGTCTCTGGCAGGAGAATAAGGCCTTTTCACAGCAGGACAACTCTGCCAACATCCTCATGATTTTTTGTTTTCCTCTCTGGGAACAAAGAGATATTTATGGACTGCACTTGTGTATTTTTAAAAAATTCTTTGCTAATGTTTATTTATTTTTGAGAGAGAGACACACAGACGGTGAGCAGGGGAGGGTCAGAGAGAGAGGGAGACACAGAACCCGAAGCAGACTTCAGGCTCTGAGCTGTCAGCACAGAGCCTGAAGCGGGGTTGAACCCACGAACTATGTGATCATGACCTGAGCTGAATTTGGCCGCTTAACCGACTGAGCTACCCAGGCACCCCTGCACTTGTGTATTTTATTAAAGCCTTAAAGTTTTCCAATCTGTTGTGAAATTACCCCCAATACTGACTGTGTTCAAATAAGATTTCGAATATTATTCTTCAGGCTTCCACGTGTGAACTGACAAGAATTTATCCAACTATTAGTCTTGGGGAATGAATCTGGCTTTACTTTTTTGTTCATTCTGATATAAAGAGATAATATATATGTTATATATTAAATGTATATTTTATGTACAGTTGACCCTTGAACAATGTGGGAGTTAGGGGTATGCATCCCCATGCAGTCAAAAATCTGTATATAACTTTTGACTTCCCCAAAACTTAACTACTTAGAGCCTACTGTTTACCAGAAGCCTTACCGATAAACAGAAAATTAACACATATTATATATATTATATACTCTATGTATGTTGTATACTCTATTCTTACATAAAGTAAGCTAGAGAAGAGAAAATGTTATTAAGAAAATCATAAGGGGTGTCTATATTAATATCAGTATATTTCAGAGTATATTTCAGAGCAAAGAATATTATCAGCGATAAAGCAGATCATTTCTTAATGACAAAAGGATCAATTAATCAAGAGGACATAACAACTTTAGGGGTGCTTGGATGGCTTAGTTGGTTAAATGTCTGACTTTATTTCAACTCATATCATGATCTTATGTTTTATGATTTCAAGCCTTGCATGGCGCTCTGTGTTCATGGTCTGGAGCCTGCTTGGGATTCTCTCTTTCCCTCTTTCTCTGCCCCTTCCCCCCAATAAATAAATAAACTTTTTTTTTAAAAGGGCATAACAACAATGTTTGTATATGTAATTGACAGAGCTTCAAAATATGTAAAGCAGTTTAACTGATTAAGTTAAAAACAGTAAAAAAAAAAAAAAGAGTGAAAACATTTGAGAGGTGAATAACGCGCTTTGTGTGTGTGTGTGTGTGTGTGTGTGTGTGTGTGTGTGTTTATTTTTGAGAGAGACAGAGTGTGAGCAGGGGAGGGGCAGAGAGAGGGAGACACACAATCCAAAGCGGGTTCCAGGCTCCAAGCTGTCAGCGCAGAGCTGGACATGGGGCTGGGACGGATGGACCATAATAAGATCATGATCTCAGCCAAAGTCAGATGCTTAACTGACTGAGCCACCCAGGTATCCCTGAACAACACACTTTTGAATAAACCAGGAGTCATGAAGGAGATCAAAGAGGAAATTACTGAATGAAAATAAAGACATGTGTATGCTCCTAAGGCATCCTGGGAGAACTTACAACACTAAAGATCTGTAGGAAGGAAGAAATGTCTTCAATGATTTCAGTTTCCATATTCAGAAACTAAAAAACAAAATGTACAAACTAAACCCAAAGTGAAAAGAAAAAATGCATATAATAAAGATAAAAGCAGAAAGCAAAGAAATAGAAAACAAAAATATTAATGTTAATAGTAGGTTTAATCTGTAATAGGCAAAAACTGGAAACAGTTCAAATGCCCATCAGCAGGTGTGTATGAAAATGAATTGTGTAGTTCTACAGTGGAATATTACTCAGGAATCAACAGGAATTGGGTGCTTGAGTGGTTCAGTTGGCTGAGTGTCCGACTCTTGATTTTTTGGCTTAGGTCATGGTGATTCCAGAGTCTTGGGATCAAGCCCCACATCGGGCTCTGTGTTGAGCCTGGAGCCTGGTTAAAATTTTATGTCTCTCTCTCTCTGCCCCCCTCCCTTGCTTGTACTCTTTCTCTAAAAAAAAATTTTTTTTCACTAAAAAAAAAAAAAAAAAAGAAGTTGGAGCACAGAGGGTATTTAGAGCAGTGTAATGATTCTGCATTATACTATAATGGTAGATACACATCATTATACATTTGTCTAAACTCTTAGAATGCACAATACCAAGAGTGAACCCTAAAATGAATGGATTCTGGATGATAAAGGTGTATTAATATTGCTTCATCAGTTGTAACAAATGTGCTACTCTCTGCTGGGTGCTGATTATAGGGTAAGCTGTGAAGATGTGTGAGGCAGAGGTATGTGGTAAATCTCTGTACTTTCTGCTCAGTTTTGCTGTCAACCTAAAACTGCTCTAAAAATAAGGTTTTTAAGGGGAGATATAGGCAACAATGAATGAACAAATGAATCTCAAAATAATTATGCCAAGTGAAAGAAGCCAGACAATAGAAATTCTGTGTATATGAAAGTATTCTGTAGATGCAGATAGCAGATCTATGATTGGGGTGTGGAGTGGGGTCCAGAAAAGGGCAGGAGGGAAGACTTAAAGGGGCAAGGTGAACTTGAGGTGATGGGTATGTTCACTGTCTTGATTGTGGTGGTTTCAAAAGTGTTTATATGTGTTAAAACTGATATAATTATACCCTTTACATGTGTGCAGTTCATGTCAATTGTATTTCAGAGCTGTTCCAAAAACAAAACAGATGTTACAGAGCTTTTACATGAGCATTTTGAAAAAAAAATTTTTTCCCCCAGCTTTCATTCTCACATGTGTTCTTGCCACCACCTGGAACTTCGGTGGGTTTTGCTGCCACCATGGTGCCTTTGGAATTCTGAGCATAGTCAAGTGATCTGAAACCCCGAGGAGAAAAACCAGGGAAGCTGAGAGTCAAATTTCCATACTAAAAATTTTCTGGGTATCTTCCCAGTGAGGATTTGGTTGAATGGGAAGATGGCGCCACACTTAGAGGCCTAGGACCTGAGCTCCTTCCCCAGCTGAGGCCTTACTTTGAGCAGGCTATTTAATAGCTATGAGCTTAGTTTCCAGATCTCTATATTGGGAGTGTTATCTGTCCTGCCTACTTCACTGAGCTGTACTAACATTGCAACAAGATCCTATTGGTATTATACAAGAATTAAGTGGTATAATGCATTTCTTTCTCTGTCTACTCACCTTGTCTACTTTTTCTGTTAATTTAAAAGAAATTTATAGGAGACACCTATTTTACATGTTAATTTGTTTTTCCAGTCAGTGTTCATGCTTTATTTGAGATGTTAAACTACCTACATTGCTAATACATGTTCAGTCCTAGTATTTTGCTTTGTAATGCCACAGGTTTCACAACTTTTTGCTATGAAAATAGGTTTGGAAAGCAGGTAGTTTCTTGTTCTAGTTGTTAAAGAGTACTTAGTTCTTTTCTGATAAACAGTTCTAGAGCCAGACAAACAGAATGCTTCGTGAGTGAACAGCTAAATGAAAAGGGAGCTATGTTAATTTCCAAAATGAGACAGCCTTTTGGAAATATTTTTTATTGTGGAAAAATACATGTAACACAGTTCACCATTTTACCCATTTGTGAGTGTATAATTCCAAGGCATTAAGCAAATTCACAAGTGTAGCCATCACTAGAACCTTTACATCTTCATGAGCTGAAAATGTACTTATTATTATAACATTAGCTCCCCACTCCCAGGCCCAGTCCCTGTCGACAACTGTCAAACTTTCTGTCTCTAAATTTGGCTACTCTACGTTCCTCACAGAAATGGAATCATAGAATATTTGAACTTTTGTTTCTGGCTTATTTTAGCATAATCTCTTCAATCTCATCCATGCTGTGACATATGTCATGATTTTCTTTTTAAGGCTTAGTAATACTCCATTATATGTACATACCCATTTTCTTTATTCGTTGAGATGGTTTTATTTTTATTAGAGATGAAGAAAAAATATATAAATTACCTTCTATGCTTGCACTATTAATAAGGTAGAAAAGCAGTGTATTAAAAAAGAAAAGAGAGGGGCACCTGGGTGGCTCAGCCAGTTGAGCATCTGACTTTGACTCAGGTCATGATCTCACAGTTCATGGGTTCAAGCCCTGCTTCGGGCTCTATGCTGGCAGCTCAGAGCCTGGAGCTTCTTTCTGATTCTGTGTGTCCCTCTCTCTCTGCCCCTCCCCTGCTCATGATCTGTCTCACTCTGTCTCACAAAAATCAATAAATGTTAAAAAAAATTAAAAGAAGAAAAGAGCAGTGTACTGATTTTTATACTTTCCTACCATTAGCATTAGCTCTTAAACCATCAAAAATACAGGACCGGGGCACCTGGTTGGCTCAGTTGGTGGGGGTATGGTTCTTTTTTTTTTAATTTTTAATATTTGTTTATTTTTGAGAAGGAGAGAGAGCCTGGTGAGGGGTGGAGAGAGAGGGAGAGAGACATAGAATCTGAAGCAGGCTCCAGGCTCTGAGCTGTCAGCACAGAGCCTGATATGGGATCTCAACTATGAGATCATGACCTGAGCCAAAGTCTGACGCTTAACCGTCTGAGCTACCCAGGGACCCCTGGAGTGTTTGACTCTTGATCTCAGACTTAGGAGTTTGAGTTCCATGTTGGGTATAGAGACTACTTAAAAATAAAATCTTAAAGAAAACAAAAAGAATAAAGGAAAAAAAATCCAGGACCTATGCTGTCCTGACCTGGGCCAGGAAATACAAAATCCCATACAAGATGCTAAGAAGATGTCATTACACTGGCCCCATTTGGGAGATGATGCCAGAAGATTATAACCAATACTACTTCCGTAAATGAAAGAGAGGATACAGGAATAAGGTCCCTGAAATGAGATCTAGGGGTTTCTAGAACCAGTTTTGTCCTGAAGTCAGGTCCTTCTTAGGTACAAAAGTAGACAAGAAACAGGACCATAGCTGCTAAGAGGAAGGCAAGGAAGATGGAGGAAGCCCATGGTGCCATTTCTGAGGAGCAGGAGTCCCAAATACTGACTTGGGGTCCATAGAATTTTTGCACTAAATTTTTGCTATGTAGAAGGCAAATGAAGCAATAAATACAGTGTAGAGAATATCTCATAAAGGTAAATTTATATAGCATTTGAAATCTGAGACAGTGTCCTTTCTAATTTTTTTGGTGTTAAAATGTTCTCATCAGATTAGCTAGTGTGTGAAATCCTTGGTAAAATTAAAAACTTGACAACACAACAGTCTTCATTTTGCAGAAAATTTTACTAGCTCATGACCTACAAAAATCTAGGAGCCAGTACTTTTTGGTGGTGGTGGGGGAATAGGGAGAGAAAGAAAGGGTTGGTTGGGAGGAACCATTTCTGGAGGTGAATTGAGTCTGCTGCTGACCGCAGGTGATAACCATTCTTAATGAAGGCTGGTCATAGTGAGATCCAATGCATGGCCACCATTTAGGTGCAGCAGGCAAGTACCGGTCTGCCTACTTAAATGCCAGTGTTGACCCAGGGGGCCTTTTTGTAGGAGCCAAGGCTACCTCTTGGTCTTGGTCCACAGCGTCTCAACAGTAGGAAGGCTGTGTTTGTGGAGCTTTTAAAGTAGCAGTCTTCCTAATGAGCCCACATCACTTGTATCCCAGACTCCCCTGTCTTTCAAAAACAGTGTCTGGTGAGTTGGTGTTTACTGGTGATAGGTGGAAGTAGAAGGAAGGTGAAGGAGAGTTTAGGGGCAGAACAACTTCACAAAGAAGTGAAGACAAGGAAAAGGGAAGAGTCAATCAAAGTAGGCACAGGAACAATTAGTAAAAATAACATTCAGTACTTTGTACTACATACCATTCTCTTGAGTATTTTACATATATTAACGTAGGAAATGTTCACAACTACTTTATGAGGTGGGTGCTGTTGACCCAGATGAGGAAACTGAGGCACACAGTCTTTAGCTTGCCTGTGGTCACACAGCCATTGCAGGTAGAGCTGGGCTTAGGACTTATGCTCTAACCACTGTGCCTCTTGCCTTTATTGGGGCTGTCTCTCATATACATACTGAATATTAGGAAAAGGAAATATCACGGGTTGAAAATACTCTGGGCAAGTGTCATGGGAGGGAAACAGTGCTTTAACCAGCATGTTGCTTTCCTTCACTGACCACATTCGTGACCCAGGTGCACTGCTAAGGGGTGGGCTTCCCTTGGGTTGATGGCCTCCTTTGGGACCTTCTCAGTAACTTAGCACCTCCCACCTAGTCAGTTTTCGAGTGTCTGGCAGCATCTGGGTACCTGCTGCAGATGCTATGGGGAAACCAGAGGCCAAGGAAAGCATTGCACGAAGCTAACTGTGTCAGCCCCTTTTGGCTCTCTAATGAGTGATTTTGAATCATGGGGATCTTTAAGTCATCAACATGAGGGACCATGCACATTAAAGGGTGAATCTGCCAGGGCATCTCTAGTCAATTTAAGTAGCAATTTCTGTGTTATCATTATATACTGTTTTAATAAAATAAAGAATCAGGAAGCTGAGGCTTCTTGAATAGGAAAGTCAGAAGTGTCAGGGAGGGCAGGTTCACTTAAATCTAAAAATAGTTCTGTGTTAAAAATTTACATGCGGCTCTTTTAAAGAGCAAGTTTTTCCATTGTGAAGTTGTAAAGTGGCTTACTTTATGTATTTTGTAAGTACTGTGCATATACATTTATATACATACATTCACCCTGTGGGCACGTCTCTACTGCTCACTGAATTTGCAGTTTGGGACCTTGCCCATTTGAAGTGACCTATGGTCTGAAGGGAGTGATGTGTGACTCTTCCAGGTAGAAGCATTTTACAGCAGGTTTGGGGTTTTTCATGCCCTCTTTCCTAAAGCCATTTGTGGAGATGGTGACATTATAGAGTGGTGGAGCCGCCTGAAAAGTTACTGAGTGACAAGGATCAGTGGAACCCCCTGCTAACCTGTGCTGGACACATAGCCAAAACAAGAAATAAACTATACCTGTGTGCTGCTGGATTTGGTGGTGGTTTGTTATTGTAACACAAATGTGTTACAAATCCTGCTAATGTATATGTGAAATCTTTGTTATTATATTAAGGAAATACATGTAAAATTTTTTTTTAAATACCAGAGTATCTGCAGTAAGTTCTCTTTGTTCCACTTCTTCTTCCCTGACATGAACAGTTCCTTCTAAGATTAAAAGCCTTTCCACCCCCTACCGTGTCACTGTCTAGACACCCATTCTTTGTTCTTAACAACTGCATGTCATCCCAGTGTACAGGTGCCCTGCCCACTTTTCTAGAGCTAGAAAAGCAGTATACTGTGAACTATAACTTTCATATATACAAAACAGCAATTCGTTGTGAAGTATAATGGAAGAGAAGACAAAAAAAATTAATAATCCTGTAAGGATGCTTAGGAGAAACTATGCAGAATCTGTAAGAGGAAGACTTTTAAAACATTCCCAAAGCTCACAAAAATAGGCTTGAACAAATGTAAGGACACACATGTTCTTGAATAGGAAAGCCTAATCTCCCTAAGTAAGATTATTTATTTAACAGGATTTCACATAAAAATGCCAGCCTGTTCCTCTTGGGTTCTACATAAGCTGATTCTGAAGTTCATAGGAAAATGACATGTAAGAGTGCCAGCCAGCAGCCCTCTGGAGAAAGGAGGATGGTGTGTGGAGATTGGGCCATGCTGCAGTGCTCTGTTTTAGCAGTGTGGCAGTAACTTTGAGTGGCAAGTCAATGAGGACAGAAATTCTAGAAATAATCTCAATTACACTTAGGAATTTAGGGTAAAGGTGGGATTATTAAATGAGCAGGATCAAGATTGATTTAGATTTTTAATAAAGGGTTTGGAGACAACTGGTAGCCATTTGGAATAAAATAAATCTGGATCCACATCTTAGCCCATATATCAGAATCAATGTTCAAAAGGATCAAATGTAAAAATGAAACCAAGAAGTACTGAAAGAAAAAATGAGTGAAATTCTTTATAGTCTTGAAATAGAGGTCTCTCTAACTAGAACTGAAATTTGAAGTTCCATTGAAAGATTTTATTTATTTATATTTTTAGAAGCTATTTTAAGTAATCTCTGCATGACATATCTAATAACAAAAGAACTTATTTGCAATTAATATAGATGACCTATTCCCCTAATAGATAATTTCAAGGAATTGAAAAGAAAAACATCAAAACCTATGGAAAAAAGTGCAGAGGGCATGTATAATTCATAGAGGAAAAAAATATAACCCTTCATTATGTGAAAGGGTGCTTAGCCACACTCATTCATGATTAGGAAAATCAAATTAAAACTACACCAAGATACAGGGGTGCCTGGGTGGCTCAGTCGGTTAAGCATCCAACTTTGGCTCAGGTCATGATCTCTCAGTTCCTGAGTTTGAGCCCTGCATCGAGCTCCATGCTGACGGCTCAGAGCCTGGAGCTGCTTCAGATTCTGTGTCTCCCTCTCTCTCTGTCGTCCCCCTCTTGCACTTGTGCGCTCTCGCTCTCTCTCTCTCTGTCAAAAATAAATAAACATCTTAAAAAAACTACACCAAGATGCTATTTCTCACCTATCAGATTGGCAAACCTACATCTTCATCAACCACTTTTTTAGTGAGGCTTTGAGGAAGGCAAGGGATTTGTGAGAGTAGTCTCTTATAGATGCATGTACTTTTTGATCTAAATATTTCCATCCTAGGACCATCCTTTGTGCACTTGCACTGCCAGAGTCCAGCTCCAGCACGTCCAGGGGTCCCTGAAGGATGGATGGCATCAGCATAAGAGAGTAATGAGAGAGCTACAAGATTCTTGATCACCAGACAGGCATCTCTGTTTTGTCTGCTTTGGTGTCTCTTTTTATTGGTCAAGCAATAACATGACATCAGAAAATAGAAGAAGTTTTTTACAGTGACAAATTCTTTATGATAAGATGCTTTAATCATTGAAAGTGTACAGAAACAAGTTTTACGGAAGTATTTTTTTTTTTTAGAACCATCCCATTCATTCTTGGCATCAGTCCCCCAGATTAAGAAAGTAACAAATCTGTCTTATTTTGTATGGGTTGGTTTTTTTGCCAGTAATTATGACTTTGTTTTTTAATTAATAAGTTACAACCAAATCATGTAACATACTTATAGGGAAGTCAAGTAAATTTTATAACCAAGAATATAACAGGATGTTTTTAGTAGAAAACAGGATAACATATATATTATTTAAGTTAGTAAAGCTAAGATTAAAGCATAGGTTAAGTTGTATATAAATAGGCTAGAAGTTACTTTGATTGGCTCATTAACTACAAGAGAAAGAATGCTTGTTAACAAGTTGCTTGAGAAAGCCCTTTTATTGATGCAAGCACAATGGGGGCCCTATGTGTGCTGGCCTTGTACCTGGGTCTCCCACATTCTTATCCATCCTCATAACTGAAGTCAGTATAAGGGAGGATAGAATGGAGACTTTGGGAAGGGACTATGTTTTGTCCTTGTTTTCTATTTCTTATCTCTAAATTAGGCTCCTTTTCTCCGAGCCAGACCTAAATGCAATTCTTGTGTTTTTAACCCCCTTCAAATCTATGTTTCAGGTCTGCAAGGCTCGTTAGAAGAGCATTTTGTTAAACATTTATAGTGTTTTGATCTAAAGTCTCTTATGCAGGGACAGGAAAATGTTTTTTCTTATGGGGTAACTGTATGGGGAATATCGGTTTGATTTGGAACACTGTAAGGCCTAATTAATGACAACAGGCTTATTTTCAACATGAGCAGTAGTAGTAGAAGGAGATACCAGTTTCACCTCATGGCAGGAGCTGTGCAAATGTCTGCCATTTCCTCGCTGTGACTGTGTCATCCAGCTAGGCTGATACGGCTCCCAGCATTGCACATAAGAAATTATACAGAATGGTTCAGTGCATTTACTCTTTGACCGAAACATTTCCATCTTAGGACCATCCTTTGCGCACTTGCACATAAAAAATTTTATGTGTACAGAATGGTTCATAGTGGCATTGGTTGCTGGAAACCACTGAATGTTCAGCAGTGAGAGACTGGGTTAATAATAACCTGTGCTGTATCAACCCTTTGCACAAAAGCTATAAATTGATAATGGAGAAATTGCCTGGATATGTTGTTGAGAGAGAAAAATCAAGGTGCAAAATAGTTTGCGATGTGTAGTATGCCAACTTTTGTATGGAAAAAAAAGTCAGGGGGAGGGAAGGAATGAGAACATGTACATATATTTGCATAAGGAAATGCTGGAAGGATAAATAAGTAGCAAATAAAAATTACTATCTGAGGATGTGGCGGGGCAGGATGCATGGACACAAGGCGTCAGTGAAACTTTGTATTGTTTTATGGTTTTAATGACTTAAACATATGACCTCAAAAAATTATTGGTGAGCTGAGAGTAAAACTGAGCATGCAGGAATATAATCTTGTATGAGTTAGGATGACATTAGCTACTTTAACAAATCAGTAGGACAGCCAGACACCCATCACTTGACTCACCTTACATTGGTGAGCTCTGCTCATGTAGCCACAGCTCTAGCCCCAGGTGGGCTGTGAATGTAGTCCCAACAGGGTAGGCATCTCCCACCACCACCTCTACCCTAGGGGAGGGTGAGTGCAAACTTTTGGTGCTCTGTCAGCTGTCTACACTATAGACCCTAACTTTATAAGACATAGTAAATATGGAATTGAGCTTGTACAGACATACTACGTTAGTACATTGACAGTGGCTTGTTTAGGATCATGTGATATCAAGTGATTTTTATTCTCATTTCAATACCTTTTTGGCAATTTGCTAATTTTCTACATTTATCTGTTATCAGGGAGGACATAAAGCTATGAAAAAGTAATTCCTGTTGAATATTGCAAGTATATTCCCTTTTCCCTCTCACAGAACGTGTTCTAAAGCTGTTTTTTATACCTTCATATTCCAGTTGTTTTATTGACAAGTCTGCCATCTACTGAACTTAAAATTAAATCTTGATCAAATACAACAGTCTCATCAACCAACATTATAATGAAAAGTAAAATGTTGATCAGTGATTTATTTACTGCCTGACATAACAGTAGATGTTTGATAGGTATTTGGTAAATGAGTGGAAATCAAGTGAAGAAATAAGACTTTACATCTGCTCTTACCCCTACTCTAAAATATTATTGTAACTGTTGTAGATATTGTGGAAAGATAAAAAGTTAAAAGATAAACCTGTAAGGAAGAGCCAAAATTATCATTGCCTGCTTGCAGATAATAATAGGAGTTTTACCTATCTGGAAAACTCCAATAAAAATCAACTAGAAACTTCTCAGAAGTAATGGACCTCAGCAAAATTTTCAAATGCAAAATACATACATACATACATACATACCACACATACCATAATAACTTTCTTATATGCTAGTAACGAATCACTGTGAATATGTAACTGTAGTATAGAAGCAACAAAAAATATATAGGGTCTAAGGAGTAGCATAAGAAATATATAGAATGTTTATCAGAATTATTTGACTTTATTGAAAGCTTAACATAATACTTGTTTAAGGGGAAATACGTACTTTGTTTTTAGATGAGAAGCTACAATATTGAAAAGATGCTTCTTTCCCAGATAGATTTAATGCACTTCTGCCCAGATTAGTCTGCCTTAATTGCCCTTTAGGGAAGGGAGGATACAAGGCCATGATGAGTCTTGGGAATATAGGGCTTCCATGGTTGCAAACAGAGCGAGCCGTGGTGTAGATCAGGGCCTCCACATTTGGCACAAGGACAGTTAGAGGTATGAGGCTGCCCTACATTTTTTGCTCCTGAGCACACCATGGCCCATCTCCAGCTTCTCTCTGGCAGCTAAGCAGGAAGGCTGGGGCCTCACAATGTGCTTTTCTAAGCTTTCATGTATTTCTTCCCTTTTTAGAATACCTGGCCCTCTGCAGTACAGAAATCTGTGTGTCTTTTGCAGAGAATGAACCTTTAGCCTTTTGGTGGGATAGGACAGTAACCCTACTCTGATTAGTGAAGTGGGAGTCACAGAGGGGTTTTTCAAATTGTCCTTCTGGTTGGGGTTCCATCCTGAGCCCCTTCCACATGTGCCTAGAGCCATTGACTCACATGTCTTATGTCCCTGAGTGCTGCCTTTGGACATTCCTGGAGGTGTCAGCTGAATTCCCAGGTGTTCTGCTTTTCAGCTTCTAAAATGTTGATGTCTCTCCTCTCATTCTATGCTTTTTACAAACTATATTGTCATTTTATTGCTGGTTTAGGAGGGAACAGTTAAATCTTCCATCTTTAGCCATTTAGGTGTGTTCCAGCTGGCATTTTAGATGGAGAGAAATTATTGGGTGACAATGTAGGATATAAACTCAGAAGCCTTCCTCCCACCATGTGCCAAGATACATCCCACATGGATTAATTGTGAAGTTCCAAGCCCTAAAAAAAAAAATGAGAATATTTATTCAGTCTCAAGATCAGAGAAGAACATCTACCCATAAAGTAGGGGAAGAAATCATAAAAAGGCTAATACAATAAGAATACATAAAAATTAAAAATTATCCTATAATTGGGAACAAGAGGCACAGCACAGGGAATATACTCAATGCTACTGTAGTGACATTGCATGGTGACAGATGGGAACTACCTATGTGGTGAGCCCTAACACATGGAGATGTTGAATCACTGCTGCACACCTGAAACTAATGTAACATTGTGTGTTTATTTAAAACATTAAACATTTAATTAAAAATTCTATAATGAAAAAAGATTCCTAATAAAAAGACAAATAATAAGTAGAGGGAAATGCTTTTTAATATGTAAAATGTCAGACAAAGGGGTAATATCCTTAATAAATTATTGTAATAGGAAAGTCCCAGTTAAATTGCATGGCCAGGGAGACATTGGGGCGAGTAGCCTTGAAGCTGAGACCCGGAGGAGGCACAGGGCTTGGGGGGGAGCGGGGAAGCACTTAGCCTGTGCAAGCAGCTGAAAAGAGCTGGAAGATCAGCAAAGAGCAGCAGCATGGGTCATATGTTCCAACCAGGCTTAAGGGGCAGTGATAGGACCAAATTGTATTTGAAAAAAAGTCTCTCTGGCTTTGTAATAGGAGGGTGGCAAGGTGGAATATTCTATTTAAGTGGTTCTTGCAGAAGGCTGAGGTGTTGGTCTAAAAGTGGGGTGTGTTCATCCAGGAGGTGTATGAGACACAGTGGGGCATGGGAAGGATTGTTGGACTTTTACTTACATTCATCTTCAGAAATCTTACCTACATATACATGCAGATCAATTATACCTGTGTATATTTTAATAAGTGCATGTATGTGGAGGACATGCTTCAAGAAAAGTTACTGATGGAATGTATAATCCAGAAAAGTGTGGGTCCACTGGTCTGGGAAAGATATGTTGTTGGCCTGTCCAGCATTTGGGGTGGTTAGAGGCAGATGGAGTTGAGATATGTGTTGGAGACTTGGTGTGGGCTGCGAGTAGAGGTAGGGGTGAGGAGAGAGTGTCGGGAGTGACTCCTGAGGACCTGTCATGGGCCTTGCGCACATGGTGTTTGGTGAGGTGGAGAACCTGGAGAAGAAGCAGATTGGGGGGAGGGGAGAATGGAAAATCAAGAACTTGGTTTTGGATGTACTAATTTGAGTGGTCTATGAGACTTGCAAACAGAGATACTGAGGAGACCACTCAGTCCCTCAGGCTCCATGTTGTTGGTCTCACCTGGTCCTCTGGCAGAGCAAGGAGTATTGGTCAGGGCAAACCAGGTCATACCGCAGAGCCCTTGGCTCTCCCATGTGTTTCTTGCTCCTGCTGTGAGTCCAGTATGGGTTCTACTCATTGAGATCACTCAGGGAGCCAGGCTGGTAGGGCCTTCCTCCCTTCCTCCATTTTGCTGGTGGTTGCTATTTCTAAAGTCTCTTCTGCTCAGGTTTCTTTAGCCATCACTTGATTACCTCTAAATTTAAAGGGGGTGGGGATGTGCCATCCCACCATGGACACAGTAGGTGGAGAACCAGAAATAACTGGTGAGCAGCACTGGTGACTGCCAGTAATTCTGCAGAGGAACTCATGGGCCCTGCTCTCTTTAGTAAATAACAGTGGGGGGCACCAGTCATGCTTAGCAGAGAAGACCTTGCCTGTCCTGCCTTCTCTTGGCTTAGGGCATGCCCCAGGGCACTCAGGCAGAACTTCTCAAGGAAGGTCCTTTCACTCAGTAAAAGGTTCAAGTATCCTCAGACCTGAGGACTGCAGGAGAAGCCAGGAGGGTCTGACTGCAGGCTGTCAGTGCTGGACGGAGACTACCACTGAGGAGGCTGCTTGCCATATGGTGAGACCTGTGCCTGGTTGTGGCCTAGCTTCCCTTCTGATGCTGCACATAGCATTGCTGGAGTCATTTCTGGGCCATTAAACTACTGCTTTTAAGGACTGGTGTAGTTGAAGAGTAATTGTAATTTAAGATACCAGAACAAGAAATTAGAGCTCAGGTGGATGGTTTGGCCAAGGAAGGGCCCCCTGTTGTTGAGGCCGGACAAGCCAGGATGTATATGTTCACTCATTTCCAGACCCCACAGAGGCTCTTCCTATTCAGCTTAACCTTGCCTGTTCCATCCATGAGACACTGAGCTAAGCATTTCACGTCCTTCATTTACACTGCACAACGGGCCTTATAGGTAGATTCTGTAACTGAGGCTCAAAGTCCCTTTGGCCCAGGGTCTGGGATGTGGAGGCCAGCTCAGCCCTGCTCTGGTGCAGTGCCCACCTCAGAGGGAAACATGCCTTAGGGCCCCCAAACTGCCTGTGGGGGCTGTTTTGCTTAATTAGGGGCTCCTCCAGGGGTCTTTGCTCAGTCTGTTCCCTCCCCTGGCAGAGGAATCAGGACAGGTTGTTTGAATATCTGTCCTCGGAACAGTAAGATGAACAGCCAGTCACTATCAAATGGGAAGTCAGAGGGGAATCAGCCACCACTCCTGTACCACTCAACTCAGCAGGGCCTGCCCAATTTTCATGCTGTTTCCTGTAACCGCAGCCATTCTGCTAAGGAGTGTATCCTTTTGTTTGTGGTACATATAAGGGATGCTCATGGAAGGGAGTTGGTCCACAGATTGGTGTATGAAGGCTTCTGGTCCTGATGATGAGGAGGTGAGCAGGTCTGGGGAAGCAGGGCCTGGCTGAATTCATGCCCCCAGAAAAGTGAGGGTGACCATGTTCCCCACAGTTTTAAATTCTTGGGTGTCAAAACAATGCATGGAAAATCCACTATCTGGAAACACACAGGCATTACTTGAATAGATAGCCTTGCAAGCACTGGGCATTAATTGATACATGGCATCTTGAAGGGAATGTGAAGATGTGTGCCAGCCTCCCCATGGAGGGCCTGCAGGACATGCAAACATTAGCAATTTGGGGCCAGGAGCAGAGAGGAACCAGCAGGAGGAGGTACTGTGGGGGCCTGCCCTTGAGGGTAATTTTCCCTTTCTGTTTTGCAGATGCTATTTGACTGAAAGTTTCTGAGTAACACCCTTAACTTATACTTTCCTTTTTCAGCTCTCAAGAGTAGGAACTGCCTTTATATAAACAAACTCATTCTTTACTGAGATTTCCTCAGTAAAGATCATCTGTGGGGCTTGCTTGGTTCCTCGATTTGGCTCTGTTCTGTGAGGAGGGGGACTCTCTTTATCCACCATCAGTGCTTAATATTCATACCTTTATATCACAGCTCAAAGTGAAAGACCTCTTTCTTAAAGCATCAATGACAGTTTTATTTGGTGATGTGCAATCAGAGATCTTTTTAAAAATAATGCCTTTCGAGGACTCTTGGTTGAGCCAAGAGTCCAACTCTTGGTTTTGACTCAGGTCATGATCTTACAGTTCATGAGTTCGAGCCTCACGTCCTCTCTGTGCTGCTGAGGGTGCAGAGCCTGCTTGGGATCCTCTCTCTTCCTCTTTCTCTGTCCCTCCCCCACTTGCATTCTCTCTGTCTCTCACAAAGATAAACTTAAAAAAAGAAAAATGCCTTTTCAATTTGCTCAAATAAAACATTTTGCTCTTTTAGGAGGAAATGGTAAAAATAAAAATGAAGGCATTTTAACTTCATCCAACACAGAGCTTTCTTAGCTTGGATTCAGAGATAGCATTTCTCCTTAAGCTTGATGAACTCCACCTCATTCTTTTTTCTGTATTTTCCTTAAAATTGGGAACAGGGATCTGTGTTTTAGTATCTTCATTTATTTAAAATCTTCCAGTTTACTTGTGAGAGATGATACTAGAGAATAAAAGTGAACCTCTGCTAGTCCTGACAGAGCATAAAATACCTAACAACAGTTGGTTCAGAATATCCATCTGTAGCTGCCAAGAAGATGTGACAGCATTTATTTAGTGGGAGGAAGCTTTGGGGAATGACTGCACCATTATTTTTTCTATCTCCTGTTCCAAGTACAAAGTCTCAGACAGTTCAAATCTCTCATAAAAAAATAACATCTCCTTGGTTCAAAGCAGTGTAATTATGTTTGTGTATCTCTTTAGAAAGCACAAAAGGAGAAGAAAAAGATAGGAAAGAGAAAGCAAAGTCAGATAAGAGAAGGGACAGGCATATGATTGGGGAGATTTTCTAACTCTCAGCTGCTGGAGAGGGTGAACATTGTCAGCCTTAGAAAGTGGAAAGGATGGATAAAAGGCATGCGGACCAGACAAGTTCTTAGAACCTTAATGAATTTTTTCTGACAATACAGTCCTGTTTTGCATAAGATTTTGTGGACTTAATACTTTGGCTTGCAGGACTTCTGTGTGTTGACATGTTCCCCCAGCTGCTTGGGATCCTGTGTATCTGTGTGAATGGTGTGACCCAGGAGTATACTTATCCTGGACATCAGGAAAGACAGGCTGTGTTCAGTTCCGCATGGACAATGTATCTGGTACACAAGCCAGTTTTTGATTTGTAACATGTGACTTACATATGGCATTTCAGCCCAGAAGGCCTGAGGCCTCACAGTTAATGCTGAAAAGCCAGAATGCTTAAAAATTTCCAGCTGTAAAATGTGAATAAACTTCACTGGAAGGACATGTTCTGATGCCAAAGCTGAGGTCACTTGGGAGGTCCTCCTGCTGTGCTCAAGGTGAGCCAGTAGGTGGAATGTAACCTCCTTCCTGCTTCAGGCTCTCCCCACACCCTCCTGCCTGCTCTTCTCTTTCTGGGACAGCATGCACCCCTGTGTTCGGCCTGTGCCCTCCACAGCTGTGATTTAGCACCACAGATAGGAATGTTCTTTTAGGCCAAGTCTGGTTGTTGGGTTTTCTTACTGTCAAGTGCTATGTCCTGCTTCATTAAATTTATTTGATTTTGGGGGGCCAGAAACTCCTATCCTTTTTGTTTATTTGCTTATGATGTAAGTCTTGAAATAAGAGCCTTCAGGTCTTATCATTGGAGATTAAAGGATTCATTTAACCACTCCAAGGTGACTTCCCTTGTCCCCAAATTCTCCATTTCTCCTAGGTTTATACAGAGACTGGGGGAAAGGAGTCAGGTGTCCTCAGCACCCTCACTGGACTCCTCCTAATGCTGGGCAAGGAGATACCAAGTAAAACTTGGAGGTTGGTGTGGTGGCACATTAATGATTACAGCAGTTATTCTTTCATGGAGTACTGATTGAGCAGCAACCATGGTCGGCATCCAGTTTGGCTCTACAGATATAGATGGAGAGACTCTGTAGGTAAACTGAATGGTGAATCTTGAGGTCTGCAGGGACCACTTCCTGGGCAGGATGGGCATGGTCTCTAGACCCAGGACAAATTTGATTTTTCTACCCCTCTGACACCTACTTGTTTCCTCAACCTTCATGAGATCACAGTTATTGTGCAGCAGGAGATCTGGGTCTGGTTTCCAGGAACAGAAACAAATGTTCCCAGTCCTGCTCTGAAGTGAACCCAATAACCACACGGCCTGCACAGAGGATAAATGGGATGCTTTCATTCCCCCCACCCCGCCCCCGGACTCTATTTGCACATTTCTGAATGTGCATGAAGAAGTTATCATATTCTCAAGCATGTGTTTTGAGGTGGTTATCTTTTTTTTTTAATTGTAGTTGGCACACAATATTACATTAGTTTCAGATGAACAACTAGTGATTCCACACAACTCCTATGGGTTATGCTCTGCTCACCAGAAGTGTGGCTGCCATCTGTCACCATATAGTGCCATTACAATACTATATTCCTTGTGCCATACCTTTTATTCCCATGACTTACTCATGCCAGAACTAGAAACCTGTACTCCCACTTCCATCCCCTGCCAACTATCAGTTTGTTTTCCATATTTAGGAGTCTGGTTCTGTTTTTGTTTGTTTTTTCATTTGTTTTGTTTTTTAGACTCCACACCTACGTGAAAGCATATGATATTTGTCTTTCTCTGACTTATTTCACTTAGCATAATGCTGAGAGGGTTATTTTTTACAATTAGAGAGTAAGGTTGCATATTCTGCTTATAAATATGCTTTATTTAAATTTCTACTTTGAGTTCTTTACTGTCATTTACAGGTAGTTCTTCAAACTTTCAGAGTTAAATTGATTGATTGATTGAACATTTATTTATTTTGAGAGAAAGACAGCACAATTGGGGGAGGGGCAGAGAGAGAGAGGGAGAGAGAGAATCTCAAGCAGACTCCGAAACTAAGAGTTGGACACTCAACTAACTGAGCCACCCAGATGCCCCAGGAATTAAGTTTAAAAGTATATTAAACATGGCATCTGCTTGCCAGAAATAAAATGAGCCTTGCTCTGAGCTCTGCAGTTTGGGGAAAACATTAAAAACATGTATTATTTCTGAATTATTTTGGTTATTATATTTGTATTACTTGGTGAGAGATTGTTTTGTTTTGTTTTGTTGAGGGAAAGAGAACATGTGTGTGAGCAGGAGAGGGGAACATGGGGAGAGAGAATCTTACATTCTGTGCTAAGCATGGAGCCCTACACTGGGCTCTATCTCATCACCTTGAGATCATGACGTGAGCTGAAATCAAGAGTCATAGGCTTAACCAATGGAGCCATCCAGGTACCCCTGATTCACTTTTTAAACCAGCTCATTTTATCTACCAAATATTTAGATTTGTTTTGTATATTTGGATGATAGAGAACTACAGTGTCGTAGAGCTGCTAATATAAATGAACAATTTTGGAGGTTACATATATTTCAATTAAAATTAATTTTAACATTTAGAAGTCTTTTTCATAGATATGTACAATTAATAAATACTCTTTTTGAGAAAACTATATTCTGAGCTTGAGAGATACAGTCCCTTCATTTAGCCTACCTATTTAATAAACAAATGTGGTTATTTACTGTATTTGATATTGTTGGTAGTTTTTAGAAGGAAACTAAAAGTCATTGCATACAGCTTAATGGCCAGATCACACTTGAAGCTGATAAAAGTAGAATTTATCAGGCAGGCACTGGTTATTTTTTTAAGATTAAGTTTTTTTTTTTTTTTAAGATTTCATTTTTAAGTCACCTCTAAAACCCAGTGTGGGGCTCAAACTTACAATCCTGAGATAAGAGTCATCTGCTTTACTGACTGAGCCAGCCAGGTGTCCCTTAAATGAAGTTTTTAATTTTAATTCCAGTATACTTAACATATTCTTTCATATTAGTTTTCAAGTGTACAATGTAATGATTCAAAAGTTCTATACATTACTCGGTGCTTATCAGGACAAGTGTAGTGTTTAATCCCCATCACCTATTTTACCCATCCCCCCACCCTCTGGTGACCATCAGTTTGTTCTCTATAGTTAAGAGTCTGTTTCTTGGTTTGTCTTTATCTCTCTCCTTTTCTTCCTTTGCTGTTTTGTTTCTTAAATTCCACATATGTGTGAAATCATATGGTATTTGTCTTTCTCTGACTGACTTATCTCATTTAGCATTATAATCTTTAGCTCCATTCATCTCGTTGCAAATGGAAATACTTCATTCTTTTTTTAAAAAAATGTTTATTTATTTTGAGAGAGGGGGAGGGAGAGATAGAATCCCAAGCAGGCTCTGTACTGTCAGAGCAGAGCTCAATGTGGGGCTCAGTCTCGCAAACCATGAGATCATGACCTGAGCTGAAATCAAGAGTCAGATGCTTAACCAACTGACCAACCAACCCAAGCACCCCCTCATTCTTTTTTATGGATGAATATTCCATTGTGTATACACATAGCATATCATTATCCATTCTTCTATTGATGGATACTTGGGCTGCTTCCATAATTTAACTATTGTAAATAATGCTGCAGTAAACATGGGTATGCATGTATCCCTTTGAATGAATGTTTCTGTATTTTTTTGGGTAAATACCCATAGTGTGATTGTTGGATCATATGGTAGTTCTATTTTTTTTTAAAAGATACATTTATTCAGCGTCATGATCAGACTATTACATTTAGCAATCAACAGTATGGGTGCAAAAAAAGAATCTACATTAAAACCCTTTGTTGGAATGCTTTACACTCTCCATAGAACAGAAACTAAAATAACCTGTTACAGAATTAGTCACAAATACAGTCCTCGAGTTTTTTGCCCATACACATGAGTGTTGTCTAAAACATGTCTTCTTTGTAGCAGCTAGGCCCTGCCACCACTGTGCCTGGCTGAGTTCACAAATCTGTTGTAACCTGTAGCTTCCCTATCACTTCTCTGACTCTCCTCTCCTGCTACGCTTTGTTTCCTGGCAATAATTAAAACCTTCAGCCACTGCCATAGCTACTGCTGCTGCTGGAACCGCCATAGCCACCTTGGTTTCGTGGTTTGGCAAAGTATTGGCCTCCACCACCATAGGGGCCAGAGCTTCTGCCTCCAAAATTTCCTCCTTTCATGGGTCCAAAATTTGAAGATTGATTGTTGTAGTTGCCAAAATCATTATAGCTTCTACCGCCTCCAAAGTTGCTTCCATCATTACCAAATCCGTTATAGCCATCCCCACTGCCACCATATCCACCACCACCTCGACTGCCACCAATTTTTAACTTGTTGAGTAAACTTCATACTGTTTTCCACAGTGGTTGCACCAGTTTTCATTCCCACTAACAGTGCGAGAGGGTCTCTTTTTCTCCACATCCTCAACAACACTTGTTATTTCTTGTATTATTGATTTTAGCCATTCTGACAGATGTGAGGTTAAATCTCATTGTGACTTTGATTTGCATTTCCCTGATGATGAGTGTTGTTGAGCATCTTTTCATGTGACTGTTGGCCATTTGGATATCTTTGGAGAAATTGCTGTTTTATACAGTAAAGAGAAGCTAAAGATATTTAAGTCTATTAATAAACATGCCCTCTTAGTCACAGTGAAAAATTGTACTGTAAGGAAGCATATAGCTATAAAAACTGTGAAATGGTATATTCATAAAATTTGCCTATCTGCTGCAAAATGCTGGTATGTGACAGACAATTCACAATCATCTACATCTTCATTTTCTCTATAAGATGAAGATCACTAATGATTAAACATTACCACTATATGTAAATTAAACTATTAGAAATAATAAGGGTGAAAAGCAACTTTGGATAAAAAGTATAAAAGGAACATAGAATTTTTTTTAACATTTATTTATTTTTGAGAGACAGAGAGACAGTGTGATCAGGGGAGGGGCAGAGAGAGAGAGAGAGAGAGAGAGAGAGAGAGAGAGACACAGAATGTGAAGCAGGCTCCAAGCTCTGAGCTGTCAGCACAGAGCCTGACGTGGGGTTTAAACCCACAAACCATGAGATCATGACCTGAGCCAAAGTCGGTCACTTAACCGACTGAGCCACCCAGGCACCCCTCTCATTCATTAATTTTTTATAGTTTTTCAGTTGAGTCTTCTGGATTGTATGTGAAGACAACTATTTTTCTCTTCCAGTTTTTATAGTTATTTCATTCCTTTTTATGGCAGAATAATATTCCATTGCATGTGTGTTTCACATTTTGTTTATCTATTCATCTGTCAATGGACACTTGGGTTGCTTCCACTTTTTGGCTGTTGTGAACAATGTAGCTGTAAACATTGGTCTACAGGTATCTTGTTTGAATCCCTGTTTTCAATTCTCCTGGTACCTATCCCCAGGAGTAGAATTGCCGGATCATATGGTAATTCTGTGTTTAACTTTTATTTTTCCATAGCAGCTACACTATTTTATGTTCCTACCTAATTTGCTTTTATACTACTAGAGTTTTTGTGTCTTTATTAGTATTTAGAAATTCATTGGTAACTTTCTTTGTGGTACTATTTAATTCCATTTGTTGATTATAATAAAACCACCTTTGATTTTGAACATGCTCTCTGGTTTCCCAGGTTCTGCCACTAATTGTGTGATATGATAATTATCTGTTTCTTAAAAGTTAAGGGGAAATGCCTGTCAGTCTTTCTGGGCTCATTATGTCCTTCAGGGACATAGTTCTTTGATAGCTTGATCCAGTACTTCCTGTGGTTATAGGTTTTACTCATTTTTTTCCCTAACAATTTGACTGGATTGTCACTATTTATGTTTTCTTACAAACTAGTCTGTATCATTGAATTATAAAAAAATTTATTAGCTTTCAAGTCACCTGGGTGTCTCAGTTGGTTAAGCATCTGAATCTTAATTTCAGCTCAGGTCACAATCTCACAGTTGTGAAATCGTGAAATTGACCCCCATGTGGGGCTCCATGCTGGGTGTGGAGCCTGCTTAAGATCTCTCTTCCTCTTCCTCTGCCCCTCTCCCACTCACATGCTCACTATCTCTTTCTCTCAAAAAATGTATTAGCTTAGCAAATACTGTGTATGAAAAGAAATTTTCTCATATGGAATTATCTCACTTTTCTGATCCCTAATTTTGTATATTCTTTTTCAAGACCAAAACTTGCTGTTTTTTTCCTTGCTTTTTCCTAAAGAAACAGCTCTTGGATTTGTCAATCAATTTTGTATTTCTTATGTTTGAACTTTTTCTAAACATGAAAAAATTTTTATCTTGTTGATTATGCAAATGTAATAGACATTTTTTCTCCTCTGTGTGCCTTTTGAAAAGATTTTCAGACTTGCTGACAAGATTTATTCCTGACCATAGCACAGATTGAAATAAAATCTCGAGGAATTACATTTTATTATGGGACCTTCTAGTCTCAGGTGTTAAAAGAATGTATAATTTTTAAATGTAGGCATACTTTGGAGATACTACAGGTTTAGTTCTAGACAACCAATAAAACAAATATCAGAATAAAGCTAATTGGGGTGCCTGGATGACTCAGTCTATTTAAGTATCCAACTTTGGCTCAGATCATGATCTCACGGTTGATGGGTTTGAGCCCTGTGTCAGGCTTTGTGCTTACACTTATGAGCCTAGAACCTGCTTTGGATTCTGTGTCTCCTTCTCTCTGCCCTTCCCTGCTCTTGCTCCATTTCACTTTCAAAAATAAATATTAAAAAATTATAATAAAACGAATAAAACTAATCAAGTGAATTTTTTTGTTTCCCAGTGCATGTAAAAGTTAAAGTTGTATAAATGTATGTTTACACTCTTTTCTATTAAGTGTATAATAGCATTAGGTCTAAAAAAATACATGTAACTTAATTAAAAATATTTTATTGCTAAAAATTGCTAACCATCATCTGAGCTTTCAGCAAGTCCTAATCACTGATCGCAGATCACCATAACAAATATAATTATAATGAAAAGATCTGAAATATTGTGAGGTTTCCCAAAATGTGATACAGAGACATGAAGGGAGCAGATGCTGTTGGAAAAATGGCACCAATAGATGTGCTCTATGCAGAGTTGCCACAAATTTGTAAAAACTCATATCTGTTCACAGTAAAGAGAAGTACAATAAAGCGAGGTGTGCCTGTATTCATATCAATAAATAGCTGCAGAAAGCTAGAAACTCAGAGTGCATGGGTGGCTTAGTTGGTTAAAGGTCTGACTCTTGATTTCCGCTTGTGTTGTGATCCTAGGGTTGGGGGACCAAGCCCTGCATCTGGCTCTGTGTTCAACATGGAGCCTGCATGGGATTCACACTCTCTCTTCCTTTTCCCCTCTCCCTAGCTTATGTGCATTCTGTCTGTCTCTCTCAAATTGAAAAGAGAAAGAAAGAAAAAAAAAAAGGAAGGATGGAAGGAAAGAAGGAAGGAAGGGAGGCAGGGAGAAAGAGAAAGAGAAAAAAGAGAAAGAAAAGAAAGAGAAAGAAGAAAGAAGGAGAGAAAGAAAGAAAGAAAGAAAGAAAGAAAGAAAGAAAGAAAAAGAACGAACCTAGAAACCCATGTCTCCTATAAGGAAAAGCTCCCAGGATGAGAGGGAACAAAGTGTGCCCCAAAGACCCATCCAGGAGCACTTTACAGGCAGATAGAGAACCATTGCAGTCTGGGAGACATGAGTGCCCTGCTGAAAACACTGTACAGGCTCTATTTCTAGATTACAAAAATCTTGTCCTTTAGTTATTATATTCTTGCAGAACTCTTTTACAAGCTTAAATTTTCTGATTAAAATATGATAAATTTTCAAATACAAGAGCTGTGAGGTTTTCAAAATGAAATAGTTTTGTTCTGTGAATTTCTTAGTGTGCTATTTACTTTTTGTTCCATCTAAAGTTACTAACCACTAATTGCCACTCCTGCACTGTCCTCATTTCCTACTGTTGACTTCACATTTCCTGAGGAGTCTTGAAACACTTGATATCTACAAGAAACATTTTTTTATTGTTCACTTTTGAAAAAACAACAACTTTATTGTTAAATTTTATTTTATTGTCATAAAAACACTTAACATATCTGTTCTCTTAAGATGTGAAGCGTACAGTATGGTATTGTTAACTACACATAGGGATGATGTTATACAGTAGATCTCTTGAACTTAATCACCTTGCATGATTGAGACTTGATGCATTTTTAAAGTTTATTTATTTTGAGAGAGAGAGAGAGTAGGGGAGGGGCACTGAGAAAGGGAGAGGAAGAATCCCAAGGAGGCTGCATGCTGTCAGTGCAGGGCCCAAGACGGGGCTCAATGCCACCGCTACCATGAGATCAGGACCTGAGCTGAAATCAAGAGTCAGATGCCTAATTGACTGAGCCACCCAGGTGCCCCAAGGCTTGATGCATTTGATTAACAACCCCCATTTCCCACTCCTTGCAGCCTCTGACAACCACCATTCTATTCTGATTCTATGAATTTGATTGTCTTAAACTTTGTTTTCAGAGCAGTTTCAGGTTCACAGCAAAATTGGCAGAAAGTACAGACACTTCCAGTATACCTCTGCCCCTGCACATGCAACCTCCCCAACTACTGACATCGCACGCCACAATAGTACATTTATGTTATTAAATGTTTGTTTATTTGAGAGAGGGGGGGGGCACATGAACAGCGGAAAGGGCAGAGACACACACAGAATCTGGAGCAGGCTTTAGGCTCTGAACTGCCAGCACAGAGACTGATGTGGGATTTGAACTTGTGAACCACGAGATCATGACCTGAGCCGAAGTCAGATGCCTAACCAACTGAGCCACCCAGGCACCCCTCACAATAGTACATTTTTTACAGTCATTGAGCCTATTGTCACACATCATCACCCAAAGTCTGTAGTTTACATTAGGATTCAACTTGGTGTTGTACATTTGGGAGTTATAACAAATGTGTAATGACATATCCCTACCATTTGTAGTCATGTAGAAAGTTTCACTACCCTAAAAATCCTCTGTGCTCTGCCTGTTCTCCTTCCATCCCTGCTAACCTCTGGCAACCACTTGTTTTGTTTTGTTTTGCTTTTTATTGTCTCCATAGTTTTGCCTTTTCTAAGGTGTAATATAGTTGTGATCATACAGTATGTAGTCCTTTCAGATTGGATTCTTTCACTCAGTAACATTAAGTTCCACTGAGTAGTACTGAGTTTCCTCCTTGTCCCTTCATGGCTAGATGGCTCATTTCATTTTAGGCTAAGTAACATCCCATTGTCTGGTTGTACCAGAGTTTGTGTGTGCATTTACCTACTGGAGGACATTCTTCATTGTTTCCAACTTTGGGCAGTTACAGGTAAAACTACTATAAATATTTGTGAACAGGTTTTTGGGTGGACTTAGATTTTCCACTCATTTGGGTGAATATCAAGGAGTATGATTGCCAGATGGCATGGTAAGAGTATATTTAGTTTTGTAAGAAAGCGCCAAACTGTCTCCCAATGAGACTGAACCCTTTTGCATTCCCACCAGCATTGAGTGTTCCTATTGTTTCAAGTCCTCATCAGCATTTGGCATAGTCAGTATTTTGGGTTTTGGCCATTGTAATATGTGTGTAGTGGTATCTCACTGTTTTAATGTACAGTTCTCCAAAGACATAGATGTTCAGGCTCTTTTCACATCTCATCTGTATACTTTCTTTGATGAGGTTCAGGTCTCTTGCCCTTTTTTAAATTGGTGGTTTATTTTCTCATTGTTCAGTTTTAAGAGTCTTTTGTAGCAATCCATATATAACATCAGCATTCTTCACAGAGCTAGAAAAAAAAATCCTAAAATTTGTAAGGAGCAGAAAAGACTCTGAATAGCCAAAGTAATCTTGAAAAAGAGAACCAAAGCTGGAGACATCACAATCCCAGACTTCAACCTGTATTACTGCTGTAATCATCAAGATAGTATGGTACTGGAACAAAAACAGACACTCAGATCAATGGAACAGAATAGAGAACCCAGAAATGGACCCACAAACGTATGGACAACTAATCCTTGACAAAGCGGGAAAGAATATCCTATGGAATAAAGACAGTCTCTTCAGCAAATGGTGCTGGGAAAACTGGACAGCAACATGCAGAAAAATGAACCTGGACCACTGTCTTATACCATACACAAAAATAAACTCAAAATGGATGAAAGACCTAAATGTAAGACAGGAAGCCATCAAAATCCTAGAGGAGAAAGCAGGCAAAAACCTCTTTGACCTCAGCCGCAGCAACTTCTTAATACATCTCCAGAGGCAAGGGAAACAAAAGTAAAAATGAACTTTTGGGACCTCATCAAAATAAAAGGCCTCTGCACAGCAGAGGAAACAATCAACAAAACTAAAAGGTAACCAATGGAATGGGAGGAGATATTTGCAGATGACATATCAGATAATGGGTATCCAAAATCTATAAGGAACTTATCAAACTCAACATCCAAAAACAAATAATCCAGTGAAGAAATGGTCAAAAGACATGAATAGACACTTCTCCAAAGAATACATCCAGATGGCCAATCTACACATGAAAAAATGTCACTCATCATCAGGGAAATACAAATCAAATCCACAATGCGATACCACCTAACACCTGTCAGAATTGCAAACCTCAACAACTCAGGCAACAACAGTTGTTGGCAAGGATACAGAGAAAGAAGATCTCTTTGGCACTTTTGGTGGGAAATCAAACTGGTGCAGCCACTCTGGAAAATAGTATGGAGCTTCTTCAAAAAATTAAAAATATAACTACCCTATGAGCCAGCAATTGCACTACTAAGTATCTATCCAAGGCATACAGGTATGCTCTTCTGAAAGGCACACGTACCCTAATGTTTATAGCAGCACTATCTACAATAGCCAAAGTATGGAAAGAGCCTAAATATCCATCGATGGATGAATGCATGAAGAAGATGTGGTAGGTATATACAATGGAGTATTACTTGGCAATCAGAAAGAATGAAATCTTGCCATTTGCAACTATGTGGATGGAACTAGGGGGTATTATGCTAAATGAAAACAGAGAAAGACAAATATCATATGACTTCACTCATAAGAGGACTTTAAGATACAAAACAGATGAACATAAGGGAAGGGAAGCAAAAATAATATAAAAACAGGGAGGGGGACAAAACACAGACTCAAATATGGAGAACAAACAGTTACTGGAAGGGTTCTGGAAAGGGGGATGGGCTAAATGGATAAAGGGCATTAAGGAATCTACTTCTGAGATCATTGTTGTACTGTCTGCTAACTAACTTGGATAACTTGGATATAAATAAATTTGGGGCACCTGGGTAGCTCAGTCAGTTAAGCATCTGACTTCAACTCAAGTCATGATCTCACAGTTTGTGGATTTGAGCCCCACATCAGGCTCCACTGTCAGAGCAGAGCCCACTTGGGATCATCTGTCTTCTTTCTCTCTGTCCCTTCCCCACTTCTGCTCTCTCTAGTTCAAAAATAAACATTTAAAAATAAAAATAAATACTGTCATGATGATATAGCTTTGTAATATAGCTTGAAATCTGATATTCTTCCTGTCTTTTAGATTTTGTGGCAGGTTACTTTCCTTTTTGTTTTACGTTTTTAGTTTGAAATAATTATAGATTCATAAAAATTGCACAGAAATGTACAGTGGTGTCCTCTTGTAATCTACCAGACTTCTTCTATTTGAGGTAACATATAACACAACCATAGTACAAAATCAGCCCCAGGAGATTGACATTGATGTATTCCAGGAGATTATAAGATTCCACCACTTAAAAATACACTCATTGTGTATGCGTGTGTGTGTGTGTGTGTGTGTGTGTGTGTGTGTGTGTGTGTGTGTAATGTCCAGTCTCATTGTATGTGTAGCTTTGTGGAACCACTGTCACATCGAGATACTCATCTGTACTCTCCCCCTAAACGAGGCTCCTTAGTGCTGCCCCTTTATTGCCACCCCCACTCCCTCTCTCCCTTCTCTAAACCCAGGCAGCCACTAGTCTTGTCTCCATCTCTATCACTTTGCCATTTCAAGAACATTTTTATAAATGTACTTACAAAATGTCACCCTTTGGGATTGATTGACTTTTTAAACTCAATTTAATTCCCAGGTTCATCCAGGTTGTTGCACAATCAATAGTTTGTTCCTATAAGCAGAGTAGGGGAAGACAGAGACGGAGCCACAGAATCTGAAGCAGGCTCCAGACTCTATCCTGTCAGCCCAGAGTCTGACGCGGGGCTTCAAATCACTAGCTGCGAGATCATGACCTGTGAGATCATGACCTGAGCTGAAGTTGACCACTTAACCCACTGAGCCACTCAGGCATCCCTAGTTCATTCCTTTTTATGGCCGAATAATATTCCATGACCAGTATGGACAGTTTGTTTATCCATTCAGTTCTTGAAAGACATCTGGGTTGAAGTTATTATGAATATGAATGGATCTGCTATAGACATTCACGCACAAGTTCCTGCATGAAAGTAGGTCTTTATTTCTCTGAAAATAATGCCCAAGAAAGCAACTGATGGGCTATATCCTTTTTCTTTTAATTTTATTTTAAAGAGAGAGAGACTATGAGAATCTCAAGAAGGCCCCATGATCAGAGCAGAGCTGGATGTGCAGCTCAATCCTATGACCCTGGGATCACAACCTGAGCCAAAATCAAGAGTCAGACACTCAGCTGACTGAGCCATGCCAGCACCCATGATGGGCTATCCTGTCTGTTCATTATATTTGTTTCTGCAGTTCCTTTCTATTTCTTGACAAGTGCTTCTCGTTATTTGTTTATGGTACTGATAATATGAGTAGCCTTTAAAGATAAGCACACTGAATCATTGTTCAAGCTATGGCAAAAATTGTTCCTCATCATGAGGATGTGTGCAGTATGGAGAAAGGTGGACCTCTGTGATTACACCAGGTCATGTGCAGGTGCTAGATGGAGGTGATGCTTTCCTCAGCTGTGTGGGAAATGTTCATTCTTATCAGTAATCAAGAACAAGGAATGCTTTAGCAAGGAGTAAGTACATTAATAGCAATACAGCCAGCAATAAGTAAGAGTTGCAACTAAGGAATTTCTGAGAAAATTAATTGTCACAAAAAGTATAGGTGATAATTATTAAAGAAGAGATGAAGTAAATCATATCTTTTTCCCATTGTTTATAGCATCTTTATTTCTTCTTGATAAATTCTTTTAACTTTATAAGGAATAGTTTCCATCTTATATTAACTATTTCAAAATGTGAGAAAAATGAAAAGCCACCACCTGTGGAGGAAGCTCCACCCTGAAATGGCACAGAAAAGACAATGCTGGTTTTCCTAATGAGTAGGAATACTTTTTTAGGTAAACTGATATGTCAAAACAGAAGTCTGATGGTGTCCTGGCCATTGTACTGCTTCTTTCACTCAGCATAATTATTTTGAGATTCATCCATGTGGTTGCATGTTATCAATAGTTAGCTCCTTTTTATTGTGTGTGTAGTATTCCCTTTTAAGAACAAACTATGGTTTGTTTATCCATTCACCTATTGATAGACATTTGCATTATCTCAGTGACTGTTTTGAATAAAACTTCTGTGAATGTTTTTTGATCGAGGACATGAAATCACAATCTACTTGAATACCTTACAGTTGAGCAGATTTATGCAGGCTCTGGAGGCTGAGTGAACAAATTGTGTGAGGGACATAGGAATGGCCAATGTGGCTGCAGCTGGGAACCCAAGCATGAGCTTTGCATCTGGCATTTGATGGTTGCACATTTGATTACAGGCTATATTCTTTGTTATGGGCTCTCCATTTTCTCTCAGAATGAAGTCCTGAATTCTTCTTGGCTTCTTTAGACCTCTCACATTGTGCCCAACCCTCATTTTCAGGGTCCTTCACTATGCCCACTATGCTTTTTCCTTTAATGAGAATAATAGGAAGATGGTGATAATAGCTTAGCTATTAGGTGTGCATTCTAAGTGTATTATTGTGCAATCCTTTCAGGAGTCCCACTAAGGAGGTACCATTTTTATGCCTTCTGTGCTGGGAGGCAACCACAGCTCAGAGAGGTTAGGTAACTTGTTCAGGATTGCACAGCTATTTAGTGCTAGGTTGGATGTTGGACTAGATCATCTGACTTCAGAGACAGCACCTTTAACCACAATGTTGTACACCCTTTGTCACTGAAAGGGAAGATTGTGAATGGAATTTAAGATGTCATTTTAACTGTTCTTCCATATCGTCTAGTTAAATCCTATATTTCTAACATAAGTTTTCTAGTGGCCCCTTTCCTAGCAGCCCAGACTGGCTTGGATCACCCTGCACCGGGTGCCTCTCTCACATCTCTTTGTCTGTCCAGCCGAGCTAGGAGCACAGCATGGATACAGATGCCCTCTTTTGCTGCCTTTAGTATCTACTGCCCAAAGAGTGCTAGGTACTCAGTAATAGCATTGATTAAACTAGGTGAATCAGTGAATGAATTATATTTATCAGATATGCATGTTTGTTATCAACTTTATTGAGGTATTATTTACACATACAAATGTGTAGCCACAATCAAGATAAAAATATTTCAGTCACTCTAAAAGTTCCCTGTGCCCCTTGCAATCTCCCTCCATCTCCACCTGCCAGCCACCACTGTTCTGTTTTTCTGTCCCTATAGTTTTGCCTCTTCTAGAATTTTTTTAAAGTTTATTGAGAGAGAGGGAACAAGTGAGGGAAAGGGAGGGGCAGAGAAGAGGAAGAGAGAGATCTTTTTTTTTTTTTTTTTTGAGAGAGAGAATCTTAAGCAGACTTCACACTGCCAGGGCAGAGCCTGATGTGGGGCTTGAACCCACGACCATGAGATAATGAACTGAACCAAAATCAAGAGTCAATGCTTAACTTACTGAGCCACCCAGGCATTCCTAGAATGTTTTTTTAAGCAGTCTCTATACCCAACATGGGGCTTGAACTCGTGAGCCCTACCACATCAAGAGTGCCGCACTCTCTCCTGCCTGAGCCAGCTAGGTACCCCTCCCTTCTAGAATTTTAGATAAATGGAATCATTCAGTATATAATCTTTTGTGTCTGTCTTTTTGAATTTAGCAGAACGCTTTTGGGATGCATCCAGTATTATTGCATGTGTCAGCAGCTCCAGGTATATATTTAAAACCACCTTAAATAGTTATTTTGGAAACAGTCCAGAGATAAGTTCTTAGCCCCACTAAGGTGTAGACTTGGTTTGTAAGTTAGAACAGCAGCTCCCAAAGGTGCTCCCCAAGATCCTTTAAGAGTGTCCACAAGGTCAAAATGATTTTCATAATAACCCTAAGATGTTATTTGCATTTTTCACTTATTACCTGAGTTTTCCAGATGCTACATGACATGTGATATCAGAACAAATTGGATGCAGAAACAGATGGAATCCATCTGTCTTCTATTAAATTGGCTTAAAGAAATTTATACAAAATGTTAATGCTGCTCTTCTCCCTAAAAATTTTGGTATTGGAAAATATATTTTATAAAAGATGTTAATTATATTAACATGTAATAGATTTGTTAGATACATATATAGATTTTTTTTTTAATTAGAGATAGAGATGCATGGATGGAGTAGGGGTAGAGGGAGAGGGAGAGAGAGAACCCTGAGAAGGCTCCATGCCCAGCACAGAGCCCAAAGCAGAACTGTCACAACTGCGAGATCATTACCCAAGCTGAAATCAAGAGTCAGACATTTAACTGCTTAAGCCACCCAGGCACCCTCATGAATAGGTATTTTAAAATTTTTTTTTAACTTCTTATATGACAAATAGTAATAAATACAAATCATGTAAACAGATGCTCTTTGGGGACTTCAGGTTTTTAGTTGTTGAGAAACCCTTAGTCCAAGAAGTTTAGAATCTCTAGACTAGGGACATTTTTTTAACTTTTTTTTTTTTTTTTACATTTATTTAGTTTTGAGAGACAGAGAGGGGCAGAGCACAAGCTGGGGAGGGGCAGAGAGAGAATGAAACACAGAATCTGAAGCAAGCTCCAGGCTCCGAGCTGCCAGCACAGAGCCCGATGTGGGGCTCGAACCCATGAACCCTTAACTGACTGAGCCACCCAGGTGCCCCAACTAGGGACATTTTTGAAAAGGCACCAGGAACAGGATGAAGAAGTCTTGGACCTGGGTGGGCTTAGAAGAGGGTCTGGAGACATGGCTCATGGTGCCTGGAGAAGGGGTCTCCATCAGGTGGTGCCACACAGAACGTGGGCTGGAATCTAGGGACAGACTATGTTAGCCACAGTCCTGTGGTCAGCCTCCTGCTCCCTCCCTGGACCTGGTTGGGCAGGTTCTTTTGATGTTCATGCTTCCTACGAGGAGCCATTGGGCAGCCCACGGCTGTGGCTGGCTTGCAGGAAGGTGACCATATGGCCTGGAGACATCCACTCTCCTGAGATGAAGCTGCAGTTGATCGAACTTCAGGTTCAGCACTTACTCAGGATCTGGTGTCTGTGCTATGTTCTGATCCTAGGGCAAGCATGAGAAATCATCAGGACCTTTCTTTGGCTTTCAGGAGAAAATGCTTTGTCTGCAATAGAGTTCTACGCTCAAATTGAAAGATTGTCTAAAATAATTTTTTTTAACAAAAGCAGGACGGAAGCTAATATTCTTACTGGCATGATTCTTGTGGGGAAAGCTATGTGTGGATTTTAGTTAGTGATTTCAATGAAGCTGTTAATAAGCAGTAGCAAAATTGCACCTGCTATCTTTGACCTGTTCATTGCTCTTCTCTTACAGGAGAAAGAGCCTGTGGTTCCGACTGAGGAAGATTCTTCTCTGTGTTCTGGGGTTGTATGTTGCCATTCCATTTCTCATCAAACTATGTCCTGGAATACAGGCCAAACTAATTTTCTTGAATTTTGGTAAGTGCCATGTTCCCACTTTGTCTTTAATTTTAGTAAGAGTTCTTTTGCATGATGATTTATATATTTGTATATCTACCACTCAGATCAAGAAGTAGAAACATTTCTATTACCCAGAAAGTTCCCTGTGCTCTTTCCCAGTTACAGGCTGCTGTAGTGACTACATTACTCTCCAGGGCTGACATCTGTGTACACAGGCAACTCTTGCATGGTGAAGTGGTTGAAAGTGTTAACAATGTGGAATTTCTTCTGAAGCTGTTGTGTTGGAGATGCTTTGCCCCTTGTGCAGTCTAGGAGGTTAACTGTCCTTGGAAAAGTTGCCAACTGAAAGATGACCACCTTAAAATAATTAGGACTTTTTTTTCTTAAAAAAATTATCCTGACATGCTTTGGTTTCTATGGAATTATATGCTGGCTTTATGGGTATTGTAATCCCCTTGAGTTAACTTGGATCTTTTGTGGTTTTTTTTCATGCTGTGTATTTACTTTTGTGCAAGAGGGAGGAGAAAGGTCCAGCAATATCAAGTTTAAGAAAGAGAAGGCAGAGGACTCCTAGTACATAATTGCTGGGAATAATCCTTTCCAGGGGCATCATTTTACACCTACAGGATGAAACTAGAAGGGAAGAGGCTGGGTCTGTGGGTGTTAGAATTTGAGGATAAGAAATTGGTGCTTGGTACACAGCAGGTGCTCCATAAGTGATGGCCTTCAGCTTGGGTGTAGGTGGCATCTGAACCAGTCAAGGCAGGCTCTGTGCATGCTTTCACCGGTGTTGGTTTGCAGAGAGAGGTTTGAGCCTTGTGTGTTTGGGAGGAGAGGCTGGGAAGCTGGGGCTGATGCCGTGGGAGGAGGCAGCAGGGTTGCTGGTAGAATGGAGGGAGGAGGAAGCTCATGAAGATGAGGAGGAGGACAGGCACGATGAGGCGTTGAGATGGCCTGTGTGTGACTGTGGCCTGAGACAAGCTCAGAGAGGTGGGTGACACTGGGGGCAGGTGTCTCAGGGCTCCAGAACTCTCTTCTATAGTAACACACCTGCTCCAGGCTCTGCAGGTCCTGGGCGTACAAGTTCAGGTTTGTTAAGCCTATAATGGACTTAATTGCAGGAACTTGTAAGTCACTGGCTAAAAGGGCATTTCTGCCCTTAAGAGGAACAGTGGGAGGAGGAAGAGAAATAGTAAGGTCAATGTTAAATACTTTGTAATCTAAAATAAGTTTTTTACTTGATGTTTTAAATTAAGTATGAAATACTTGTAGTATACCAAGGGACATTTGATTTTTCTAACAAACTTAGCTGAATTTCTAGGAACTTACCTTCTCTAAGTTTTTGGCAATATGAGAAACACAAACTTAAAAGAACTAACAACATACTAAAATCAAAGGAGTTTAGAGTTTCTGATTTTAACCCTTAAATGTCCACAGTTGGTCCAGCACAGAAGAGTTTGAGTTTACATGTAACCATGAAGCTATAGGGCTGCTTGTTCTCTAACGGCAGACCTTGAATGGCTTTTCCAACTCTGTAAGCCTCTGGGTGCTTTGCGCAGCTGCTTTTGCCACATGGTGGGGTCCCAGCAAATACTTGAATTGAATTGATTTTCTTCAAATCAGTTATTTGGGGTGCTTTAGACACAGCCCACAAATGCTGCTTTGTTGGCTTCCTAATGCAGTGGCAGGATGATCCACAGGAGCAGAACTTTGGGGTTCTTGTAGGCCAGTCCTCTGCACCTTCACAAGGAGATGCTGGTTGCTTGCCCTTTCCTTCCACCTGTCTGCGGCATGGCAGTGAGGTCACCTCCTCTGTGGGGTTATGGGGGTCTCCAGCACAGCCCTGCAGTGTTTTGGAAGTTTCGCCCCATGCTGCTGGAGGGCTAGCATGTTGGAATAACACCTCCATTTTTGTATCCTCAAAATGTGAATCATGATCCTGTGGTCCATTTGGACACTAACAGAAGTCTAATGGTATTTTGGGCCTCAGGTCCTGATTATTTTTTAAATTTTTATTTTAGAGAGAGAGAGTGAGGGTGTGAGTGGGGAGAGGGGCAGAGGGAGAGTATGTCTTAAGCAGTCTCCATGATCAGCACTAAGCCTGACACAGGGCTCAACCCTATGACCCTGAGATCATGACCTGAGCCGAAATTATGAGTTGGATGCTCAAGTGGCACCTCGAGAATATATTCTTAAGTTCACACCAAATCTATCTGAACACAAATTCATAAATAAATAAGCTTTAGAAAAATAAGCTTTAGAAAAAGCTTCTATGGTTTAAGGCATTATTCTACTTTGAATACATTTCATAAGCAAAAAATACATGGGGCACCTGGGTGGCTCAGTTGGTTGAGTGTTCGACTTAGGCTTAGGTCATGATCTCAGGGTTCATGGGTTTGAGCCCCACATCAGGCTCTGTGCAGACTGCTAGCTCAGAGCCTAGAGCCTGATTCAGATTCTGTGTCTCTTTCTCTCTCTGCTCCTCCCCTGTTCATGCTCTGTCTCTCTGTTTCTCAAAAATAAATAATTTTAAAAATTAAGAAAAATACATGATCATTCCAAAAACAGGATTAACAGCAAAGCCCTGAATGGCAATAAAGAAGAAAATGAAAATCATTCTGAGAAAATTGTTAACATTGTTGCTTATATATTTCCTGCTGGTCTCTTGTCTGAGCCTCTACACATAAACATAAATATATGTACTTTTCATACTCAGGTTCAAAAGTCTGATTCCATCTCAGTGATGTTGGGTAATACCCAGTACTTTGTGGTCTTGAAGTCTAGATAACTTTTTTGTTGTTAAATTGAAGTATAGTTGGCCTACAATATTACATTAATTTCAGTGTACAACACAGAGCTTCAGCAATTATATGTATTACTCAAGGCTCCTCACAAGTGTAGTTACCATCTGTCAGCATACTAATTTGCTACAACATTATTGACTGTATTCCCTATGCTGTACTTTTTATCTCCATTATATATGTATTTAACTGGAAGTTTGTACCTCTTCATTGCCTTCCCCTATTTTGCCCGTCTCCCCATCCCCTTCCCCTCTGGACACTACCAGTTTGTTCTCTGTACTTGTAAGTCTGTTTCAGTTTTTTGTTTGTTCTTCTGTTTTTTAGATTCCATGTGCAAGTGAAATCATGTGGTATTTCTCTTTCTCTGTCTGACTTAGCATACACCATCTGTGTTGTCTCAGATGGCAAAGTCTCATCCTTTTTTATGGCTGTATAATGAAATCTAGCTATCTTCTCTGTAATTCTTTTGTCCTCAAGATCTAGAACCATCTCTTGGTGAAAGGAATGTTTTGGTTCAGAGGCCTGCACAGAACTGTTTCTCTGCACATTACCTTGGGCCTTTTTTTGGAAATAGGTTAGATATATAAATTTTGTATTTGTTTTTAAAGCAGAAGTCCAGCCAACTTGCTTTAACATTCTCTGGGACAATAATCCTTAAGCTTCCTCTTTTTCCTTCCTCTTAGTAGTCCCCATTAACCCTTGATAAACTTTCTTTCCATTTTTTTTTATTTGAGCGTAGTTGACATATAATGTTATGTTAGTTTGAGGTATACAGCATAGTGATTGGACAAGTTTAAACATTAAGCTGTGCTCACCACAAGTATATCATAAACGTGATTACAATATCACTGACTATTCCTGATGCTGTTCCTTTCATCCCCGTGACCAACTCACTACAGAACTGGAAGCCTATACCTCCCACTCCCTTTCTCCTATTTTGTCCATCCCGCCTACCCCTCTCCCCCGCCCCTGCCACTCTTCTCCCCTCTGGCAACCATCAGTTTGTTGTCTGTATTTGTAGGTCTGATTCTGCTTTTTGCTTATTTATTCATTTGTTTTTGTTTTTGTTTTAGATTCCACATATGAGTGAAATCATATGGTATTTGTCTTTCTCTGATTATTTCACCCTATAGGTCTATCCATGTTGTCACAAATGGCAAGCTATTGCCCTTTTTTATGGCTGAGTAATAGTCTGGTGTGTGTGTGTGTGTGTGTGTGTGTGTGTGTGTGTGTGTGTACACAACATTGTCCTTATCCATCTGTCTGTCTATGGACACTTGGACTGATTCCATGTCTGGCTATTATAAATAATGCTGTAATAAACATGGGGATGCATGTATTTTTTTGAACTAATGCTTTTGTATTTTGGGGGTAAATATCCAGCAGTATGATTACTGGATCATAGGGTAGTTCTTATTTTTAATTTTTTGGGGAACATCCATACTATTTTCCTCTCTTATCCCTTTTCTTATTAGGGAAGCCCCTACAGCTGACATTATACAGTTAAAATTTGATTAAACCCAGAGAGAAAGCCCTCTGGCCCTCCCCTTGTTGGCACCACACCTCTTCCAGTGCATCAGTGACTGGGATGAAAGGTAGCTCCAATATTTAAAATCCTCAGGCGGTGAAAAATGTCCATTATAAGTGCCATAGCATCTCACGCTATCATATATTTTCCAGATAGGCTAAAGAAGGGATAATAAATGAGGTTGTTTTCTGTTCATTTGTGTGCTCACTGGTTATTCACTGAGCACCTTTTGTATGGGATCATGCCCATTGCTATGTGGTTTCTTATAAATGACGGTGTGGCCAGAGGGTGAATAATGCAGAATGGGAAGGAAGGGTTGAAGCAACTGGATGGGCCCTGCCAGCCTGTTGGCACAGCAGCCTGTGTATTGGGTTCCTGGGCTGCGCAGTTAAGCTGTATATAAGGCTGACTTACATACATAGCCATGAGGAGCTGGGTCACTGTCCCTATCCCAGACTCCTCACTCCTGCCCCTGCCATGCTCCCTGTGGGCTGCCAGTAGGCCCTGTGCTGTGTCTCTGACCCAATCCTGTAGATGAAGCAGGATCTTTGAGGGTCATGTGGCCAAGGGATGTGATCACACAGGAAGTCAAAGGGCCCTGGCACTCACTTGTTCCTGGCCACCAGGAGTGAGGTGTGTTCTGGCCTGGGCAGATCCCACAACCCTCCTCCTAGCACCCCTTGACCAGCCCTTTGTGACATTACTGCCCATTCAGACCAGTAGTTTCCAGTGGTTCTTCTGGCCACCACTCTCTGAAGTTCTCTGAACCCCTGGACTAACCAGGGACCTCCACTCCAGAGAGACCCACAGGTGGCATTTGCTGGACTTGGTGCATTCAGTGCCTCCTTTTTTTCGGTTCTTTCTTTTCTTTTCTTTTCTTTTCTTTTTTTTTTTTACATTCATTTATTTTTGAAAGAGAGAGAGAGAGAGACAGAGCATGACAGGGGAGGGTCAGAGAAAGAGACACAGAATCCAAAGCAGGCTCTAGCCTCTGAGCTAGTGGTCGGCACAGAGCCCGATGCGGGGATTCAACCCAGAAACCGTGAGATCATGACCTGAGCTGAAGTTAGATGCTCAACCAACTGAGCCACCCAGGCGCCCCTTTCTTGGTTATTTCTAAAACAGAAATAAAAGTGAACTGCAAGTTTTGTGGAATGAGATCCTCCTGGAGGACTGGCTTCTCAGTTGCTAGATTTTTCAGGCCTAGAAGCTTTTGGGATTAGCTGTTAATTCTCATTAAATACTTTTCACAAGTAGGGGATCCTCTTAGAGCACTGCAAAAGTTTGTAAGTAGCTTGGCCACCTTCTTTCCCAACGCAAAACAGGCCTGAGAGCTGAGCCTTGGAAGCCAAGTGCCCTCAGTCCTTGATGACACCCACTTTCTGTTTGGCACTGGAGGTGGAGGGTGGGTAATTCCAGCCTCAGGAGTAGAATTAACAGAGACTGGGTGTGGAATGGACAATGGGCACCAGGTTTGGGTTTTCAGAGTTTTATTGAGGAAGTCATTTTGCTTCACAGTTGTCAGATGATGAACTGGCCCATCAAGCTGCAGCCTTCAGCTTCTACAACATGGAACAAAGTCCAAGAATGGAGATTGCAGGAGTAGGTACCTGTGTCTGAAATAGCACAAGAAACAGAGGCCCTGGTAGGGAGGTTTCTTCTCTGCGTTCCATTGTCAGAGTAAGATCTGATCTCCAGAGCACGTTGCAGTAATCCCTGGGGGCAGACCTAACAAATACCACAAACTGGGCTGGCTTAAAACAACAGAAATTTATTCTCTCCCAGTTCTAAAGCCTGGAAGCCTGAAATCAAGGTGTCACAGGCCCATGTGCCCTGAGACTCTGGCATATTCCTTCCTATACCTTTGGTGGTAGCTGGTAGTTCGTGGTGTTCCTCTGCTTGTAGCTGCCTCTGTGGTTCTGCGGTTGCCTCCTCCTGGTGTCTTTACACTGACTTCCTCTGTCCTCGTCTGTGTCTGTGTACCAGTTTTCCTTTTTGATGAGGACACCACTTACACTGGATCAGGGTCCATCTCATGACCTCGCTTTAGCTTGATTATCTCTGTAAAGACCCTTTTTCCAAATGAGGTTACATTCTGATGGGTTGGTAGTTGGGACATCAGTGTATCTCTTTGAGGGGACACAAGTCAACCCCTTTCTAGGACATTAGGGCCAGTCCGTATCAGAGCCGCTTGCCTTTCTTCCTTCCTGTCTGATTACCCAAGAGTGTGGGCTGTGGAGTCAGGCTGCCTGGGTACAAGTCCCAGTTCTGTGACATATGAGCTGTAAAATGGAAGTGGTGGTATGCACATCACAGGAGGTGCTGCAGGAAGGTATGTGCAGTGCAGGGCTGGTGCTGTGGGAACAGCGGGAAGTGTGATGCTACCTCCTTGGATGGCCATTCTTTTGAGAGAAAGGAATAATTAAAGTTGAAAAGATTTAGCTTGCTTCTTGGGGAAGAGATGGATTAAGAAACTGGAGGTACAGATAGTAGCCTTGGTGAGAGGATTTGTCTCCTTGCATGGCCTGAAATTCTCAGAGAATTTCTGGGGAAGGAGCATGTGTGTACCCCCATGTCCTCATGAGGGGTGTTTCATTTGTCCAGCAAATGTGTTGTGAACAGCAGTGGGCATTGAAGAAGTGAGTGCAGGTATGGGGCAGGAGAGCACGCAGGTGGCGAGGACAACAAGTGCAAAGGCCCTGAGGTGGGAGAAATGGTTGTGGCTCAGGAATGGGATAGTAATAGGAGATGAGCATATCTGACTATTGTATCATGTGGATATGTGCAGTTATATGATTAAACTACTCTCTTCACCAAAGAAAACTGTACAGAGGTGTGTGACTCTCTTATGCAAGGTAGGATTGGCTAGTCAGGACCATCCTTCTCTTTGTCGCTACCCCTTTTAGGAGCTGCCATTTTATAAAGTGAGTGAGTAATGAGTTGCACACTAAGGTTTTGTTTTGTTTTTAAGTTTCTCAATTTTTAACTAAATATATCTTTAAAAATTGTGCTCACCACAAGTAGTAAAAGTACAACAGTATATGAAGGAAAAATTAAATATCCCCCATCTGCCCCATGCATGCGCTCACACGCACATACACAGTCTTCCTTAACAGCCTTGCCTGTGTCTTCCTGTATTTCTTCTGAGTCACATGTGGGTGGTGGTGGTGTGATGCTGCTTGCTTGTTTTTACAGTAGCGGTGTAGGTCTGTGCAGTATACATGTCATCTCTCTCCTTCCCTGCTCTTCTAACTGTAGTTCGCAGACATTCCTTCAGGTCAGCAGGTCTTGACTGGGCTCCAGCTAAGGGCCCCCAGATTTTCCTTAGTGTGGGCACAACACAGAATCCTGCCCTTTTGGCAGGCAACCTACAAAATCTAGGGCTCCTGCTGTACAGTTCCACTAAGCGTCACTCAACTCTGGCTGGGCTCTGTGGATTCCTTGCACCCATACCTCATTTTCCACAGTCCTGTTGGCATGAAGTGACAGCTTTAGAAACTTTAGGACCCCACTTGACTGACTCACATCCACAATTACTTGGTCACTGAGTGCTGTGCCCTGGCTCTAGAAAATGCCATCTGCCTGTCACCTTTCCCACTGTCCCTTCCACAAGCACGCTGGCTCTAGCCTTCCATTGTGGCTTAGCCAGGCCTGGCTGGCCTCCCCATCTCCAGCCTCTCATGGCCAGAATGTCCCTGAGGCCCCTTGGGGATCTTGCATTCCCTCACTTGTATCATTTCACCTTGCACGACCATCAGCGGTCCATCTCTACTCAGACCTCACCCTTGCTGGAGGACGTGCAGGTGTGCTTACAGTGTTCCAGCACTCGTTCGCCCAGTTCTGCATCCAAGGTTGGAGGGCCCTGTGCACCTGGCAGTCTGCCTTTGGAAAAGACTTGGTGCTTCTTGAGAGCTTTGCCTCTGCTGTGTGTATATGCACGTGTATGCATGTGTGTCCATCTGCCCCCACTAATCCTGGTTTCCATCTCTTTGTGCCCCACAGTGAGGGTTCCCTATTTTATTGACTTGAAAAAACCGCAGGATCAAGGTTTGAATCACACATGTAATTACTACCTCCAGCCAGAGGAAGACGTGACCATTGGAGTCTGGTAAGTGTTGGGCAGTGTCGTCAGTGTGGTCCAAGACAACTTTGTGTCCATTTGTATCTTCACTCCCCTATGTTTCCAAAGCAGAGGACTTGGCTAAATTTGATCCTAATGGAACATGATGAAATGGCACCAAATTCTGTTCTGAGAGTTTCAGATAGCAAAGGCTTAGTGAACCAGGCTGCTTGTTGGAGAGAGCTTTATTTCCAGGGGGAAAAAGGAGAGTATGAGCATGGAATAATGAGCACAGGTTCGAAATGCACCCTTTCGGGGCGCCTGGGTAGCTCAGTCAGTTGAGCTTCCGACTTCGGCTCAGGTCATGATCTCACAGTTTGTGGGTTTGAGCCCCTCGTCAGGCTCCGTGCTGACACCTAGCTGAGAGCCTGGAGCCTATCTTCGGATTCTGTACGTCCCTCTCTCTCTGACCCTCCCCTGCTTGCACTGTCTCTCTCTGTCTCTCAAAAATAAATAAAAAATATTTTTAAAAATATTAAAAAAAAGAAATGCACCCTTTCTTCTCAGAGAAGGGAGTGTTTAGGCATTGAAATAGCTGGATTTCTTTCATGTGCAGCACTCCCAACAGTTGATAATGGTGGTGTTTGCTATCTTCCTCATATTTACTTTTTTGAGCCACAAATTTAAATTGGACCTAAGTTCTGTTACTTCTCTGTGACTCCTTGGAATCTATTTTCATGTGTGTTTTTTATCCTCTGGAAAAGTGGGTATTTCTGAACAACTAAATTAAATTTGACCAACTTTTCCGTGGCGTTTTCCTTTTTCTCTCTCAGAAGCAGCTCAGCATCACTGTCCCTCTAGGTGGCTGGGTTTCTCTTTCAGTAGCCATAATGTCTCTCTCTGCTGTCGCAAAAAACTGCTGTGTATGTGAGACGCTTCTAAACAAAATGCTGTGGGTGGCTTCCCAGTGTGGGCTGCAGGGAAGTTCAGGCATTTCTAATGGTCCTGGGTAAAGAATATAAAATGGGAAGGGAGATGATTGTTCTAGGAATTGATGCTGGCACTAGTCTTTTGTTATTGCTGGTTTAATTTAATCTCACATTTGCTGACCAATGTATATGCATGGGACACTTTGTTCTTCTGTCTTCAGTCAGAGGTCTTTGGTGGGGAAATTAGTCAGTCCTCTCCTGCTGATTAGTGTGGTCTGTGCTTTGAGATACAAGGAATTAGTGAGGATCTCTTCCTCAGGTAGGGCAGTTATATAGCAGACGGGGTATTTGTGAGCTGATAGTTAGGCTGCAAACTCTCACAGCAGTCTCCCAAGAAGGTTGTACTTAGTGCCAACAATGGTAAGACCTAAGATAGTAACAGCCAGGCTCTATGCTGCTGGGCCCCTGCTGCCTGTCCATATCTGCGCCCTGTGCTGTCATGAGGACTGTGTGGGCCCTCAGGTGGTAGTAGGCCTTGTTCTCAGCAGTTTGTCTGTGGCATAAACTCTCCACCTGGCAGAGGGCAGGAGAGCCCTGGGAAAATAGGTTCCGTCCCCTCTGGCTCTGAGCTTCCTGGCCTTTAGGAGCCTCAGGTTTTGGGTAGGCTGCCTCCTGGAACCTTTATTTTTTGTATTTAATTTTTTTTAGCTTATTTGTTTATTTAGAGAGAGACAGAGACAGTGTGAGTGGGGGAGGGGCAGAGAGAGTGGGGGGGGGGAGAGAGAGAGAATCCCAAGCAGGCTCCATGCTGCCAGCGCAGAGCCCAGTGCAAGCCTTGAACTCACAGAACTATGAGATCATGACCTGAGCCAAAACCAAGAGTCAGACACTTAACCAACTGAGCCATCCAAGGGCTCCCTAGCACCTTTAAAATGTGCCTTTCCATCCCATGGGTTTATAATTGCCAGGGAGTGATAATTATGTTCAGAACCACCCAAAATGTAAGCCTCTGTAATGGGGCAGAAGAAATGTTAGAAATTAAATACCAAAACTTAAGAGCTAGAAAATTTAAAAATTGCCATTTAATATTTTCAAACATTCTTGCTAATAAACATGAGTATGTTTTACAGACCCTCCTCTGTGAATAACAGTATTTGTTGTGGCCTGACTTCAGATTAACCAGAGCATCTCCCCAGAGGATAGTTCTGGCCAAAGAGGCCGAGCCCACCTGCCTGGCCAGGTGTGGAACAGGCTTATTGCCAATTCATCCATACAGCATGTCAGCCTGCAGCATTTCCTCCTACAGAGATGGGTCTGATCCCAGATGGGTCTGAACCCAGATGTGAGCAGGCCCTGGAATGTGTTGTGCATTAGAAAAGGTGCTTTAAGGATGACCAGGCCCCTAGTCCAGCTCATAAAGACCAGTGTTGCTGAATTAGCACCCATGACAGCATGACTATCTTAAGTACATTGTGAATTAAATTGTACAATTGGGGCGCCTGGGTGGCTCAGTCAGTTAAGCCTCCGGCTTCGGCTTAGGTCAGATCTCACGTTTGTGGGTTCGAGCCCCGCGTCGGGCTCTGTGCTAACAGCTAGCTCAGAGCCTGGAGCCTGCTTCCAGTTCTGTGTCTCCTTCTCTCTCTGCCCCTCTCCCTCTCATGCTCTGTCTCTCTCTGTATTAAAAATAAATAAAACATTAAAATTAAAAAAAATTGTGTACAATTTATAAATATAGGTACATATGAGGGAAAATGATGTTACTCAGCTAGTATTTATTAAGCACTCATTCTATGCAAGGCCCAGATGAAGGCCTGGTGACTGAGCCAGACTAGATCTTACCTTACAGAGCTCCAGTTCACACACGAGAAACCCGACCCCGACACCTGCCCAGGTGCAAGTCAGAAAATCTCTCAGAAGCCATCCCTGTAGCTTGGAGCTCTGTAGTTATCTCTCCTGGTGATGAGGGCAGTTTGTCTTTCCAGCTCCCCTGTCCTGTTCTCTGCTCAGTTGTGACTCTGCTCCTCCATTGTTCCATCAACAATTGCCATCATTTGATTATGCCACTCTGCTCTGCTTCTGTTTCAGGCACACTGTCCCTGCTGTCTGGTGGAAGGATGCCCAAGGAAAGGACCAGATGTGGTATGAGGATGCCTTGGCTTCCAGCCACCCTATCATCCTGTACCTGCATGGAAATGCAGGTACCAGGTAAGGAAGAGGAGCCCATGCAGTATGTCCTCTCTGATTACCTTTATGAGGTGGGAGGGTCCTGGTGCAGTCGGGTCTACTGATCCATTGCATTGAGGGAGTGTGTAGGCAGTGGGGCTGTGGAGCATCCTGAGAACACAGGAAAAGGCAGAGTTTATGGGGTTTGGGGGAAAGGGGTCAAGGTGAACTTTGATGAAGCAGTGTTCCTACAAGCTCAGAGCAAAATGAGCTGTGAGGGGCCCTGTGTGGTGGGCCCAGCCACAGTTTCCTTGGGAACTCCTTTTTTTCTTTTTAAGTTTATTTATTTATTTTGAGAGAGAGCATGAGCAGGGAAGGGGCAGAGAGAGAAAGGCAGAGAGAAAGAGAATCCCAAGCAGGTTCCACACAATCAGTGCAGTGCAGTGCCTGACTTGGAGCCTTAAGCCCATGAACTGTGAGATCATGACCCAAGCCAAAACCAAGAATCGGACGTCTAGCCAACTGAACCACCCAGGCACCCTGGGAACTCCATGTTAAGCAGGTTGGGAAACTGTCCAGAAACCCCTTACGTGAGGCTCGCACCTAGGTGGAGTGGAGGAGGCTGCGTTTCTGTCATAGTGACCCAGATCCTGGGCCAGAGTGGGGTGTTTCTTTCTTCCTGATGGAATTTAAAGGGCAAAGTGAGGGCCTGTGATTTAGGGAATAAGGTTTCTCTGAGTAAGGAGCAGTGGTCCCTCAGAGGGGTCCTTGTGATACTTTAGGGCTGCAGCGCCCCTGGGGAATGCTGTCTCCTGTTCATCAATCACCTCTGCCATCTCATGGTGAGGGTCTGTTGTCCCAGGATGAGGATCTGTCATCCCAGTGTGAGAGTCTGTCATCCCAGTGTGAAAAGTCTGTCGTCCTAGGATAAGTGTCTGTCATCTCAGTGTGAGAGTCTGTCGTCTCAGGATGAGGTTCTGTTGTCCCAGTGTGAGGGTTGCAGACACCCTGGCACTTTCTCACTAGCAGGCGTGCCCGTCTGCAGGTGGAGGCACACTTCCTTGCAAGGGGCAATGAGTGCTGAGAGGAGTGAGGGTGACATCAGAGGAGGGGTGGGCAAAAGCTGAGGGAGGCCAGAGGGACCCCAGCTGGGTGCAACAGACAGGCTTGTCTGTGCTGTCAGGTCAGCTGATGGGTGTGAGTTGTCTGTCCCAGCTGTAACTCAGTGGCCAGTGTGTCCTGCTGGGCCACTGCTGAGGCACTGTCTGTACCAGGCAAAACTCTTTGCCCAGGTGCTTTTCAAGAGTGGCTTTAATGACTTCAGATTAGCTGGGAATTGGTTCCTTTTATCCACGTGGTCGACCTTGTTCAGGAGAGTCTCTGGAAGAGCATGGTGGGTGAGGAGAGGAGGTGCATTTTCTGAACAAAGCAGTGCCTAAAAACCTCTAGGAGGGTCACTGTTGTTGCAGCTTCCTTAGGGCGTGTGAGAAAGAGCCAGCAGGAGCTGACAGGAGGTGGGGTCACAGCAGGGCCTGGGTGAGGGTCAGTGTGGCACCTTGGCCACAGCCTGGGGGAATGTCATTTTATAAGCAGAACCAATAAGATGACCAATACATGGGCCTTTCTGGAGGGGCAAGCAAAGCATGGTGGTGTTGGGCCAGTGGGGCTGCACAGTGGACACTGCAAGAATTCCATGAAGTGCAGCCTGTGAGGATGGTGTGTGAGCAGAGTGTGTATCTGCTGAATCATGCATGCACTTGGCAGTTTGCTTTCCTCTTTGTCTGGGACAAACTACAGTGGGTTTCTCTTCTGCTTTTTTTATATTTATTTTTTTATTTTTGAGAGAGAGAGAGAGTACAAGCAGGGAAGGGTCAGAGAGAGAGGGAGATACAGAATCTGAAGCAGGCGCCAGGCTCTGAGCTAGCTGTCAGCACAGAGTCTGATGTGGGGCTTGAACCCGCGAACTGTGAGATCATGATCTGAGCTGAAGCCGGACACTTAACTAACTGACTGAGCAACCCAGGCGCCCCTTATCTTCCACTTTTCAAAGAGCAAGTGGTAACTCTTGCTCTGGTAGCATCTTTGTATAAATGCAAAAAGTTCAGAGTTTACTAGGAATAAGCTTCAGTTAAGTAATGCCAGTCACATGGTAAAAACAGAGTAGCCTAAACTTCTAGTTTGAAGGAGCATTGGGACTTTGAAAATGTTGCTGCCCCCTCCCCTTCTCCCTAGAGACTGCCTGCATAGACTTGTTGGCCACCCTTTGGCCTAGCAGCATTGCAGTGGCCCTGGCTCCCTGAGGTCCAGTCCCAGCTGCTGCCTCAGATTTTATCATGTGCTAAACCCTTCTTCTTTTTGCTTGAGGTAGGGAATTTGAACAATCCTGAGACAAAGAAGTGCAGACACACAAAACAGTTTGGGTGCATGAAAGCCTGTTCAGCCTCAGTAATAAGTGTCCACTACACACTAGTGTGTAGGTGTGAGGCTGGGAGATGGGCCAGGGCCCCTCCGAAGATGGCTGGGCAGTAATAGTCAAGATTATGATTACACACAGCTTCCACCTAGCAGTTCTGTGTGTAGGAACATATTCCACACATGGAGCACACGTCACATATACAAAAGGATATCATCACAGGCTGATCATGGCAGCAAAACTCAGGTTAACAGCAGGTAGGAAAGAGCCAGAACGACTGCAAGATTAGGCAGGGAAACTACTGCTAAAACAAGTACTACAAGTTGGCTGTGATTCACTGAGTGAAAAGTGAGAGGCAGGGGTGCCTGAGTGGCTTGGGTGGTTAAGTGTCTTGCTTTTGATTTTAGCTCAGGTAGTGATCTCATGGTTGTGAGATGGAGCTGTGTTGGGCTATGTGCTGAACATGGAGCCTACTTGGGATTTTCTCTCTCTCTCTCTCTCTCTCTCTTTCTCTGCCCCTTCCCTACTCACAGTCTCTCTTAGAATAAATAAGTAAGCATTGTTTTAAAAAAATGAGAGGCAATAGAGTATGTGGCAGGTACCTGTGGGTATGAAGCACTTTTGTCTCTGCCTACAAGGTGGTCCCTGAACATGGGGGACTTGAGGGAAGGGCTGGATCCTGGGCAGGAGTGGGAGGCTTGCTGTGCAGCCTTTTATGTCTTCTGGATTTTGTTTTGTACCCATGTATTATCTACTCAAAAATACAAGTAACATAATAAATAAAAAATATCTCGAAAGTACTAAGACTATCCCTTGTTTGGCATGGTACTGCCAGAAACAAGCTTGGAGCCACTTAAGGTGGCCTGCAGAGGAGGTCAATTGTCTACCACTGACCCTCTTTGTATGTATTGAGGGAACAAATCACTACAGACCTAGACAACCCAGTACTGACCCTGGGGCCTGCTTTATTTGAAAGATGTGCTAACACCATTCTTGTTTCCTTTTTCCTGATTCTCTAGAGGAGGTGACCACCGAGTGGAGCTTTACAAGGTAGGTGAGGATGGCACACAGTTGTATGACAGTGTGGTGTTCACAGGCAGAGTGGGGTCCTCAGTGTAGATGGTGGGCGGAGTGGGGTCCTCAGTGTGATAATGGGCAGAGTGGGTCCACAGTGTGGATGACAGGCGGGGTGGAGTCTACAGTGTGGATGACGGGCAGAGTGGGGTCCTAAGTGTGATAACGGGTAGAGCGGGGTCCACAGTGTGGATGATAGGCAGATGGGGTCCACAGTATGATGACAGGCGGGGTGGGGGCCACAATGTGATGATGGGCAGAGTGGGGTCCTCAGTGTGATGATGGGTGGAAGGGGGTCCGCAGTGTGGATGATGGGCAGAGTGGGGTTCTCAGTGTAGGACAAGCAAAGCGGGTACAAAGTTGTGTATTATGGGCAGAGCAGTGTCCATATGGTATAGGAAGAAAAGAGCACTGCCTAAGTGTTGTTTCCCATTACTCTTCCCAGGAGGCATGAACACAAGTGAGTCCCTCTAGTACTTGTGAGAGTTGATCAGCATTGACCTTTCCAACACTCCCTTCACAGAAGCCATTACCATGGAGTGCTTTCCTATAATGCTGCCTCTAGAGAGAGCTTCCCAAAGCAGAATGAATGGACTTTGGGAGTCAGATGCCATATATTGGCAATTATATTAACAGCATTTGAAACTGTTAGATGCTGTGTTTCTCCTATAAAACAAGTAGAGAGCATCGAGAAGAGAACATGAATGGAGCCACACTCCTGCTGAGTTGCAGGATCAGGAGCTCTGCCACACAGAAATCTCACCTCTGCATGAGGTGCATCAAGGAGGAGGCCCACAGCCAACCTGGGGGAGGTGCAAGTGGGTCTCCCAGGCAAGTGTTCAGACCTTCACTTCTGCCTGCTTGTCCTCTTCAGAAGCTTGAGTCTCAGAGCTTGAAATGTGTAGTTGACTCCAGAGTGCCAGGGCTTATCATGCCCTCTCCCACATCCTCTCCTCACATGGATGGACGTCTGCATTGGCTAACCCAGCAAAGAGGGACAGATGCAGATGTGTGGGAATATCTGTATCATGTGGGCACGGCTCTGTCCCTCATAAACTGAGGGCAGGGGCTGCTATAGGCTATTGGAGGGTTTGTTCCTTCAAGTGAATTAGATCAAGTCAGAGACGGGGTGTGCTTGTAGAGCTGTGGTCCCCAGTTGAGGTTGTGTTTGCAGAAAGGGTTTCCACCTAGAGCAGGTGTGAGCAGGTGTGACCCTGGAGGGGCAGGCTCAGCAGGTGGCATGGAGCTGGAGGGAAGTGCTGTAGGCCACCCTGGGGCAGCCTGAGGAGTAAAGGAGCACACCACCCTGGGTGACTTGGGGGAATGTTCGCAGCTGGCAGCTTTCACTTGGCTCTGAGCACACCCCAGGAGGGCTCAGGCAAGGGCTGTGAATGGTGATCTAATGCAGGAGGTCATGCAGTCTGGAGGAATTTTATTTTTATAAGAGGAAAATTCAACAGAAACTTAAAGTCTGAGAAATGCTAGGTTGCAGTGAAGATCCCAGATGCAGTCTCTGCACCATAGAGGCCCTCCTGCTGGGTCTCTGGTCTCTGGGTGTCTGCCCTGGGGGACCACCTGTGAGTCCATATGAATGTGGAGGTATCCCAGCAGTCGCACCCACAGGAGAGCCATTCTTCCCAAATTCCTGAGGCAGAGGGTGCACCCATGTCCTGTAGCAGCAGTTGACACCTGAGTTTTATAATGGAGAATGGGGCAGCATGCATGGGGCAGTCTTTATTAAGTTCCCACTGTATGCAGGGCACTACGATTGAAATTAGGCTGAGTTTAGTCAGAGACAAGTTGCCCTCAATCCAGGATGCCTGGATTTGTTGCCCAGATATTTATTTTTCACTTTACAGGTGCTGAGTTCCCTTGGTTACCATGTGGTCACCTTTGACTACAGAGGTGAGTACTTTTGCAAGTGCATGTCTGGGCCCTCCCACTGCTTGCCTCAGGGTCTGCTGTGCAGGCATCACCCTGAGAGGCTTAGGCAATGCTAGCATCTTGTGGTGCCCCAGCCTGTGGTGATGGCAAGTATGGAAAGGTGGTGGGGGGACAGTGTGTGTCCTTCACGCAGGTGCAAGGGGGCATCCTTCTTGAAGTGGAGGTTCCAGCACCTGGAATCCCAGCACATATTCTCTGACAGCAGCATTTTAAATATAGAAAATACTGTCTTTTTTTAAATTGGATTGAGACTCCCCCAAAGCTGGTCAGTAGACATGGTTTATGGGCAAGAGAGCTTATCTTGCTGAAGTTCCGAAAGCAGGAAAAAGAACTCTTAGGAGAAGGTAGATTCTTTTTCTTGCCCCTCAGTATATTTTCTTTCTTGAATGAATCCGGGGGCTTGCCCCTGAAGAGATTGAGAACCCACAGTTTGATGTGTGCACCTTCATGAGCCAGGAAAATACTTTGTGTTGACTGGGAGAAATATAGGCCTCTTGTAGTCTCAGCAGCAGAGGTCAGAGGTAAAAGGGCTGCTTGGCCAGCTTAGCCTGATCTTGTTGGGGAGGGCAATGGTGTCGATGTTCTCAGGCTGAGGATATGGGCGTCGTGTTAGTTTCTTCTTGCTGTTCTAACAAATTACCACAAAGTTGATGTCTTGAAACAGCACAACTAATTATCTTGCAGTTCTGGAGGTCAAAAGTCCAAAGTCTTAGGTTACTGGGCTGAAATCCAAGGGTTGTCAGGGCCGATCTCTTCAGGAGTTTCTGTGGGAGAATCTGGTTCCTTGCCTTTTCCAGCTTCTCAAAGCTGTCCTTGTTCCTTGACTCATGGCCTCTTGGGTCTGGTCACTCTGACTCTGGCTTTTGTCTTTCTGTCTCACTTGTTATACAGACTCTTGTGATTACTTGGTGCCCAGGCAGGTGATAATTGCCCATCTCAGTTCACTGACCAGTGGTCTGAATTCTTTCTGCATCCTCAGTCCCTCTGCTTGCCACATAACTTAACATATTCACAGGCTCCAGGGATGAGGACATAGACCTCTGTGGGAGCCGTTATTCTGCCTAAAATATGGATGATTCTTTCACAGAAGAATGTTCCATCATAATGAAAATTCTGGGTTGGGAAAAATTGCAGATAAGGATCTGGAAAGTAGTTCACCCACATCCTTTTCTCCATGCTAAAAAGGGTTTTCTGTTCTTGCTGAGTTCTGGAAAACTGAGAATGTTGAGAAGGGTGGCCTTCTTCCTTGTTCATCTCCCTGTGCTGCTACCAGGAAGTGAAACCCCTCATAGCACTTCTTTCCAGTTCTCACCGAGTCTCTGCATTTCTCAGCCCACCATCTGACTGTGTCTCCCTGTCCTGGTCTCTGTCTGTCTGTGTCTCCACAGCTCCCTGTTCCTGGCCCTTCCTCCCATCCATGTATGCCCTGAGCCTCTCAGTCTGGCATTACCTCTTGCATAGTCCCTTCCCTAATCTGGCATCTGGGGTGCCCAGGGGAGGTGGCTTGTGCCCACAAACTGTGGGTTTTGCTTATGCAGCAGAACTGGCTTTTTCTGAGCCTTGTGGTACTTTCAGATCATTTGATGATGACTCACTGCTGAGTTGCTGGAAATGACAGTGGCCCTTGCCCTTTCCAAGAGCCAAGGAGGAGGGCAGAAGATACAGTCTGGGGACAGAGATGGTTAGCTTTCCTGTGCTATGCTAAGAGCCCCTTCCCTTTCTGGGTCAGAGTTGTCTTGAGTCTGAAATCCATCCCCCTCCCTCTTGCCTCAGCCTGGCTTCCCACATCTATCTTTAGCTGGGCTACAGCTGGCCATGGGGTCCAAATTAAGCTCAGGGGCTGTGTCCTGCAGGGGCTCCTGGCCATGTGGGGTCTTAGTGACCTTTCATCTTGGGCTGGCCACCAGCAAGCCCTAAGCATTCGGGAGGTTGCTGTCCTTTCTGCCCCCAAGAGTCTGTGTCAGACTGCCTCCATGTACACAGTTGTTCATCTGGACTTGAATGAGTGAGTGTGGGTGGCTTTTTGGGTTCAGGGGTTGTAATTGGGGTTATGAGGAAATGGGAGAAGTAGGAGCAGACTTGTCCAAACACCCCCCACACGGGGCTGTGGATTGTGGTGGCAGAGACTTCCATTGCCCCAGACTGCCCTGGGCTGCCTGTTGAGAAAGAAAGGGGTGAGCCTACTCCTCAAGAGGTTCCATGAGCTGGGTTTAACTTCCTCCACTTGCTGCTTCTCTCCATCCAGGTTGGGGAGACTCAGTAGGAACGCCATCGGAGCGAGGCATGACATATGACGCACTCTATGTTTTTGACTGGATCAAAGCAAGAAGTGGAGACAACCCTGTATATATTTGGGGTCATTCCCTAGGCACTGGGTGAGTTTGCAGCATGATGGAGCCTTGGGAGAGCAGGTCTTCACAGGGTGACTTACCACTTGATCTCTCAAAGAGAGGCCTATTGTCTTCTGGATCCCATGACACCCTTAGTCCCAGCAAGCCTTGTCCCTCATTCCCGTGGTGGGGGCAGGGGATGAAGCACCACAAAAGACCATGAAGAGTTTGAGCTACTTTAACTCCTCAACCCAAGAAGTGACTTGAGACACACATGGGTGGTCGTGGGGTGGCCATCTCCCTCTGCAAGGTAGGATGGGCACACTTGCTTCAGTCTAAGAGTACGTCTCAGGAAGATGTTTTCTGAGCAGAACAGGACAGCGCTGGAGTCCTGGATGCACTTGGGCTCTGCATCTCCTGGCTTTGGAATGTAGGTGCTGGCTGGCAAGCCTGAGTGCCAGGGCTTTGATGACAGGCCTTAGCCTGTACTTGGCTTACCAGAGAACTTGGGGGAGGCAGCAGTGGGTGCTTCCCTTTCTACATCTGCCAAGACGAGAAGCAGTTTAATATTCCATTTGGGGCTGCCTGAACTGCTTCTGCTGATGTAAGGTCCAGAGTGTTTCTAAAAGGAGCACTGCCCTCAATGCCTAGAGTCCCAAGACCTTTAGCAGCCATCCTTTTTCCAGCAGCCTTTCCTTTGGTTGGAGTGGCTGTGGCCCCCTTGTCCCCTTGCTGCTCACCTCAGTGTCCTGCAGTTGGGCAGGTCCTATGGGCTGGGAAGTGCTGGGGAGAGTGAGCCTTGTACCTGCAGAGAGGAGCCTGAGCAGAGCAGGGAGCAGGCCGTCCTGCTGTGGCTGTCTGTACGGGACAGCAAGAACCCTGGGGGCTCTCATCACCATCCTTGTCAGAAGGGTTGGCTGATGGCAGGGCCAGCAAGGCCCACCAGAATCCTGGGGCATCTTTGTCCACACCCTCCCCCAACCCTGGGGCCCCACTCATCTGCTTCAAAGATCCTATATCTTCTCTGGCTTTCAAGACTAGAATAATCCCTCTAAAACAACTTTTGTCATCATTCAACTGAACTGTTTCTTCCTCCTTTCTCAGAGTGGCGACAAATCTGGTGCGGCGCCTCTGTGAGCGAGGTAGGGGCTTGTGTGGAGGTGTGAGTCCTGGTTGTGTGCGCATGGCCTCCTCCTGGTCCTGGGGCCCAGGCAAGGCAGGCAGCATGTTTGGGAGGTGAGTGCTGATGGATGAGCAGCACAGCAATAGCACTTGGTGCCCCCTTGGATTCCTGCAGGCTGGGCATTAAGGCCGTGGCCTGGGCAGACCCTCGGCTGACCCAGGGCTGCCTTCTCCATGGATTCTCAAGCAGCTGGCAGAGACTCCTCAGGGACTGGGCTCCCAACATACAGTTCTAGGAGGTGTGGTTCTTGGGAGCGAATCACAACCACCTGAGGATCCCCTGTGTGGACTACGATATGGGCACTTCCCACACACCAACCATGAAGGAGGATCTAGAGAGGAAGTCTGGCTGGGCAGGCACTGGGGGTCCATGGTCCAGCCCTTCCCATGGGCCCCCATGGGGGCTTCTTGCCCACCTCACAGCTTCCTGTTTGTTTTACTTATCTAGAGACGCCTCCAGATGCCCTTATATTGGAATCTCCATTCACTAATATCCGTGAAGAAGCTAAGAGCCATCCGTTCTCAGTGGCAAGTACAGATTTTATTAAAAATTGGCTTGTCTTCATTATTAAAATAATTACTATAAAGGTAACTTAAATAAGTATAAAGTGAAAATAATTAAAAATATGATTTAGATATTCTAATAAATACAGATTTTATTGAAAATTAACCCTTATTTAGTTTGGGGCACTGGCCTGACTACAGAGCTGTCCGGGAATGTTAAAACTCTATGGCCAGGGAGAAAGTTGGGTTTACAGCTGGGTCATCTGAGGGCAGCACACCCCATGAGGCCTTGCCTCTATGGCATGGTTTGCCCACCTGGCATTTTTGCCCCATGGGGCCCTGCCCAGGCTGGTAGCTGCTATCCTGGCTGCTTCCCCAAACAAAGAGCTTGTGGGTGCACCTGCTCTCTGTCCACATGGATGGTGTTCAGCAAGCTGCCAGGCTCTCCTAGTTGTGTCTCCAGGTGATGCCCCAGGTAAACCCTGCTGGGGATTCCAGGGTGAGTCGGGCCCTTCTTACCTGTCAGGGTCAAGGCTTTGGACCCTCCTTATACAAGCCTGGTCCAAAGAGGTCTTCTCTGTGTCCTCTTCTGTACCACACCTTCTTGGCTGACCATGTGTTCTGGGAGAGTGGCTTACACCTGACCTCATGCTGCTCTGTTGCAGACCAGAGGAGTCCTTTATATAGTCTTATGTCTTTGATGTTCCTTTTCTCCCAAGTCACATAGATCCCTGTTTTCCCAGGGGTGGAAGCTCTGATGTCTGTGGGAAGTATGGTAAGCCAGTCCCAGCTGCTGCTCTGAGGTGTGGGAGCCCATTTTGTGGGCAGCCCCACCGTGGCCAGTCTGGGGGCCTCTCTAGAAGGGAGTCTGTGGTTCAGGGATGGGTGGCAGGGCACCCCAGCACAGCTTTGGTGGGGCCACAGGTCAATCAACTCGGAAGCAGAGGAGACTCCTGGGCACTCAGCATCCTTGGCTTTTTTAATTGATACTTCTGCACATTGTTTCCATGTCACCTTCAGATATATCGATACTTCCCTGGGTTTGACTGGTTCTTCCTCGACCCCATTACAAGCAGTGGAATTAAATTTGCAAATGATGAAAAGTGAGTACTGTGGTAGAAAATCTCATTTTTCAATTTACAAAAGCACTGAGTACCCCCAGGACTCTAATCATTTGACCTTCATAAAGGGCAAGTCAGGCCCAGAGGTGCAACCGAGAGAAAGGGGATTTGAAGACTTTGATGTTGAAGCAATAGAAAGATAACATGCCCACATAGTTGTTTTATTTGTGAATAGTCGTCAAAACCAGAACTTCGGACAGGTTTTAAAGCAGTAATAGTAACTGTTATCCAAAAAATGAGTGCCTTGGCCATTTGATTTATGTTTGGTTATAAAAAGATGTTACAAAGTTTATTGTTAAAAATATTTCTTGTGGCGCCTGGGTGGCTCAGTCGGTTGAGTGTCCGACTTCGGCTCAGGTCATGATCTCATGGTTCGTGGGTTCAAGCCCTGCGTCAAGCTCTGTGCTGTCAGCTCAGAGCCTGGAGCCCGCTTCGACGTCTGTGTCTCCCTTTCTCTGCCCCTCCCTTACTCATGCTCTGTTTCTCTCCGTCTCAATAATAAACAGTAAAAAAATTAAAAAAAATATTTCTAAGGGTGGGGCGCCTGGGTCACTCAGTCCATTAAGCATCTGACTTCAGCTCAGGTCATGATCTTATGGTTCATGGGTTTGAGCCCCTCATCGGGCTCTGTGTGACAGCTCAGAGGCTGGAAGCTGCTTCAAATTCTGTGTCTCCCTCTCTTTCTGCCCCTCCCCCACTTGCACTCTGTCTCTCTGTTTCTCAAAAATAAATAAAAAACATTAAAAAATATATTTCTAAGGTACCTGGGTGGCTCAGTCAGTTAAGCATCTTACTCTTGGTTTCAGCACAGGTCATGACCTCAGCTCAGGTCGGGGCTTGACCTTAGTGAGATCAAGCCCCGAGTGGGGCTCTGTGCCGATAGCATGGAACCTTCTTGGGATTCTCTCTCCCTCTCTCTGCCCCTTCCCTGCTTTCACTGTCTCTCTCTCAAAATAAGTGAAAAAAAAAATTGAAAAAGAATATCCTATTAAGAAAATTCTATTGGGTCAACCAACAGTTAAAAATTCTAGGTAAGGATTCTTTCTTTGAACAATGTTCAGATTCTGTTGACATTGTCTTTGTGTTATCTTTATTTCATGGGTTTTAATCTTTAAAAAAAAAAGGAAATGATAAAGATCCTTTTCTAAATATTTAGTTGGCATTTAAAGTCTACACTTTGAAATAGAATGTGAAAAAATGGAATATTTTCCCCTTAATTATATGTTTTGGTTCTAAAAATAGAACAAACTAAAATTTGAGCAAACATAACCAAACATCTGCTGGTTTGTAAATATTGTTTTGGAACTTAAGGAAGAGTTATCTGAATAAGCGAGATTCCTTCTAAAACCACAACAACAAGCACCACAGTAAGCATTGGGTCCTGCTCCCAGTTGAGCATTAGCAGGCCAGCACTACATCACCCGTTGGAAGTCAAGGAGCCCCCACTTGGGCAGCTTGGTTGCCAAATACTTGCTAAGGTGACAGCCTAGGAACTGGGCTTTTCCTTGAGTGGGTAGAGGTTAGGACATACTACTTATGGTGGAAATTCTGCAATGATGGGCCGTTCCACCGTCACAGTGTGACCCACACATCAGAAATGCTCCTCCCTGGAAGCAGAACAAGGGAAGAGTGGGCATACGGGTGTGCCGCTAGCAGAAGCATAGGTTGCCATGTGGGCTTAGCTTCCATGGGGTGACAGGCCTCCTGGCCCAGGTCCTGCCAGGTGCCAGGCTTGCCCAGTGCTGCCCTCATAGAGCCTCCAGATCAGAATGCAACCACCAGGAGTAGGTGGTATCCACCAGCTCACCTGAGAGCTCAGTGAGGGGCCACCAGGAGACTCTGGACCTGTCCAGTCCCACAGCCCATCCATTATGTGGTTTACTGGAGGGTTTGGATCTTGTGAACCTATTGAAAATGTTAATTTATTTGTAAACATTCAGGAGTGACCTTAAATGTCATTTTCCACACAGACAACTTAGAGGTTACAGTGACATTCATTTGCAGTAAGTTTCCTAGACCACTGAAGTTATTTGGTCTGCACTGTTTTGTAGCTTGTTTTTCTAAGAAAGAAAGAGTGTCTGTTCATGTGCAAGTGGGGGTGGTGGAGAGAGGATCTTAAGTAAGCTCCACACTCACAACCCTGAGATAATGACCTGAGACAAAATCAAGAGTCGGACACTCAACTGACCCAGGCATCCCTACTTTGTAACTTTTAAAGCGTATGTCTAGTGGCAAAAATAATCATTTTCAATTTTCATAAAATACACAGAGGCCAGATTTGGTGAGTGAATCAATCTCTAGACTTGACTGAATAGAGATATATGAGAAATCAACTTAGTTCTCTAGTGAAAAGCCTAGCAGAATTGTAGCTATTGAGCCATGGCAGGGCCAGAGACCCCAGTCCTATCCCCGGGGTCTTGGTCTAGTGCTTTCTCCTCCCACAGTGTGAAGCACATCTCCTGCTCCCTGCTCATCCTGCATGCTGAGGATGACCCAGTTGTGCCCTTCCAGCTTGGCAGAAAGGTGGGTGTCAGGTGCTACCCCCGGTGTGGGCAGGCATCTAGCAGGCTCCCGTTTGGGCTGGCTGGGCCTAGGCAGACATGGAGGGATTCCTGCTGCTGGCAGGCGCCCCTTGTGAGGAAGAGAAGGGGGGGAGGTCAGCAGGGTTGGGTGGAGGCCAACAGCTGATGCCTTATCAACAAAAGGTAGGTTTGAGGGTGGAGATGTCTTTACCAGCACATTCGGTGATGGTGAGAGGAGACCTGAGAAGTAAGCATATGGCTCCTGGTCCCCATGCAGGGGTCCGGTGGTGATGAGGACTTCACTACCCAGTAGTCAGCCAGGAGGGCTCACTAGTTGTTGGCTGAAAGGAAAGAACTCTGAAGGAGGAGGCTCCTCCTACCCCAATGCGTGTCCCAGTCAGTAGACTTCATACAGACCTCTCATCTGTTCTCTTGCTTTTGGGATTGGACTGATGACAGAAATGCCGTGCTGTTGTAGAGCCTCTGTGTTTGCTTTGCTGAGTTTCCTTTGCCTTTCCTGTCAGGAAGCAGCACTAGACGTGTAGGTGAGAGTGCTGTGAGAGAGAGCACCACCTTGCGCGGCAATGGTGAGGGGCAGGGGCGGCCTAGAGGGAGTGAGGCCCGGGTCCAGCATGTTCCAACAGGGCCAGGTCCCCTCCCTCCAGGGAGTGCAAACACACAGGACGGCCCAGCAGCCACTACCCAGACCCACAGAGCCCAGCAGTCTCCAGGGTGGGAGGACAGACTGTGAGCCAGCCTGCTGACCGGCCTTGACCCCAGCACACAGCGAAGTCTGAGGTGGATACCCAGCCCAACTCCTGGGATGTGTCAATGAGGCTGCTCTGGGCACTGGCCAGCACACCACTGCACGGCAGGCAGTTCTTCCATGACCCAGGCTCATCCACCTTGCCGCCCCCTGAGGAAAGGTCATCTGGGAGATAGGCGTGAGGACAGAGGGGCTCAAACGTCAGGCTGAGGAGCAGAGGCTTGGCTGGGCTCCTGCTAGCACCCCTTTCCCTAGGCCTGGCTGTGTAGGCTGCCCGAAAGCAGTGCTATTTGCTGGGGATTTGGGTTGCTCTTTGGAGGCAGCAGCCACTGACTGGTCTCTATAGTGGGGAGACCAGCAGGCAGATTGCCCACAGGGCTGCCATCGGTGGGTGCTGACACATCTCTCCCTTGTCCTAGCTCTACAACATCGCTGCTCCATCTCGAAGCTTCCGAGACTTCAAAGTTCAGTTTATCCCCTTTCACTCAGACCTCGGCTACAGGCACAAGTATATCTACAAGAGCCCTGAGCTCCCACGGATACTGAGGTGAGGCATTCTCCCCTCGCCAGGAATTCGCCTGGGTGGTGATGGTTCGGGCCAGGCATACAGCAGGCACAGCCCTAAAGCTGCCTCAGTGGGGCCAGAAATCACTGTGATTCAGGAGCCTTTCATCTCTATGGAGAGGGGTTGTGTTTATCCGCCCTCCCTCCTGGACCCATGATCAAACAGGGCAGTGATTTTCCCTGTGGGGATTGGCTGTGCTTTCAGAGGAGCATCCAGCATGTAGACATGCACCCCAGTCACTACAGGTCAGGCCTCGGTCCGTCTCCACATACCCCTCAGGTCCTGCCCCTGTACACACGGCCCTTGGGAGACTCTGGGCCAGCTCTCAAAAAGCCTATTTGTCCCCAGCTGCTTCTTGAAGAGAGGTTGTGCTCCTGGCTGCATGATGATGGCCACAGTCTGGGGCCAAGACATGGGCTTCGGCCACGGACGCCCGTCTTGTGCCTGGGTACGGAACCCAACCCTAAAGGGTGAGGCAGTGGCAAAGGGCAGTATGGACTGGACATGGCCTGGCTCTGCCCAGGAGCCTGGGCTTTTGTGCTAGGACCTATTCTATGAATTAGGCAGGTGCTGTTGGGCCTCCCTGCCTCCCACCAAGGCATAGGCAGCTCCTCACTTCTTGGCCAAGGTGGGGACGGTGTGAGTTCACCTTCCTGGGGCAGCTAAGCATGGAGGTATTCAAATCAGCCATTTTGAATTTTATCCCATCACACCAGCTCTCATGTGGCTCCCTTGGCAGTTCCAGAGGCAAAGCTGCATTTCTTTAGTGGTTTGCCATTCCTGCGTCACAGACCTGGTTTGCTGAGAGGGGACTGTGAGCTGAGTGTGGGTTTTCCCTAGGGTTGACACTTTCCCTAGCATAAAAGGAATATGATGCAGAAAATTTAGCTCATAGTATAGCTCAGAGTTTAGAACAAAGAATAGTAGCCTGTTACCTGGTCTTCTTCCTATGGGGTTGGGATTTGACCAGGCCAGTTGCCATTGGTGCCCTGTTTAACTCAGGCTCTCTGGAGGGCCTTCTCAGATGGGCCATTTGAGGACCATAGGAGGCAGGACAGCTAGTGTGGGCTGCTCAGGGTTTGGCTGATGATTGTCCTCACCTGGTCTAGGGAATTCCTGGGGAAGTCAGAACCTGGGCGCCAGCACTGAGTCTTGCTGCCTAAAGGAGCATGAAGACCTCTGCCCTCCTCCCTTTGCTCTGGCCAGCCTGGCACCCTGGAGCCTGGGGGGTGCCAGCATCTTCGATGCCCCTGGAGAGAGGACTCAGATGCCAGCCAGGGCAGGCAGAAGAGGCCCTGGCAGACCTGAGGCACCTGCCCCAGATGGCTGTGAGCACGGATCCTCGTGGAAAACACAGGTTGCAGGCATGATCCCCTCTCCCTCTTGTTGCCAATCTGAGCTCTTGTTGGGAAGACAGTGACAGAGTAGCCCAGCCTCCAGCTGGTTGATCCCGCAGTTCCTGAGCTGGGTATGGGGAGCCCCGGGCAGGAAACATGGGGTTTCGGGACCACGCTGAGCTTTCCAGCACCACTGGTGAGATTATGGGGAGATGGGGAGATGGATTCATCTGTCCCTTCGTAGCACACAGAATGGACTCTAATGGTTCAAACGGCCCCTCCCACCCAGAGCACTCTGCTTGCCTACCTTGGCCATCCCTGCCTCCTTGGGCGGGCCCTACCACTCAGAGCGGGGGAGGTGCCCATGATCTGCACTTCCTCCACTTCCTGCCCACCTGTCCGCCTAACCTGGCCTTAGACTGAGCATTTATTTAAGAATAAAATCGTGGTGGTGGTCTGTGTGTTGTGTTCTCAGTGATGCCTCCACGTGCTCCCAGGCCATGCTTAGAGCCCAGCCACATGGGAGGAGGTGCAGCTCTATAAGGCCAGGGATCCTGGGCCTTCCTTTCCTCCCTTCTTCTACATGTGGAGAAGGAGGGGTGTTGTCTCAGGGGAAGGTGTATTCATGGGGTTACTTCTTCTCCAGATGAGTTAGATGGCATTTTCCTAAAATATAGGCCCTCTTCACACTTAGCAAACTTGCTGGATGCTGGTATTGATTGGCAGGCTCTGGGGGTTCACCCACAGACCCCGAGCGAGCCCCTGGCAGGGGTCCATGAAAAGACTTGGGCAGGGTCTCTAGTTCTGGCTAGAGATTACTCACTGGTGCTGGGTCTTTGGTGTTCAGCCTTTGCCAAACCAGTCTCCCCTGCAGTTCTCCTGCCCCCACCTGGCACCCTCTAAAGATCCTGCTTCTCACCACCCAGGGCTGGTAAAGGGCCAGATTCTTACATCTGGCTCAGTAACCTGAGAGTGAGAAGGTTCATGGCTTAAGAAGAGAGAGGGTTTCAAGCTGCCCCCACTGAGGGCTGTCCTACCGCTAATGTTCAGGTACAGAGGTGTGACCTAGACTGGAGGATGTCAACCCATCTGTGACCCGCTTCTTCTGATGGCCAGACTTTCCCCTAGGTCCTAAGACTCTGGGAATGTCCAGTCTTGGCAACTAAGAAATTCCCTGGGTGGGGAGGGGGCGGGTATGGAGGGCCTCGTTCACCTGCCTGCCTGTTCTTCAAGGTCTCTGGCCACTGTTAGCAGCTGTGGGCAGGGTAGGGGGCCCAGAAGTGACCACACATTACAGCTTCTCCTTTCTGAAGCACCTTCAAGCTGCCTACAGTGATTCTCATGTTGGGGAAATCAGACCTTTCATAAATGGGTTGAAATATAAACAGACACCTGAAGTCAGTTTATATCCAAATATTTATCTTTTTATCGGGCCAGTTCCCTGCCAACTCCTGGCACCTAACTTGGGTGTGAGCACTGCCTGCAAGACACCACCTTGTCCCCGGGATGCATGTTTTGCACCTCTCAGGGCTGAGGTGCATGGCCCCATCCTGGAAATGTCTTCCTGTGTCATTGCTCTGTATCTTGTGCTCACTGGACCTGAACAGCCCTTCTTGAGACATGGCGCCTTCTACTGGCTGTATCACAGAGGCCCTGAGTCAGAGTCACCTTCCCAGCCTACTTCCATCAGTGATGCAGATGTGACCTGCTGGCACGTGGTCTCAGACCTAGCCCACCCTGGGTGGGCCAATCTTCACCCTTTTAACATTTCATGTGTGTGAGCTGCCTCAGATCTTTATTGGGGGGTGGGATAGGATATGAAGTAAAATAAAAGCTGTTGGTATTTCGACAGGTAGATTGAAGAGGAGAAAAGCACTAAAGGGGTGGTAAGCACTGGAGGGGCAGTTGCTGGGCCAGCAGGTCCAAATACTCCCACCTGCTGGGCTTTTAGATTAACCTAAGCTGGCCTAGGAAAGATGTACCACTGATGGTTACAAAACCAATCCTTAAAGAAAAAAAAAAGTTCAAAACATACACGGCTATAAATTTTGCAGTGAATACACATATCCTGGGGCACCTGGCTGGCTCGGTAAAGCATTCCATTCATGATCTCCGGGCCATTGAGTTTGAGCCCCACATTGGGCAGGGAGCCTACTTAAAAACTATGTAGGGGGTGCATGCATGTCTCAGGTTGAGTGGCTGACTCTGATTTCAGCTCAGGTCATGATCTCACGATTCCTGGGATCCGAGCCCAGAGTAGGGCTCTGTGCTGACAGAGTGGAGCCTGCTTGGGATTCTCTCTCCCTATCTTTCTGCCTCTACCCTGCTCATGCTCTCTCTCTCAAACTTAAAAAAAAACAACTAAGCATGTCCCCAGACCCAAGACCACCCCACCAGGGCCCATGGTGCCCCGGTGGCCTGTAGTTCTCCGGTTCTTTGGGTCACACCCCAAGTTCTCTCCTGGACTTTGATTCATCCTGCAGCTACACAATTTAGGGGGAAATGCTCTGGTCCCTGGAACATTACACTTTCCAGGGCCAGGAATGGGTGGCAGAAGACAGGTGCAAAAAGCACCAATGCAATTTGCGCCCAAAATGCCAACACGCAGATGACAGTTTATAAAGCAGATCTGATGATTCTTTTGTGAGCCAGCAGTTCAGCATACATACTGTAAGTCCCACTCCCAGCTGGGATGGGAGAACATGGTCTATCCTTAATCCCACAGTGATGGGCTGTTATAAGGGAGGGTCTGAGGCCCACCCCACCCAGCTCCCACCCTACCCTTGGCGCAGAGTGAAACAGGCCAGGTCAACCAAGCACAGGCAGGAAAGTTTAATCAGTTTCTCAAGGCAGTTAACAGCAAGTGACACAGTGATGGGTCACACATGGCCTAAGAAACGGGGCAGTGGAGGGTGTCGTGGATTCAACCATATCCCCAGAGCGTGGGCCTCCCCAGCAGTCCTCCACAGCTCTGGTGAAGCGTGCATGTGAGCAAATCTTCCATGGCCTGGTTCTGTGGGCAGTCCGGACCCAGGGTGAGGGCAAAGCCCTGTGCCATTGAGATCCAGCATGCAAGGAGGCAGACCCATGTCTCCAATATGCCTATGGTGAAGTGTTCCAGCCTGCTTCCTGGCTCTCTCCTCTGGGCAACTGAGAGGGGCTAATCCATCCTTTCAGCCACCAGCCTGCCTTCCAGGCAGAATGGAAAAGTGGGCCTCCTTCTGAGCCTGCTTGGTCCTTTTCCTAGACTGCCTTGGTTGTACTAGTAGAAAGGGAGGGAGAAGGGAGACTGGCCTCATGTGTAAGACAGGAGACGCAGCCCCCAGGACAGGGCAGGGGTACAATAAGGGCATGGATCTGCAGCAGGGGCTGGGCTATCAGCCTTTCTAGCAAAGGCAGTGACTCTATCCCAGGCCCCCAGGGCTGGGCCAATCCAGGACAAAATTTCAGAAGTACACTTTTTAGTTGCTAAAACAAGAAAAGGCTTCAGCTACTTTAATCTTCCTGTGAAGTTAATTTTTTTTTTCTTGAAAAAACAAAACCAAGCTAACTTTGCATCAGCCTGCTTTGTCCTAGCCAAAGTCCCCAAGATGCCAGACACAGGTGTCCTCACCCAATTGACCCTCACTGATCCCTTTATCTGATCAGTCTGGAAACCTTGGGCCAGAGCACCTACATAGCAGCTACAGACTTGGCCTAAAGTACTGGACCCTCCCAGTACAGCCAGGAGCAGAGCTGGGCCTCCCACACCAGCTGTCTAGACCTTGTAGTGCAGAAACACATAGTTCCCCAGGCTTTGCCACAGCTTCCTGCCCAGACCCCAGAATCTAGAAGCTCAAAACTAAAAACAAGCTCACAGCAAGGTGCATGCAAGGTCTTGGAGGAGCCAGCAGGTGGCTCCACCTTCCCCACCTCCTTGGGGCAGGTGGGCTAAAGCTGCGGGGCCAGCTGCCGTAGTCAGTGCTGCAAGCCCTGCTACACTGCAGGAAACTGGAGAGCATCTCACTCTTTACAACTTTCCTTCCTTGCCCACCCCAAGCCACCACTACGATCCCTTGGCCTTCTAGAAACAGCACTGAAACAAGCAAGGCTGTTGCCTGGGCTCCTAATCCCTGGGGAGATTGGGGGGTGGGATCTGCAGGTCGGAGGGCTCCACACCCCAGATGTCCCGGGCATACTCTGTGATGGTCCGGTCACTGGAGAACTTGCCCGAACAGGCGATGTTCCTGATGACCTTCTTGGTCCACTCCCTGGGGTTCTGCAGAGGGAAGAGGCTGAGTACCACACTAGACAACCTGCACTTCCAGAACTTCAGGACTGTTCCCAGATGAGCTCTTAGCCCCTGGGGCAGCCTGGTGAACAAAGATGAAATTGCATTCAACAGCTCACTAAAAAAGCTGCCACCAACCAGAAAAGCTACCAAATGATTAGATACAAGGGCAAGGAGCCTGAGAAAGTCCCAGGCCTCAAAATGCACCTTGTCCTCTGGGGCACGGCCTACCATGACAAAGAAATGCCACCAGGTGAGTACTCGCCACTGGCTGGATCCAGGAAAGATGCCCAGGTGGTCTCCACAACTTTCCCCAGAGCCTGGCAACCACCTCTGGACTTAGCCAGCACTAAGAGGAGCCTCCCTGAAAGAGCACACTCTGCTGAGGCCAGGTCAGGGGAGCAAGATTCCCCTAGAGCCCTGCCTGGTCATTAGTTTCCCAGGCCCCTCCTGATTCTTTCACAGGTCCCCAAGGGCAGACAGCTTCCCTAAGGGCGGAGGGGGGTGGGGGCGGGCGGTCAGGACAGCAACAAATCAGAAATACAAATCCCACAGGCCTTGTCCAAGAACCTGGAAAATAATCCATCTGACCCACAACTCTGCAGTCACACCACAGTAGCCAGAATCCTTTCCCACTGCTGCCCAACCCCCCCCCCACCAAACTGCCCCCAGGAAAGGGGAGAGAAGTAGGCACCAAGGGACACCCTTGAAACCCCACATGGACACACCCACTGCCCCAGGGAAACCGGCCAGCACACACTCCACACAGAAACGAGGAAGAGGGTCCCTCTCTTGTCCACCTTCACCAAGGAGTGGGGAGCTGGCTGCAGTGGTCCTAACCCTAGAAAGGCTGCTCCTCACAGCTTTGGGTCCCTCACTCTACTTAACATTGATGCTCACACCTTTCCAAGGAAGCATTCCCATTCTCATTTTTAAACACAGGCTTTCTGTGTGCATACAGAAGTCTTCCTGGCTCCACACCCGCTCCCTGCACCCTCTCGATCACACCCAAGTGGGAGTGCAGACCACAGGCTGAGGCACAGCCCCAATGCCTCTGCTGTCTTCAGGAAGGAAACTCCTGTCCTCACTTGTGTTCTGTAGCAGCTGCTCAGAGGCTGCGTAGAAACATGCCATTGTGGATAGCGGCCTGGCCCCACGGGGTCACAAGACACCAGCCTCACCAGGGGTGAGCAGAGGGACAGCTGAGCAGTCCAAGTGGAAGATGATAAGCCCTAGTTGTCAGCTTGAGTCCATGATGTGGCTCAGCAGTGAACTATGCCCTCCCAGGACTGGACCTCATAGATGTTCCCTGCTGCTTCCCTACCAGAGCCACCCCCACCAGCTCTGGGGCCTGAGAACCATACCCGGTACAGCTGGTCCACCTGGGCCTGGCATGCCACGTATGCTTCATAATCTGCAAACACCTTGAACCTGAAATGGGAGACAAGAGGCTGGGCCACCGTGGCAGGTAGAGAGTCCGAGGTCAGGAAACAGGCCCCAGCCATCCAGGTCCTCACACTTTAGGAAGACAGAGCCCACCAGGCCACAGAGGTGACTCTATGAGCAAAACTTTTGTCCTGGAGTGCTATTCTAAAAAAACCTTGTTTAAAACCTATGTTTCTTTAAAGAAGTGAGTGTTTACAGTGTACCCTCCCCATGTATGTGGGGTAGAGCCACATGGGCTGAGAGGCTTCCTGTGGACTCCACCTCCCAAGCGAGGGGACACAGGATAACAGCGAGGCTCCATGCAGCTGTCTGTTCTTGGGTCCAAATGAGCCAAAAACTGGTGGTCTAGGGAAAGGATGTTGTAGAGAAAAATGTAGATATATGAACACAGAAATGCATTTTTGTTTATGACCGAGTCACAGGGACAATTCATGAAACTGCTAAGTTTTTCCTTGATCACAGACAGAGCCAGGGCCCAGCTCCTAGCCCTGTATGTGGGGGGCTGCGATCTGGTCTGATGCCAGCTCACAGTGCTCACGGAAGAGCAATGGATTAAATCAATCCAAAGGCAACTGAGAGTGGAACAGAAGTCAATTCTCAGCATTTACCAGATTCAACTTTTACCAACAGGGTGGAGCAAAGAACTGTCAAGAGAGGGCAAGTGGCACTGCCAACCTGCTGTAAATTAGTGAGTCTATAAATGTGGATGTTATAACCATGTATAGTTGCATTGTTAAAAACAAACGAACAAACATTAACTACATTGTAATTTATGTCACAATTCCATTCTAACCACTCTGTGTCATTACCAGCTAATATTTGCCTCAGCTGGGACTGCAGGACCATGACTGTGGAGGTACATCGCCCCCACCCCCCACTTCCAGAGGTTTCTGGGGTGTCCTGGCCACACTCCCATTCTCCCTGGGGAAGAGAGGACTCAGGAATTGCCTCCAAGCAGCCCCATCTGAAACCACCTTGTGCTTGTCATGCCATGTTGGGGGTCAGCCAGTGCTGAGGGGACTAGGGCTGGACCATGAGCCAGCAATCCCTACCTCCAGGATCCCGCAGCATTCAAGCACCTCCAGAGGCCACTGCAGGCCCTGAGTGTAGCGGGTCCAGATTGGCTCTTCCCATGGGCCTGGGGTGGGGAGCCAGCCTCACCTCGGCCCAAGGCCACCCCCAAAGTAGAGTCCTGAGCCCACCAGGAGGACCCGTCTGTCTGACCAGCTGGCTGGGAGGGACATAAGGACGAACCTGTCGTGGTTTAGCAGCATGTTGACAACGTCCTTGAAGCAGTCTGGATCCTTGGGAGAGAAGAAGCCGCTGCTGATCTGGTCCACGGCCTGCTTCAGCTCAGGCAGGCGGTCATAGTACTCTCTAGCATTGTACCTGTGGGGAGGTGGGATGCATCATCAGCCTTCGGGGTGAGCCATGGGGCTGTTTTTACTGAGCACAGTCCTGGTCTGAGACTCCCCAGGCTCCAGGCCCAAGCACTGCTGGGCCCTATAGAGGCAGTAAAGTGCTGGGTGTGCAGAATGAATCCCACTGGCCCCTTGTGATTGCTGGAAAACACAATCACAGGCATGGTACCATCATACTCCTACAGGAGGCTGCGTGAGTACTGGCCTGCTGCCTGCCATCTCCACCCCACCCTGATGCACCCTGCCCCTAACTGTGCCCCCTGCTTCCTGCCACCACCCTGCCCCCTGCCACTGGGACAATGAAGAAGGTAATGAAGTGTGAACTAGACCTGACCAGACCAAAGAGTCCATGGCCATCAGGGAGTTGGGGAGGAAAGCATGAAGTGGATGTGCAGTCCCAGGACACAGGAGGCCCAAATAAGGGGGAGGTAGGAAAGGGCAGTGGGGGAGTATGTTCTCAAGCTAAGACACCTGGCTCATTCTCAAGCTGTGACTTTTTAGGTGACATTTGGGTTTTTACCTGGCTGGTGCCTGAGTCTCCCCTGAAAGTTTTTAGACAATTAGGCAACACTGTCTTGTCTTTTAAATTATTGTTTAGAATCTGGCTGGGGCCAGATTCAAGAGTGTCCAAGGTCGTGAAACATAAGGAGAGGCTGAGAAAGTGTCACAGACCAGAGGAGAAAGAGCTACTATCTAAACACAGAGGGGTGCCTTGGAAGGGATTCTAGGACAGAGAAGGACATTCATTGGAAACACTGAATTAAGTATGGACTTTAATAAATAACAATAACCCTATTGGTTACTAATTTTGCAACTTGTCTGTAAACATGAAACTATTCCAAGGGTTACTTTATAGAATCTGGCCAGGGTCTCTCAGCAGTAGCCCAGCCCCAAATCCCCTCACTGAGTGCTCAGAGCTTTCCCTCCAGAGACCAGAGCCTTCCACCCTTTTGAAAACACTCACTCTAGACCCCACGGACTGGGCCCATGGAGACAAGCACAGAGCAGCCAGCTCCCACCCAAGCCAGCCTCCCAGGACAGCCAGAGGGGTGCTCAGACAGCAGTGGGCTCAGCCAGCTGGCCCACAGCCACCTCATTTGCCAAACGGATGTCTCCCTCGGCAAGTGCAGGCCTGGCCCCGAGCCCTCTTGGCACCCCCAGCCACCAGTGCTCCAAGCAGTGTCTGGGATGCTGCTGTGTCCCCGATGACACAGGGAAGGTTACACATACCCTTTCTGGTCCAGGGCCTCGACGTCCTCTACACGCATGCCAAAGATGAAGAGGTTCTCAGCCCCAGCTTCCTCAGCCATCTCCACGTTGGCGCCATCCATGGTGCCAATGGTGAGGGCCCCGTTGAGCATGAACTTCATGTTGCCCGTGCCTGAGGCCTCGGTGCCCGCAGTGGAGATCTGCTGTGACAGGTCTGCAGCAGGGATCACTGCACGCAAGTAGGAAAGAAAGTGCATCACCACAGACCACTCACAGCATGGCAGCAGTGGGAACCATCCGAGACGCCACATGCCCACCGCTGGCATTCCCAGAATAGGCGCCATCTCCCACTCACTCCAGTGAGCCCTGCAGCCCTCCCCTGCCCACTCATTAAGGGCTTCCCTTCCTCATTCAGGGCAGCCTGAGACCATGATGGTGACTCCTGAGAAAAGACCCTAGGTAGCAAAGGACCTTTGTTCTAGAACCTTCCAGAGACCAGGCCCAACCATAGTCTGGGATCCCCTGGTTCTTGCTTTTAATGTCCTCATTTCCTTTCATCCTGACAGCACTTCTATCTCATGCTATCAGCCCATAAGGCTCTTCAGAGCACTTCCAAAGGAAACTGGACTCTTAAAGAACCAGAGAACTAGGAAGGCAGGGACAATTTTCTTGTGTCACAATGAGTCACTCTGTGCTGTGTGCAGACTGGGCCCAGGTAGCCACACGATGACCCAAATGCAGTAGCCCTGAGGTTTCTCCAAAGGGTGGGCTCCTGTGCCTCTAAGACAGCAGATGGTAAAGTCTCATCTTCCCACCGTGCCTTGGCGTCCCTTGCCCCACATTCTCAGCTTGTCCATGGAGCTGCTGCTGCTGCACTCAGGGTCCACAAAGAGTGGAGTCCAGCTCTTCTTCAAGGTCAAGCCCAGGAGCCAGGGGTAAGAGATACAGGCCTCACGGGCCCGCTTGCAGCTCTACACTGAAGGTAGAGGGACACGAGCAAATGTGACAATGGACACCTTGTTGCAACAAGTTGAACCCAGCTCTGAGGCCCCAGACCAAGTACCCCACGACCAGTTCTAAAGATGCCCAGGAGTCAGCTGGCCCCACATAACAGTGAGGAGGGGGAGTTCCAGGCAGCAAAGGGCAGTAAGATATGTCAGAAACTCAGTGAATAACTAAGCACATCACTGACCTTGAACCGTGTATTGGTCTGTGACAATGGAGGGACCAAAGAGACAGTTCAATGACCTGGCTGAACTGTCAGGAGAGGGAAGCATGTCTGCCTGCACAACGTTACTCAGCGCAGCAGGCAATACCTGGTCTGTGTGAGCTGCAGAGGCACCTACTACTCAGAGCCAGAATTCCAGGCTCAGGTTTCCCATCACTTGGTTGGGCAAATCACCTTCCTGCCAGGGTCTCCTCAAGTGGCCAGTTTAGTAAGGCCTGTCCAGGTCAGGACAGTCATGCTCCAAGGCACAATTGGCTGCAGGAACCTCTCCAGATGGCAACACACATTCTTGAAGGAGCAGCCCCAGCTGCAGGGGCAGGCCTTCCTGTCTAACACAGCCTCCTGGGCCTACCTTTCTCAGCCAAGGACACTCGGTAGTTCTCCAGGAAGATCACTTTGAGCCTGTCGCCCACAACTGGATCATGGTTGACGACGTTGCCAATGGACGTGACCAGCTTGATGATCATCTTGGCCATGTGGTAACCGGGGGCTGCCTGAAGATGGGAGGGGAAATTCAGCATGAACCCATCTATGCACCAAGCAGTGCAGGGTCCTTGGAGGCCTGGCATCATTCCCCATAACCGAGGCCCTGTGCTAGATCACCAAGGTCACACCCAGCTGAGTGCCCTGCCCCCGTGTCCTGCAAGTGGTGTGGCAGACAGCCTCATGACAGAGGAACCCACTCTCCGTGGGGTGTGAAGCCCACCTACTACCGAGCACCTCTCCCGACAGCTGCCCCAGCCTGTGGTAAAACCTGCAAGCCTCAAACCTGTTCTCCAATTCTAGTCAGCTCTTCAGAAATGAGGAGATAAGAGAAGCAGGACTTTTAGAACCACCAACATACAGGAAACACAGGGAACTAAGGGGCCTACTGGACATGACAGACAGATGTGCTCAGAAAAGCCAACCTGGGGAAGACACACAGCCCAATCTCTGTAACAAATCAGTTGCAGAGAGAGAAGAGAGGCAGGCATGGGGAAAAACCTACTGATGACAAGATTTAACAGATAGCAAGCAATCGTATGGTTAGGCCCTGCCAGGGTCCAGATCAAACAAACTGCTCCAGATACCTCTAACTTTAATATCTATGTGAGAAGACAGTATCATGTGGTGGTATTCAAAAGGATCTGTACTTATTGTGGTTTGGGAGGAAAACATCATTGAGAACACATGTGAAATACTTAGAGGTAAAGCAATATGTCTAGAAACATACTTGGAAATGATCCAGTGGGAGTCTGAGATAGGGTATGGATGTTATTACCATTATTTCTACTTTTATCTATGCTGAAACTTTTAATAATGAACATTTAAAAAACTGTCTGAAAGCCTGTATCTCTAAGAAATGCACACTGGGATACTGACAAAGGAAGTGGCAGACCCTTGGGTAGATGACCATGAGCTGCTGGCTAGGCAGACAGTGCCTAGCCCCGCCTCGTGGGTCCCCCTTAAAGCAGCTGTGCCCCACAGTGTCCTCATGTTCCCTGATGACAATGAGGCTCTTCGGGGAAAGTGGCAGAGGGTAGGGACACTGGCCCAGGAACAGACAGTGTGATGAGGAGACCCATCAATGGGTATTGGCAACATACTGAGACTACGTGACCACATGTCCAAAAGCATGCATCACAGTAAATAAAATGAAATAAAGCTAGGCTGAGCTCACCACAGGTATACACCTGGCTGATGAAGTAGCCAGCAATCTATGTCTACTCAGCACACGAGTACAGGGAAGCGAGTGGGCAGCATGCTGGGATCTGAGAGTTGAGCACAGGTGTGGAAGGGTGGTGGTTATACAAGGAAGGGCATTGGATGGAGGGCCAGCAAACCCACTGGGGGCTTCCCTTAGGGCTAGGAACCCCACTCGTGTGCTGGGCAGGCAGGAGTCCCATCCAGCTCCCTCTTATTGCTGAGCTGGACACTGAACCTACTTCACCCACAAGCACGCCTGGGGAAGCAGCGGGCTTCTGCCATCCTGTGTGTATGCTGGCTCTGAGCCTTTGCAGTGTCCAGCCCACCGCGCAGCTGGCACTCAAGTTGGGACATAGTGGCACTGACAAAAAGCATGGTGGTTTATGCATTCAGGCTAAATATCAAGCAAGATGCAAAGAGGACATCACCTCACCTTGCCCCCGATCATGACAGTCCTGGGCACAAAGGCCTTGGTTGGGTCCTTCTTTAGTCCTGCAGGACAAACAAGAGATTCAAATAAGGCCCTGAAGCCAGACATGCCCCTGCTCTGGGACACAGTGTGGTGACCAGCATCCTCAGAGATCAACCCCAACCCAGGGGGCACAGCGTAGCCACTGGGCCCCCATGTGCCTGCCAGGAATTCCCACTTACGAAAGGGGGGCAAGCCCCCTAGATTCTGCATTTATGTCCCATGTTGGTGAGGAAGGAGGCCAGGAATAGACTCTTCCAAAAGGCTTACGGGAAAAGATGCATCTTTGTTTCCAGAACAGCCCAAAGCAGGAGCCTAGCTTGAGTCCATCAGTCACCAGCTGTCAAGGCCCTTACACATGATGGGTATGTGACAAAGAGGGGATCTTGAGATCATGGTAATGGCACTGTCAGCCCTCAAGGGGTGTCAGGGGAGACCCCAAGTTTCCCCCTACCTTCACTGTGACAAGAGGTGAGAGGCTATCCCGAAGCTTTCCCACACAGTGGCAGCCAGAGGGTCAACGTACAACGGCCAGCTCACCTGCAGCCCCAGCAGACTGAGGGTGTCTTCACCAGGCTCCTGGCTTTCAGTTTTAGTGTATATGGGAGGTATTGGAGGATGTCTACACAGAGGGGTGAGGCTGCCCTACATCACCTGCACCAGAGGGCAGGAATCAGCCAGAGCAGTGAGAATTGGGGCTGAGCTTTCACAATTAACTCCAGGTCCTGCCAAGACCATGCTTGTCCCTTAGTTCTGATACCTTCCTGTTTCCACAAATCAGACAGACCAACAGAGAGAACAGGAAAAAATAAAACAGAAAATACATTTTCACTAAAACTCAGAAAGAGGAAAGAGATACAAAGTCCAGGCCACTGAGCAAGTTCTGCCAGTTCACAGGGTAGATGGGGCTGCAAGCACAGGGTTCTCAGGACCCAGCCACCCCAGAGGAGCCATCAGCAGGGCCGGCATCTGGGGGGCAGAAAGGAGGATGGGAGCCAGGAGGGCAGAAATCAGGGGGGCCATGGCAGGTGACCTCCTGAGCCAGCCTCGGCTTGGAGAAACAGGGGTCCTCAGCTGCACACAGAGGTGCCTGCAGCTGCCCTGGGGTGTCACGAAGCCCCTGCTGGTAGCCTCGGGCATTGTAGCTCAAGCAAATTTGAACAAACATGGATACATGACTTTGCTACAGACAAGGAATGAAACCAATGAATGTCCCTGTGAGAATACCCAAATCTCCAACTTGTGATGGCCGTCAGCTTGGAAAAGAGTCCACGGAGCTGAAACTGAGACCTCAGGGGAAGGGCAGGGCATAGAAATGCATAAAATGAGAACTGGAAGGACATGGAAGTGACAAGAAGCCAAGAGGGAGGTGAGACACAGAAAGCACAGCACACACAGAGGATGGAAATGAGAAACGCAGACAACATAGCAGAGAAGGAAAGACCTTTAGAAATGTTCAGAGAGAAATCAAGAAGCAGGAAGATAATAGGTGGAAGGAACCCAGCATGCACCTTGCTGGAATCCTGGAAGAAAACCAGAATGGTGGCACCTAACAAATTTTTTTAATGTGTTTCAAGAAAAGTTCTTTGAAATAATACAAGACCATAGTAGATGCATTCAGAATGCCCCGAGCATCAGGGAAAACTGACCCACAATGCTCAGCAGCAAGACTCAGCCTAGTAAATTTAGCACAGGTACTCAGGACACTATGATACACTAATGCCCCATCCTCCAGACAGTGCAGGACAGACCTAAAGGTGCTCAAGGAAAGAAAGTGAAGCCAAGAACATCACCTGCAAACTGTCCTCTGTGTTCTGAACAAGCAAGAACTCAGATCATGGTCCACAGGAAAGGCTGTAGTGAACCAGAGAGAAATCCGAGCAGGAGGGTGGGGCAGGATGGCTGATGGTGAGCACTGAGTGTTCATCCACAAACAGAGAAGGAAATCAGGTTGGGGACTGCATAGCAGAGCATCAAGGCAATCTGCTGGACCAGGGAGAAACCATGTATGCACAGGCAGGGGAGATGGTGAGATGGCAATGACCACAGGCCCCCAGCTACCTGTCTGGTAGAACAGTTGCACTCACAGGGCACCACGGAAAGCAAGCTCATAAGTGGCAGGTACTGAGAAGTACACAGGCCTGTGCAGAGACTAGGACTGTGGGGCTGGGGGGTGGGGAGGAGGTGGCTGGGGCATGGGAGGACATTCTTTAGAGGAGCTCTGTATCTTGAAAGAGTATTTGTGGTTCCCTTGGTTTTCAAAATTAGTAGTCATAGCATTAAATTACAAATTTTTAAAATCTTTTTCTGTGGCACCTGGTGGCTCAACTGATTGAGCATGTAACTTCAGGTCAGGTCATGATCTTACAGCTCATGAGTTTGAGCCCCACGTCGGGCTCTGTGCTGACAACTCAGAGCCTGGAGCCTGCTTTGGATTCTGTGTCTACATCTCTCTCTTTCTCTGCCCCTCCCCTGCTCACATTTTGTGTCTCTCTCTCTCTAAAAAATAAATAAACATTTAAAAAAATTTAAATCTAAGATTTTTCTTAAGGCTTTGTTATATTTATAAACCTAGAAAATACTCATATTTACTTTTGGGGGTCTTTGATTCATGTTTGCTCTCATAATTGAATGCTGCCTGAACAATTTAAGGTACGTGTATAAATTTAACACATACTATTTCATTTTTTGTAAGTGCACTTTATTTTTTAATTTAAAAAAATTTTTGCCATTTATTTGTTACTGAGAGACAGAGGGAGACAGAGCATGAGCTGGAGAGGGGCAGAGAGAGGCGGAGACACAGAATCCAAATCAGGCTCCAGGTTCTGAAATGTCAGCACAGAGCCTGACACGGGGCTTGAACTCACAAACCATGAGATTGTGACCTGAGCCAAAGTTGGATGCTTAACCAAGTGAGCCACCCAGGTGCCCCTGTAAGTGCACTTTAAATGTCTCTAATAAGTAAAATCTTTCCAATAAGACAAGTCTAACGAATAACAACTAAATTTGAACTAAAAACTAAACTAAAATAGCCCTGCCTTTGAGTCCTATGACACCAGAGAGGGGCTGCTAGGACTGTGCAGGTCCTGCGGCCCCCGGAGACACTCACGGTTGTACAGGGTGATGATGTGCAGGCAGTTCAGCAGCTGCCGCTTGTACTCGTGGATCCGCTTCACGTGCACGTCAAACATGGAGGAGGGGTTGATTTTCACCTTGTATTCCTTTTCCAGGAACGCAGAGAACTTCAGTTTGTTTTCCTGGGGAGAAAGAACAAAGACGGTCGAACCCCAAGGTCCAACTGAGCTCCAGCTTTCCAATCAGGGCCAAGGGGACACCTCTGTCCCTCAGCCAGCCATGCAGCAGGATGGGAACTTTCAGAGGCCACAGCTGAGGGTGGAAGCCTTCTGAGGAAGGGGGATGGGGGAGTGGGGTGCTGAAGGTCGGCACACTCCAAAAGTGGCAAAAATAAACAGGAAACTAGACCAAAAGACAAACCTGCACAGAAGTCAAAGGATAAACACAGTCATGAGTGTGGTATAAAGGAAACACATGGGGACATTAAGGGAAGGAGACTCAGGATGAAGAACTATTTCTGGGCCCTAAGAGCATGTGGCAGTCCAGCAAAGAAGCAGGTTCACAGGGACCATGTTCTAGGTCAAGGCTGCCACCTGTCGGGTTTGGAGGGCTCCAGTGGCCCCGACCTGTCTGGCTGTAAGGCTGGCTGCCCTGGGGAGAGCCTCTCATGGAGGCAAGCAGCACACCCCATGCATAGATGCCAGGACCAGATAGACTTCTGGAGCCTCTCCCGGGAATGAGCTCTTCCTGCAGAACTTGGGGCCACGGCATGCCCATGCTGCTCTGGCATCTACACCCACCTACCCACCTGCTGCATGACCTGAGGGCTGAGTGGAATGGATAGATTTGGCAGCCATCAGGCCAGACACCCAGAACCCCCAGGAATGGCGCCCTATGCTGGGCCTACCTGCTTGACCTTGGCCACGTCCCTGATGAGTGCCTCATCGTTGACCAATGGCAGCAGCTTCTTCAGTTGGCTCAGGTCAGTCAGGAAACCCTCCCCGATTTTCTGGAGAATCATAAAGGGACACATGCTTTCTGCCCGTTTTGGGACCCGTCCTCCTGAAGACTGTCCTCCATTTTGTCATCCTTACCTCTGGTTTCCTTCCCGGATCTGCTCCAGCTTGGCCCCAGGCCTCCTTCTCTCTCATACCCCAGCTCTGGGGAATATCCCCACACTGTGGCCTCGACCATCATGGGCAGCCCCACCACATCCTCCCTCTCAGTCCCTGGGCTTGCTCCTAACAAGTATATCCCAATCTGGTCAAGCTCAGATGTCCACAACAATCCCATGGACCTCCCTTGTCCCCTTCACAGACAGGCCCCAAACCCAGGAGGCCAACCGTGGCCCAGCAGCCTGAGTCTTGTCCCCCATCCATGCCCAAGGCCCTGTACCTGCCAAACTGTGAAATAATGGAGCATCTTCCAGTCACTTCCTGGTCCTGAACTCTCTGCACTACAGCAGAGTGGTCAGTCCAAATGGTCAGTACTCTCCCTGCTGCTAATATAGTATCAAGAGGAAAACTCCTGGTCTGCAAATGCCCTGATCACTTCCAAGGCCTGTCCTCCCTCTGCCCACTTCAGCAGGCACTGAGTCCTACTGGCCTTCTAGCTCCTGGGTGGGTCACATCCCTCCACCACAGGGCCTTGGAACTGAGATTTACTGCTCCTGACTCCCTCCTGTTAGCCCTTTGGATGTCTGCTCTCCCTCTTCCAGGGATGCCTTCCCTGACACATGCAGCCAGGCAGGCAATGTCCCCACCACAGACCTCCACTGGGCTCCACCCTACAGCCACCTACTGCATTCTCAAGGCTAGCACAATACCTTCTATGTACAAGCACATGAACAATCAGCAACCACTCCATCTCTGCCTCACAAAACCTCTTCAGTGGGCCTGTGGCTGCCACTTAGGCTGCTGGTGCCTCCCTTCCAGCCCCTCCTGAAGCCCAGAACCTCACTTCTGAACTCCTGCACAGGCTGCTGGGGCCACTGACTGACTGCTCAGCCTGGCCTAGCACTCCCACGTCTGGGTGACAGCTGGACCCCACCTGGGGTCCCTGGCCAGGAGCCACCGCTGGTCAACAAAACAAGGGAGCAATCATTGCCCCCTTGGTACCCACTGGCGGTGGGCCTGAGGGCCTTGGGAAGCAACTGAGGGGCTAACTGTACCCACAGCTCCCCGGGGACTCAAAGGCAGCTGGTCTCACCTCCACGATGGTGTCAGCCAGCCCCGGGTTACACAGCAGCAGCCACCGTCGGGGTGTGATCCCATTTGTCTTATTCTGGAACTTCTCTGGCTCCAGCTCATAAAAATCCTTAAAGCTAAAACACAGAAAACAGACAAATGTCACAGTGAACAAGAAGAGCAAGAGAACATTCAGAAATCCCCCTGGAAGATCACTAAGCTCAGTTTTTCTGTTGTTTTCTAAGAAGCACAGAGCAGTCAGCCTTGCTGACCACTTTGAGAACAGTAAGCAGAGAGCCCATGCTTTTCAGAGCACTGTACATTTAGCCACATAGCAATAACCACAGAGGTAGTGGAACCTGGCCATCTTCCACAGTGAGTGTGACATTGGAGAGGGTATGGACTATAGTAGAGCTTGAAAACCAGGGTTTAGTTTCCTCATCTGTAAAATTGGGATGCACCTCTCTGAGAGGCTAGCTGTGGGGATTTAAAGACTATAACACATGGGGCGCCTGGGTGGCTCGGTCGGTTAAGCCTCTGGCTTCAGCTCAGGTCAGATCTCACATTCGTGGGTTCGAGCCCCGCGTCAGGCTCTGTGCTGGCAGTTAGCTCAGAGCCTGGAGCCTGCTTCTGGTTCTGTGTCTCCTTCTCTCTCTGCCCCTTCCCCTCTCAAGCTCTGTCTCTCTCTGTATCAAAAATAGATAAAAACATTAAAAAAAAAAGACTATAACACATGAAGCCCATGGGCCAATACCTGGAACACAGAAGCCTCCACACAGACAGACCTGGTTTGGGGTCTACCTGGTGCTCAAGGAGGTACTCTACACACTGGGTCAAGGATGAAGGGAAGGAGTTCCAAGATCACATCCCACCAAAAGAGGCAGGGAAAGCACTGGGAGATCTGACCTAAAAATTCCTCTTTCCTCTTGCTGACGAGCCCTGACTGCTGCCCAGACCTCTATGCTATCCAGGCCTTTGGACATTCGTCCCAAGCGGGGCACTCCTGGCACTTGGCCAGCAACAGGTGGCTCCAAGAGAGAGCCTCTGCCTGGGCAAAAGACACAGAAAAGAGGAGGTGGCACTGGTGACAAATCGAAGGCTCAACACCCTAACACTGCCCACTAAGTCAGAGCATTTGGTGTTCTCAGCCACCAAATAATATGCCCTGGCCAGTTTGGTCAGTGCCTGTGAGTGCAGGAAAGCAAGTGTGGAGCCCGGGCAACATGCCCCAGGCACTGTGTGTACAGCTGCCAACAGTGCCCAGAGGCGAGTCTGGGGTCCAGAAGGAGGTATACCCAGGTCAGAGCAAATGCCAGCCCCACTTACACTGACTGCTTTACGATCTCTGAGTGGATCCTTGCCACGCCGTTGACAGCATGGGACCCGATCACACACAGGTGGGCCATGTTAATCCGTTTGCAGTCCCCTTCCTCGATCACAGACATCCTCCGCAGGTGGTCCACATCCCCAGGGAACAGGGCAGCCACGTGCTGTAGCCAGACAGAGTGCAGGAGGTAAGCAGGTGGTGAGCAGGAAGCCCAGGGGCCCCCATGGGAGGTTCTGCCTCCTCCAAGAAAATCCCAGGTTTGCTGCACCCCAGATATGCATTCAAGCTCCCTGGATGCAGCTCTGAGAGTCCAGGCCATGGGAGGAAACTCCTCCATACTGCAACAGCCCCAGGGAAGGCCTGGCCAGCCGGAGGAGTCAGCAGAGCTGTTCTCTGGGAGGCAGATAGGAGGATCGTGATGCTAAGATGTGCCATATGACTTAGAAGGAAAAGACAAGAGTGCTGCCCTGTTGGCCTACGCAGGGCTTAGCCAATGTCTGACCAATTGGGAACAGCTACTTTTTCACCAAAAGGTTAGAAAACTGAATAAGCACACCTGGATTCTAAGTTCTCCTTTCCTTATAGCACTCTCCTCTCCATGGGTAATAGGAAAGACAAATGCTGCTTTGTTTCCAAATCACCCAAATGCCATTATAACGTCTCAGGACCAAGGCCTCTGGCATTTCAGGACATACTCATCTCTGAGCCCCACATGGAAATGGGAACGTTTCAAAAAGATCTGAATCCATGACTCCCACATACATAGCAGGGGTCTAGTGTGGGGACAAAGTATCTGCCAAGCGACAGCCCCTGGACCCAAAGCCCTCTGCTGGACAGAGGGCTCTTCTATGGTATAAGTAAGACATGTGTCCCAGGCCAGACAATTCCACATGGAGGTCAGGAAGGCCCTCCACCTCTTCTAGGTTCAGGTACAGCCCACCACCCCCACTCCTGATCACAACAGGAGGGGTGGTCATTTCGGGGGCAGCATCCCCCATGCTCCCCTCATACCCCCACTGCTTACATCCAGGTGCCTCTGGTTGATGGCGTAGATGATCTCCAGATGCCGTGGCAGGAGCTTCTCAAACATGGACACAGGCCAGCGCTCTAAGGCCTCAGGTAACACAGTGTGGTTGGTGTATGCGCAGGTCTTCTTTGTGATTTCCCAGGCCTAGAACATTCCAGAACATTCCATATTGTTTTGTTTAGAAACAATCCATTTTTCTACCAAATGCTCAGGCAAAGTGAAAGTCCATCAAAGTAGATGTTTGGATCCTACCTGAAAGGGGCTAAGGTGGCTTCATGTCTCTGCCCTCTGGGGCCTATCTAAAACCTTAAAACCTACAAGTGAGCCCTAGTCCCTTCACCTTCCTGAAGTGACCATGAACCTCCTACTTCCTAACACAGAACACATATGGAAAAACGAATGATGCTTACTTCATCAGCTGGCATCATTCACTTTTCTCCTGTGAACCATTTTTTATTGGTGAACAAAACAGAGAACCAAACAATTTTCTACTTTATTTCCACCAAACTGATCTCACACCCACTTGGGAACACTGGGAAACTATGTGGCCTCCCACCACTGGACAGGAGCAGATGGGACCATGGGGGCACTGCCCAGCCCCACCCAGGAGTGCACCACAAATCAGAGGGGCTCTAGGTTCCACAAAATGATGTGAAATTGTTCTAAAGTCTTATAGTTGACTTAAACTAGATCAAGAAAATCCTGCTATATAAGCATCTAGGACCAAAATAAGTTGAATCAAAAGAACTTATAAAAAATGTAAACAATGTGTTTCTTTACACTTAATACTTCTGCAGTTCTTGCCACAATTCTAAGATGAGAAAATGTACATGAGAAGCCCTAAGAATCTTTCTCCGATCTTCCAGAAAACTGTTCTTCTGTGCCTTTGTGCCACTGCCCCACCTATGGTGTTCTAGTCCCTAGGGAGAAACCTCAGACCTGCTCCTGGAACATCCTCCTCCTCATGGCCTTGTCTTCTCAAGGACAATATCCCTCCGTACTCCCCAGGCCACAGGGGACAGGCCTTCCTCAGCATCCTAGGGCCAGCTCAATACTCACTACTGTTGTTGGGACAAGCTGGAATGTGAGAGGACACTGTCACCCCCATGTGCTCAGGTCTGCAGGGAACACTATCACCTTATATACCCAGCTGTGACAGGGACAGTGTCACTTCACATGCCCATCAGTGTGAGGACCATCACCCCATATGCCCGGCCCTGCATGCTTGTCCTCAGTGCTTACCTTGTCCCAATCCACTTTCTCCACATCCACCAGTATCCTCATGAGCTCAGGGATGGCTAGGGCTGGGTGGGTGTCATTCAGCTGGATGGCAACCTGCAGATTACACAGGGCAATCTCCCTCAATCCCCTTGCCTGCATGGGTGCCATGGTGGTCAGCATGTACAGAATGGGGGTCCTCAGCCACCCACCCCTGAGGAGCCTGGTCCATAGGGCCGACAGCAGGGAGCTGAAATCACAGCACAGGTGCTGAACCCAGCCTGACAACTAGCCAAGGAGTAGGGAGGACAACAGGGCAAGAGGAGACATGGGGAGGGGCCGGGAAGACCCTGGGGGCTGGCTTGCAGCAGGATCCTTGGCCCACCAAGGCTCTTCTCATGCTCTCCACAGCTCCCCCTGATGCAGAATGTTCCTCTCGCCTAGGATATGTTGACTCGTTTAAAATCACTGAACCCAGCCCATCAAATGCATCATACTTTGCCCACAGGAACCTTTTACAGTGTCCCTTGCTGCTCCTAAGGACACCTAGTTTGACCCTGGTCAGAGAGGAGGGGGCCTGGCCCTGATGACAAGGAAACAAGAATGAAGGGGGCTGCTGTCCTATCTACCCCCCTCTTCACCCATGTCCCAGCCTTGAGAGAGAAATCAAGCCCAGGAACATCCTATCCATCTGCATAAGACTGATCAACAAACCCACCTTGTCTGGGAACGTCTCGAAACATGTTCTCACTGGGTCCCGGCAGCCGAACTTGGAGGACTTAAAGCGGCGAATGATGTCCTGGAGGGTGGCAGCCACCACAAAGTACTCCTGCTTCAGGCGCAGCTCCTTCCCCTCAAAGAACTACAGACACAGGACAGCGATAGCACCAACAATAGCCACCAGGGCCACCATAGGTCCTCAGGAACCCCCCCTCACACCGCAAGGCTCAAGAAGGGCACGAGGCTGGGGGGCCCTGTTCCAGGGACTGCAGAGACACATGTGTGCATGAGAGGACGAGAGCCCTTGAGTGTGTCAGCATGGTGCTGACGCCTCCACTGCCATCATCCTGGGCCCGAGGTCAGGGAACCTACAGCTCAGGGGCACAGGCAGAATGTCTAGATGGCCTGATCTTCATGTGATCTTCAGATAGGGAGGCAGCCAGCAAAGGGTCACAATGCCCTGTGTGAGGACACCAGGCATGCAGGTCTCGTTTCTTCAGAGCCACTCAGAAGCACAAGCTCCAAAGTGTCAGTGTCCTAAAAATGCCTTGCATCTGAAGCTTTAGAATCTGCTTAAAATCTTGGCAAAGTAAGGGGAAATGGGGTATGAGCCTTTCAAAACCAATTCCCTTTGCTACTAATGTACACATATTACTCTGATAAAACAGAACACACGACCCACTAAAAAAGGCAAATTCCAAGGGCTTTTGTCTGGCAACAATAACAAAGCCACCAGACACCAAACTCAGAACAGGGACTGTGGTTGTGACTTTATCTACTGGGTGGTGGCACATACTTAAAGCTTTTTAAACCATGACTGCCATATGTCTCAAGGCATCACTGAAAAGCAGGGACTTCTATTCCCATCTCAGAAATGGTTCATCCAACTCCTGGGGAGGCGGCATCACATGCTAGAAGACCAGAAATGAGCTGGATGTGAGGTCTGACAAGTTCCCACATCCCCCACACGTTGCCCTGCATACAGCCTTGCATGGAGTCAGATCAGAGCCAGCCATGGGGCCAGGGGGTACACAGTAGTGTAGATATGTGAGGTGAGGCCAAGAACTTCCTGCTGTGTCCTCTTAGGGAGAGGGCAAAAGGGAGATGCTAACAGGTACACTTGGACTTGTGGGGCTTCGTCAAGCATGCTGTGCTGCCCTCACTCTGAGGAACCACACAGGGCTGCTGGTAGCAACTTATGTGGTCTCATCTGATGAATGTGAAGCCAGCAAATGGGTCCTTCTAGACACCCCCAGTTCCTAGCATATTTTCCTAGCAGAAGAGAACTAACCATGTGAATTACTCACATTATCATTTGGATAGAGGACTCTGGAGATGTTCTCGGCCAGGTTCCTGTCCAGGACCGCCTCAATGTAGCCACCCACGTTAACTAGAGACAGAGACAGTGAAGTCAAAACCTGCGTGTCTTCCCTTGACTTCCCATGTGCCCTTTCCCTGCAGTTTCTCCCTCACTTCCCTAAACTGTGTGAGGGGCATTCCTGAACAGAGGGTGCCCCCAGAACCATGGTTTCACTCTGTCCCAAGCCCGACCTGTATCCCCAACACATCCTGCAGAGCCCTAGGCCCCTTGGTCTTTCTTGAGGGCACAAGGTTCCACGAGCAGTGGCTTTGCTGGTGGGCTCTCCCCAGGAAGTCCCGGTGCTCTGAGGACCCAGCCCTCTGCCCTCTGCATTGGGAGTTCTCTGCATTGGGAGTACAGCAGAATAGTAAAGACAGGACAAGAGCTTCAAAAGACAAGCCTGGGAGAAGCCACCCAACAGAGACAAGAGAAGCAGAACGCACAGTCATGGAGCTTGAAGTCGTTGGGTGCCTTGGCAGACCACAGCCTCATGGTGTTGACAGTGTTGTTCCTGTAGCCTGGCACAGGGGTGTCGTACGGCATCGCCAGCACCACCTGGCGGAGAGATGGTCAGATCCAGTCAGCCAGCGACACAGTCCCCAGTCCCAGGCTTTCTCACCCCAGCAGCAGCATTCTGCTCCCTGCTGGTGGCCAACCTGCTTGCCCTCTAGCTTTTCTCTTTGTGTCCCAAATCCTTGCAACCTGCCCTGTGCCAAGCCACAGCCTGGCCCGCAGACATCCCGGGCTAAGACCACCTGTGATGGCTCTGCAATAAGGCCCTGACCACACTCTTGAGGTCACATTTGTCTTCACTAGCTTCTCCTCCTACACTGGCATTGATTTAAAAGTTCTTCCCACTCAGATCCTCAAGGGGCCACTGTGTCAACCTCTTTGGCACTCTGTTAGCAGCCATGCCTCCAGTGTCCTCGTCCTCTGCCCTCCATGCCCTTACTCTTCTCACTCGATCGCACTTCTGTCATTTTAGGACTCAACTAACTTCTCCACAGATGACTTCTATTTCTCACCTCCATTCCCCAATGCCAGCAGAAGGCTCCACCTTTTGGAAGACTTGACCTCTAACCCTCAGAGAAACCAAGCCAGCCCACACTCTACTCACAACAGAAAACACAAGGCCTGTTTTCTGCTCACAGAACCTGCCATGTTCCTCCCACCCCTGATTTCAGTCTGTCCACAAATATCTGGTTTACTCTTGCCAAGCACAGGAAGACACATACAAGCCTCAAGGTCACTTCTAGCCCTCAGACCCTCTGATAAGACTTCTCACACTCAGACATGCTTATGGGGGCTCATATGAGTTTAACAATGTGGATTTACAAGATACAATCCCCTGTGACAGCCAAAAGGGCTATATTGATGGCATCATTAGAGCCGTAGTATCACTTTTCCCTTCCCCTCTCCTCTCACCCCTGCTTCCCTGTCACCCACACCCTTGTCCAAGCCAGTGACAAGCCCTGCAAAGCACCCCTAACAGCTTCTCCTTCTTTCTCATGGCCAACCCTCCAAGGCTGACAGAAATCCCCCAATGGTCTCTATGTTTCCCTACATATACTGACATGCTCATCTTCTACAAGCACACACAATGAGATAACTGATCCCATTCTTTCCTCTTTCGAATCAAATACAACTTCTTATGGCATTTTAGGCCTCTATAACATGGCTCCAGCCAGCTCTAACCTATGCACTGCTTAAAACTTACATGCTGCAGAAAATCTGGATGACTCAATTTTGCATGCTTGGAACTTTCCCAGTCTCTTGGGCTCATCTCCCCACATCTAGATGACTGAGCCTTGCTCATTACAGTTACCCCCTCATGAAGGCTCTCCTGCTACCTCCCTCAGTCCCCTAAAACCACCCAGATGTGCACTGTCCACCATCCAGAATCTGGACTCTTCTCTCCATGCTCTTGCCCTGGTCCTCTCATCAGCACCTGTGCCCCGTGCCAGGACATCCACCCAGCTCACCACATGCCCAGGGTTATGATGGCTCAGTAATGGTGGGCAGCAACCAGGAGACACTACTGAAGGCCGGAGGTGTCTGGTGATTGTGATGAATGTGCACATTAAGCACCTGCTGTCTAGAGATGGTGGGGACTATCCAGGTCCCTCCAGGGATCAATGCCCTACCTCTGTCACAACACTGTCCTGCTAGCCATTCAATGACTGTAGGTCTGAACCCTAACACAAGCTTCTATCAAATTACAAAGACTGTGGCTTCACACTGAGTGTTTTCCACAGTCTGGGCAGCCCTGACAATATGTAAAGATTGGGTGTATGAGAACAAAGCCTCCCAGGCAGTTACCTCAAGTCAGGTCCTCTGGGGAAACAGCACATCTCCCACTCCCAAAGGGAATACAGTGTGGCAATGAAATGTGGCAGCCACCTCACGCAACCCCATACTTCCCTAGGGACACCTGGGGTGGATACCTGGGTGTCCAGCCACCTGACGCCCTCTGGGGTGTGCTCCACTCTCCCGTAGAAGTGCACAGGAAGCATGTACTCGGGCCGGGCCTTCTCCCAGGGGTTACCATAGCGCAGCCAGTCATCTGCCTCTTCCACCTGGAAAGGGGCCAGCAGTGAGGTGAGCTCTCACAAGGGGCAGTGGGGAGACAATCCTGGGCATAGGGCCGTCCCCTTCCTCCACCACAATGACCAAGCTGTTGAGATGCCAACACCACCAAGCATTCCTATTTACAAGGAAAAGATTTCCAGTTCCAGTCAAGGCCTTGTGTTTAAAAATTAACATGTTGGCCTATTAAAGAAACAAACTCAGATAAAATCCAGAAAAGTGCATTAAAGTAAAAAGACATTAAGAACCACCTGAATTCAGCAATAAAAAGGAATGAAGTCCTGCTGCATGCTACAACATGGATGAACCCTGAAAACATGCTGAGTCAAAGAGGCCCATGTAATGTATGGCTCCATTCATAGCAAATGTCTAGAACAACCAAATCTACCTGCACAAAAACAGCAGGTAGATTAACGATTGTCAGGTGCTGGGTTTGATGGCAAGTCCATGCTAGATTTCTTTTTGGGGTGATGAAAACGTTCTGGAAATAGATAGTGGTTATGGCTGCCCAACTTTGCAAATATATTAAAAAATACTTGATAACTAAATAAAGCTATTATATTTTTTAAAAAAAAGAATCACTGGAAGTCCACCACTTTGAAAATGACACCACAAGTTCACAGTTTCCAGGGGCCAAGCTACCTTTGTAGCATGAATGCCTGGACACACACAACTGGAAGACATTGCTTTTCTGCCAGGTCTTCCTTAAAGCAGCTAATTTTCCAAAAACTGCACTTGGTGGCATCTGAAATCAGTAAATACACAAAAAAGAATCCCACCAATTAAATTAAAAGTAGCCCCACAGACTCTAACAATCCTTGAGTTTTTGAGCATTTGGAATAGACTAATTTGGTAGGCAATGAATAAAGAATTATAAATATAAATTAAAATTTAAGTAAGTCTTTCTTCTTCAAATTTAACAAACAACCCCAGGTACAGGCATACCTCAGCGATACTGCAGGTTTGGCTCCAGACTGCTACAATAAAGCCAATTTAGCAACAGAGACAGTCAAATGAATTTTTTGGTTTCCCAGGGCATGTGAAAGTTTTGTTTATACTATTCTGTAGTCTATTAAGTGTGCAACAGCATTATGCCTTAAAAAACAACATGCCCAGGGGCACTTGGGTGGCTCACTCAGTTGAGCATCTGACTCTTGATCTTTGGCTCAGGTCATGATCTCACAGTTGTAAGATCAAGCCCTGTGTGGGGCCCTACGCTGGGCATACAGCCTGCTTGGGATTCTCTCTCTCCCTCTTCCACTGCCCACCCCCCATTTGCACATGCTCTCAAAATAATTAACTTTTTAAAAACCAATGTACATACCTAATTTAAAAATATTGCTAAAAAATGCTAACCATCATCTGAACTTTCAGCAAGTTATAATTACAGATGACAGATCACCAGAATGTAATAAAGTCTGCAATATTGTGAGAATTACCAAAATGACATAGAGTGAGCACATACTGTTGAAAATATGAGGGCCAACAAACTTACTTGAAGCAGAGTTGCTTCATTTTATAAAAAATGCATTATGTGTGAAGCACAATAAACCCAAGTGCAACAGAACAAAGTGTGCCTATATGTTACTTTGAAGGTTTTAAAAAATTTTTGTTTGTCTCTCTTTTTTTTTTTTTTTAGTAAGCCCTGTATCCAATGTGAGGCTTGAGCTCATGATCCATGCTCTACCAACTGAGCCAGTCAGGCACTCTGGGCTTTTTTCTTAATGGTTCTTACACAGAAGTAAAAGGAGAATATTTGGTTGCAGTTTTAGGGAGGTGATGTGGCTGAGGTTATTGCTTCAATATGTGTCTCTCCATAGTACTTCTGGATGGCCTTTTCTGTCTGGTGTGAGTAGCTATTCATCATGGGACTAGTCCTGCTTTTTGACCAGGTGCCATGTCCTTGTACATTAGTAAGATTTTCCAACACCAAAGACTGGCCATCTCCTGCAACGTAATTCCATGAGTTGTTCGCAGAAGCAGCATCTCCTCAAGTATAAGAGGCAGGAGGGTCTCCTTTCTGGACCCTCCTCCCTGCCCCCATGGTCAACACTGCTGTCTGACCTCTGCCCACATTTAATTCTGCTACAGCTAAAGTCCATTAAAAACTGACTGGGAAAAACAGGGTGGGAAGAAGCTGAGTTTATGACTCACCTATTATCCCACAACTGTCTTTAAACTGTTTTTGCAAGATGGCAATAATATATGGAAAGAGAACACAGAAGAAAGGACAAACAACAACAACAACAAAAAACCCTTCCTGCCTTTAACCATAACATCAAGTAGGTAAGGAGGGGCCTCAGAATTTCTGTCTTATGAAAATACACTGCATCAACTGTAAGGACCTGGAATGGGTCAAAGGACACAGGAGTACAAGGGCTGGGGTGCCTCTGACAGACATACACACATAAGGAACTATGCATGAAACTACCCAGAATGTACCAGAAGGAAAAACGGAGTTCTCTTTAAGGTTGGAGAGAGTATTTCTACAAATTAAGCAATAGATACAAATCTGTTTTAAGTTTTCTTTTAGTGTTAGCCATACTTTTCTTTACCAACTTTTTATTATGAGTGCTTTCAAACATAAAGAAGTGTTAAGAGAATTGGCAGTGAACACCCACGCACCTTCCACTTAGGTTCCATAATTGTTAACATGTTGTTATACTTGATTTATCGCATATCCATCCATCGACCCATTAATTTCTTGATGCATTTCAAAGTCAGCTGCAGACATCTGTATACTTCTCCACGAACATTTCAGCATGCACATCATTAAGTACAGTTCACCCTGTGTTTATTTTTTAGATTAATATATAGACAGCAAAATGTGCAAACCTTAAGGATACTCTTGAGTTCTGGCAACTGCATGTACCTGTGACCCGGCTTCATCAAGATACAGTAACTTTTCATCACCCCAGGCATCCATCTGTTCATGTTTGGTACTACTCTCCTGTTACAAACCTTAATCCCAACCACAGTCCTTTATCTGTCACTTTTAGGAGCCAAGTTATATTACATACATAAACTATTCTCCAATTAAGTGGAATAGCCATGCCTTCCATTTTAAAGTCTTTTTTTTTTTTAAGTTTATTTATTTATTTTGAGAGAGAGAGAAACAGCATGCACACGAATGCATGAGCAGGAGAGCGGCATAGAGAGGGAGAGAGAGAATCCCAAGCAGGCTCTGAGCTATCAGCTCAGTGCACTGGGGCTTGAACTCACAAACCATGAGATCATGACCTGAGCCAAAACCAAGAGTTGGATGCTTAACAAACTGAGCCACCCAGGTTCCCCCATTTTAAAGTTTTGAATGAGGGGAAATGATCTTTTTGCCCAGTGTGGGATGTTGAGGATACACTGTGAGGTTATACTCTTTCCACCAATGTGGTCTTGGCCACCTCACTTAGCTGTGATTTGATGCTTCAGAATCCAAGCCCACTCTTCCTCAAGGCCCTTTGCTTTGCAGAGGCTGGCCTCTACACCCCAAGACATGGTCTCCTCAGTGGTGTCAGGGTGTGAAGGCAGATGGTGGGAACAAACCCTACAGTAACTCTCCTTCTAACTACTCTGGGTCAACCATTCCACTGAGGGTGAACGAGAGAGGCCCACCTTTATTCCATGCTGAGGTACAACAGGAAACCAGCACATAGCACCTGGCAACTCCTGTAAGGCCAGCTGGGCCCTGGGTCCCACCTAAAACGCTTCCCAGGCTCACACAGAAGATGGGTCTCTGGCAGCCCTCAGAGTTCTAAGGGAAGCACGGAGCTCATAGGATAGCCCTGACCTATCCTAACTCAGCCTTGCCCAGGACAGGCAGACAATCTCTCCAGGAAGGGATTTAATATATAAAAAACTGGGGGCACCTGGGCGGCTCAGTTAGTTAAGTGTCTGACTTCAGTTCAGGTCATGATCTCACGGTTCATGGGTTCGAGCCCCGCATTGGGCTCTGTGCTGACAGCTAGCTCATAGCCTGGAGCCTGCTTCGGATTTTGTATCTCCCTCTCTCTCTGACCCTCCCCTGCTCATGCTATCTCTCTCTGTCTCTCAAAACATAGAGAGACAAACAAAAAACATTAAAAAAAATTTTTTTAACATATAAAAAACTGAATTGAAAGTACCTGTTTGTTTTCTTGCGATCATGAGAGTTGGAGACAAGTGAATGAACCAAGTTTCACCCACCTGCCAGCCGTTGACAATCTTCTGGTTAAAAATCCCAAACTCATAGCGGATTCCATAGCCATATGCTGCCAGGCCCAACGTAGCCATTGAGTCAAGGAAGCAGGCTGAAAATTCCAAACACAAAGAATATCTTGGCATCAAAGATAATTAGCAGCTTCGAGCTCCACTGGAAAAAAGGTCCAAGACACCCCTGTAGGGTATACCTTAAGTATCCCTAAGTAGGTACTGGGACACTGGCTTCTAGATGCCAGAGGGTGATTCAGTGATAACTTGTCAGCTTCAGATTTCATGAAAGGAAAACGGAGCCCTCCCTCAATCCCTTCACCTTGAAAGCCATGGTCTGGGCCAAAAGGATGTCAGTGTGGGGGATATGGGGAGATGGGAAGGGCAAAAGTGAAGAACCCATCTAACTTGGCACACCATTCAACACAAAGCCCCCCACTCCTAGCTTTGTCTTAGAGAGGCTCACGCAGGCTGAAGGCCTCCCCGCCGCGCCCCCCTTCTACTTCCTCATGCTGTTTGGATAGTGGGGTAACACCATGAAATAGCTCTACACGCTAGTGAAGGAGGCACAGGGATGGTGCTGGGAATGGACATTTTACCATATCAGAACTCAAACACCCAAGGCCCGGGAAGGTGGCTGCAGCAGCACATTAACCTGAGTTTCTGTTTCAAACAAAATGCCTTGAAAAAGACCAGTGTTTTAAATAAAGACCCAGAAAGTAGCCTTATTAAACTTCTGGATTAAATAGGAGGGAAAATAGTCCACAAAAAACATCAATAAATAAAATACTTGCTCAATTCACCAAGCATGCCCCAACCCCTGTTATCAGACCCTGTGCTGAGGGTTAGGAATTAGAGGATCTTACAAATGTAAGATCTTGTTCTGAAGAAAGCATTCTCACAGGAGGGCCCCAGGACACATCAAGTTACAGTAGGCTGGGGGTACCTACATCTACACAGGTGAGAGGAGTCCTTGGGAACAGTCCCTAGAGAAGGTCACACCAGTCCATGGGCAAGGCCAGTGGCACCGGAGAAGTGGCAGGAAAGGTGAGCAGGAAGGCAATAGGAACCAGACTATGGAAGGCCTGCAGACACCCTGAACCCCTGAAGAGAGCAGATGGTATTACAGCAGGGATGTGACCATGCTGCCTGACAAGTCACCAGCCTTACGGTAGGAGGGGAGGTTAGGTAGCCACCTGAGCCGTGAAGGTGACTGGGAAGATGGCTATGATCAGCAGAATGCTATCAAGGTGGAAGGGAGCCACAGAGGACTGATGCCCCAGGAGCTCCGTCAGAGATGCAGGCTACCTCTGGCTGGGATGCCATCATTGGGTCTGTGTGGAAAGTAAGCTACAGCTTATTGTCTGGGGTGATCTCACCACCATAAACTAAGACAGAGCCCTGTATCTGAGAGTAGACATTGGGGACATACAGGCTTTTCACAACAGGTGGAGATGGGGCAGGCCTTGCAAGCTGTTTCCTTATATAAATCCATGTGCTGTTTTGTTTGGGAGAAATATATGCTGCACTTATAGTTTCTGAAGAATTTAACTTAACATTTGAAGACGTAGGCACATGCACAAGCTCGAATAAACTTTAGGGTGTTTGATCCCTTTACAAAATGACAGCTCCCAAGAGAGGCAGTAATGTAAAGTGGTAGGAGCCTGAGCCCACCTCCCATCCCCCATGCACAAGGGGAGCACAAAACTTATTTCTGTTCCAAGGGCCTTGAAGCACACAGCAATATCAAATCTCACTGTGACAGCTATTTCCACTTCTAAGTTCTTTTTTTTTTAAGTTTATAATAGTAATTTCTATACCCAATGAGGGGCTCAAACTCACAACCCTGAGATTAAAGAGTCACATGCTCTTCTTAGACAATCAGGTACCCCTCCACTTCTAAGTTCTTCATTCAGTTCCCTCTGCCCTAAAAAGCTACCAGACCAAACCAAACCAAACGTCTCAAACAGGAAAAACAAGACTGAATAAACAGACTGTTTAACAAGACTATTAAACAGAATGGTCCAAGGGAGCAATATTCTAAAAGGAATGACTCTGCTATTTCAGGGCAATCTGTTTACTACAGTAAAGCAGGAATAGCATACCAGCTGAGCTGCTGTGTGTGCGCATGTATATGTGCATACATGTGAATGTACGAATGTGTGTGCACATGCATATATGTATGTGTATATGTGTGCACATATGTGTCTATCCATCTTTCTCCTAATTAGTGGCTGTGGAAAGTGGTCTGTATACTGGAAACCCTTCCCAGGACCAGCTACCAAAAACTGTCAAGGCTGGTTTTCACAATAATTAGGAAGTATCCCTCATGTGAAGGAAAAACATAAAATTTTGCATTTTTTTCAACCTGGATGAAACACATGCTCCCATCCACTTGGAGGGGCCAATCTACCCTGACAACCTGCTGTTGGGAGCACGGCTGACCTCAGCCTTGCCATGTGAGCAGCGGCCAAGGGCACCACATCAGGAGAGACTGTGCGCCAGCCAGGTGCCAGGGTTACCTGCCAGCCTCCCCAGGCCTCCATTCCCGAGGCCAGCATCCTCTTCTATTTCCTCCAGTTCTTCCAAGTCCAGCCCCAGCTGTGAATACAAACAGAGGCAACATTTTAATAGTACTTAGTATCTATCTTCCTCACACTACAGGTGGAAAGATAATAAATCTTGTGAGTTTCTATCAAAGGTTTACAAAGTTTGCTTTCGTTTAGACTTGAAAATCCAATGTTAAAATCTGGCATTTATGAAAATGAAAGTTTCCAGGTATTTCAAAAGCTGCCAAACTACTTAAGAATTAATAATCAGGGGAGCCTGGGTGGTTCAGTTGGTTAAGTGTCCCAATTCTTGGTTTCAGATCAGGTCATGATATGATAGTTCATGACTTCAAGCCCTGCATCTGGCTCCGACCTGACAGTACGGAACCTGTGTGGGATTTTCTCTCTCTCCCTTGCTCTCTGCCCCTTCCCCACCTCCCAAAATAAATAAACTTTAAAAAAAGAATTAATAAACCAAATGAGACATGGTTTAACATCCAAAGATATTTATTGCCATATTATTGACCCATGCATAACGAACAGATAATAACATGTAGTCTAAAAACAAAATTAGTGGTTTCAATAATTCTCTAATTGTATATGGTCTAATGATATTTATGTGACTTATTTATTTACTAATTATTTAACTGCTTAAATTTATTAATCGCCCTTGGATGTGGCCTCTTCTCTACATTTAGCTGTGGAGAGTCCGTTCTGCCAGTCTTCAGGTCATTTTCTGGGTTACTTACACTGATGTGGGTATTAGGTAGGTATCTATGGGATGAGGTGTGCTTAGGGTCCTCACACTGTCATATTCCTCAGAAGTCCTCTGTGACATCTTTTTAAACCAACACCTAAAACCACCTTTCCTATGGCATCCCAACTACATTCTTTTGAAACACGTACAAAATGTTAAAAATCAGAAAGAAAGCAACAAAGTCACAGCTTCTTCAGCTGACTTGAAACCTTTCTGGAATGCGTACCTGAATGTTCTACCTATCAGTTATGATAGGTGGATAATTGTTCCATTAATCTGCCTCTAGTGTGTTAAACTTCACAAATGGCTCATATTAATTATCTTAATGAGTGGTTTTAAAACTTTTTGGTTTCAGGAGGACCCCCAAGAGCTATTCTATTTTGGAATAGTATTTATCAAGTTAGAAATTTAAAACAGATAAATGTTTAAGCCTATATGAATTCGTTTTAAAACGAATTTAAAACATTAACATAAACAACACAGTTTAATCAAATATACAGTTTTTAAAACAAAAACAAGTTACTGAGAAGAGCAGCAGTGTTTTACATTTCTACAAATCTGTTTAATAAACTTTCTCTCTTAGCATTCAATCTGTTGAGATAAGACACAAATATCTCCGGAAAGCTTCACCATATACCTGTGACAGAGTAAGAACAAACAGTTCTGACCTACCAGACCCACTGAAAAGGTTTTGGAGCCCCTGGACTATACTTTAAGAATCTGATTAATTACAAAGGGTGGAAGCAAAGTATTAAGAACATAAAAATACCAAAGTTATAAGGAAACAGTTTAGTGTCTATTAAGTAAAGTGAATAGTATTAACACAAACATGATCTGATTCAGAGTAAAATTTCAAAATATTGACTTAATTCCCACAACAATTTCAGGGAATGTGTTCCACCAAAGATATTTTGGATATTCAGGGGAGGCAGAATTTATACAGTAATACACACTGGCTCCAAGTTAAGCAACGTGTTTAACTAAATTTTCCAAATTTATCTGACTGTAAAACCTTATTCACAAAACACCTACTAAAGTCAGAGACCAGCATACTACAAAAAGGCAGGCTATGTGGGAGGAAAGATGTCTTGTTCTTTTATGTTTTTACCCTTGAATGCTGTAGCCACATCTCAGCCTAGTAAGGCAAATTTTGTCTTGAGTTTGGAAGTCTTCAAAAGAGGCACAAATAGTAGCTAACTGACAGAAAGTCTACAATCTTGCTCAAGTGAGCTTCAGAACTGAAGACAGAAAAAGCATGATAAAGCACCTTTAACCTGTTTTTTTTAATTGAGATATAATTCACATACCATACAAATTCACCCTTTGAAGGCAACAATTCAATGGTTTTTAGCATATTTACAAAATTGTGCAACCACCATTAATTCCAGAACTTCACCACTCCAAAAACAAACCCGATACTCACTAGCAATCACTCCCAGTTTCCCTATTCCCTCAGGCCTTGGCAACACTTTTCTACTTTATGTCTCTATAGATTTGCCTTTTCTGGTCATTTCATTTAAATAGAAACAAACCACATATGGTCTTTTGTATCTAGCTTCTTTCAATTAGAATAATGGTTTCAGGATTGATCCATGTTGGAGCATATATCAGTACTGTTGATCACTGAGTAGCTTGTCACTGGAAGACTACTCCACATTTTGTGTATCCACTTATCAGCTGAGGAATATTTAGGCTGGTTCTGCTTTTGGGCTATTATGAATAATGCTGCTATGAACATTCAAGTACAATTTTATAGTGGATATATGTCTTCATTTTTCTTGGAAATAAACCTTGGAGTGAAATTGCTTGGTTACATGGTAAATTCTATGCTTAACTTTTTGAGTAACTGCCAAACTATTCTCCAAAGTGATTCTAACACTTAACTTTCTCCCAGCAGTATATGAGGGTTCCTATTTCTCCATATCCTAGCCAACATTTGTTCTCTGTCTTTATAAGCATAGCCACTCTACTGGGTATGAAGTGCTATCTCCTGGTTTTGATTTAAATTTTCTGATAACCACTGATGCTGATTATCTTTTCACATGCTTTTTGATCATTTGTATACCTTCTTTGGGAAAATTCTGTTCAAGTCGTTTGCCCATTTTTAAATTGGGTTGTCTGTCTCTTTGTTATTATTGTAAGAGTTCTTAATACATTCTGAATACTAGACCCTAATCAGATTTATGATTTACAATTATTCTCTCCCATTTTGTCTTTTCACTTTCTTCATAATGTCCTTTGATGACAAAAGTTTTAACTCTTGTCCAATTCATCTATTTTTCTTTTTATTGGTTGTGATTTTGATGTCGTTTCTAAGAATCTATTGCCAAAATCATGAAGATTTACCCATATTCTTCAAGAGTGTTACGGTTTTAGCTCTTACATTTAGGTCTTTGATCCACTTTGACTTAATTTTATATGGAGTATGAGGCAGGGATCCAGCTTCATTCATCTGCATGTGGACTTCCAACCATTCTAGCACCATTTATCAAAAATAATATTTTTTCTCTATTGAGTTATTTTGGTACTCTTTTCTAAAAAAAAAAAAAAAAAAAGCAACTGACTACATACGCCACCAAAAGCACAGGTGACCAAAAATGAAACTGGACTTCATGAAAGTTAAAACTTTTCTGCATCAAAGGATACTGTCAACAAAATGAAAAAGCAACCTGGAGGAAAATATTAGTAAATCTCTTATCTGATAAGGGATTAATATCCAGAATAGAGAAATCCCAAAAGTCAACAATAACAATAAAAACAAACAACTCAATTCAGAAATGGGCAAAGGACTTAAACAGACATTTCTTCAGAGAAGATGGCCAGCCAATACACACATGAAAAGATGCTCAACATCACTCATCATTAGGGAAATAATGGTTTTTTAAATATTTCTTTAAATTTTAGTTAGTTAACATACAGTGCAATATTGGTTTCAGGAGTAGAATTTAGTGATTCATCACTTACATACAACACAGTAGGGAAATAATGTTAATTAAAACAAAACAACAACAAAAAAAACCCACACCATCTCCCATACATTAAAATGGGTTACTACCAAAAAAAAAAGAAAAAAAAAAAAAAGGAAAACAACAAGTTCAAGTGCAGGTGAGGATGTGGAGAAACTGGAACTCTTGTGCACTGCTGGTAGGAAAGTAAAATGGCATCACTACTGTGGAAAACAATATAATGAATCCTCAAAAAGTTAAACATAGAATTTTCATATGATCCAGCAATTCCACTTCTAGGTATATACCAAAATAAATTGAAAGCAGGGTCTTGAAGAGATATTTGTATACTCATGTTCATAAAAGTATTATTCACAGTAGCTAAAAGGCAGAAGCAATCCAAGTGTCTATAGACCGATGAATGGATGAACAAAATGTGATACATACATACAATGGAATGTTATTTATAGATCCTTAAAAAGGAAAGAGATTCCGACATATGCTCCAACATGGATGAACCCTGAAGATAGTAAGCCAGTCATAAAAAGGCTAATACTGTATGATTTCACTTATATGAGATACCTAGAATATCAAATTCATAGAAACAGAAAGCAGAATGGTAGCTGTCCTGGGCCTGAAGGAGAGGAGAATGGGGAGTTAGTGTTTAATGGATACAGAGGTTCAGTTTTGTAAGATGGAAAGAGTTCTAGAGATAGATAGTGGTAATCATGGCACAAAATGAATGCAATTTATATTATATGTATTTTACCACAATCTCAAAATAATTGGGGGGAAATCAATTGACTGTAAATGTAAGGGTTTATTTCTGGACTCTCAATTCTATTCCATTGTTCTATATGTGTATCCTTAAACAAGTACCACACTGTCTTGAACACTGCAGTTTCAAAGTGAGTTTTGAAATTGGGGAGGGTGAGTCCTTCAACTTTGTTCTTTTTTTTATGTTTATTTATTTATTTTGAGAGACAGAGCATGCATGGGAGGGGCACAGAGAAAGGGAGACAGACAGAATCCCAAGCAGATTCCACACTATTCTTTTTCCAAGGATGTTTTAATGATTTCTGGTCTGGCGGCACCTGGATGGCTCAGTTGGTTAAGCGTTGACTCTTGATTTTGATTCTGGTCATGATCTCACAATCATGAGATCAAGCCCTGCTTTGGGCTTTGTGCTATGTGTGGAACCTGCTTGGGATTCTCTCTCTGCCCCTCTATAAATACATACATATGAACATACATACATAAAGATTTTTGGTCTGTGTGTTTCCATCTGGATTTTAGGATCAGTTTGTCAATCTCCACAAAGAAGACAACTGAAATTTTAGTGGGGATTGAAATAAGTCTATATATGAATTTGGGAAGTATTGCCATCTTAACATTAAGTCTTCCAAGCCATGGATGGACACGAGATATCTTTTCATTTTTAGGTCTCCTTTTATTTCTTTCAACAATGTTTTCTAATTTTTAGAACATAACTCTGTATCTCTTTTGGAAATTAATTCCTAAGTATTTCATTATTTTTGATTCTAAGTGGAATATTTTCTTAATTTCACTTTTGGATCATTCATTGCAGCTAATAAAAACTCAATTTCTGTATATTGATCTTATATCCTGCAACCTTGCTAAACTCATTCATTTGTACCAATATATTTTTATTTGTTTCCTTAGGATTTTCTAGATCATGTCATCTGCTCAAAGAGATAGCTTTCCTTCTTTCTTTCCAATATATATGCCTCTTATTTCATTTTCTTGCCTAAATACCCCAGCTAGAATTGTCAGTATGATGTTGAGCAGAACTGGTGAGAGTAAAATCTTTGGGACAAAGGATTAAGCACCAGCTGGGAACACCATCAGTCAAATAGAGACTGCAGGACACTCTACAGGACAAACTGTTTCAACAAATAAACTGCAAAGCAGAAGAATAAAAAAGAGAAGACTATAGATTAAGAGAGACTTAATAGACATATCAAACAAATACAGCTAGGTTTCTGAATATACTGCTTTAAAAAATTATAAAGCAATCAACAAACTTGTCAACTGACTGAAAATTATGGTCAGTATGACCCTATTTTTAGAGACACCTGTTAAATAGCAACAAGTGAAATATGCTGTTTGATATTAGCTTAAATAATTTGGGAGTAGCAAACGATGTGAGGGAAACAAGAGAGGTCATGAGTAGGCCTTGGTGACTGGTGGAGCCTGGTAATGGATATGTGGAAGGAGTTCTTCATAGCAGTCACTCAATCTTTGTACATATTTTAGATTTTCTATGATAAAAATTTTTTTAAATGTGCCCTTGATGGGAGTCAGGAGGGAGCTGCTTCTGTTGAAGTTCTAGTTTTTATTTTAATCTGCTCCTTGGAACTAATTTCCAGCCCTGTATGATACATCGGACATTGGTGGCATTTCACTTTTCATATTATATTATAAATGGGGGGCCCAGGGAAGGAGGCCCATCTAAGCCCTGCATCATCATCTGGTTCCCACTCAAAGCATGGGATACCCCACCTTACAACTAGAAGGGCCCAGAAACCATGTACCTAGAGACACTAAAGCTTTGATCATCGTGAAAACGTTTCAAATACAAGATTAATTAAAACTTAGAAATACCATTTTAAGAAAAAAATGTACATTTAAAAAGATAGGTAAATCATGAGAGACTTTTGAATGCTGAGCACAAACTGAGGGCTGAAGAAGGAGCGGGGAAGGGGAAGGCGGGGTGATGGTCATAGAGAGGGGCACGTGTGGGGAAGAGCACTGGTGTTATATGGAAACCAACTTGGTAATAAACTATATAAAAATAAATAAATAATTAATTAATTAAATAAAAAATAAAAAAGTCAGTTGCGTTGGATAAAAGATACATACTACCCTTAATTTTCTAATTTTCTATAATTAGTGTTATTTATGTAATTAATTATAAATATGGCATAATTATGGCATAAAAATTCCCTCAAATCTTTACTATCTATAAGAATTATATAAAGAGAATATGCTTTAAAAACTAAAACATTTCCTATAACAAATTCCACTGAAGACCTAGACTTTACATGTTCTGTGGTCCTTATAGACGCATTCTGATGTTCATATTCAGTAAGCAAAATTCAAATGGCAAATCACCTGCAAGCATAAATTCTAACTTTTTTAGGTAATTTTTCTCATTCTAATTCCAGTATAATTAACATACAGTGTTATTTTAGTTTCAGGTGTACAATACAGTCATTCAACAATTCCATACATCACCTGGTGTTCATCATAACAAGTGTACTCCTTAAGCCTCCTCAACCTATTTTACCCATCCCCCAACCCACCTCCCCTCTGGTAACCATCTATTTGTTCTCTATCAATAAGAGTCTGTTTCTTGCTTCTCTCTCTCTTTTCCCTTTGCTAGTTTCTTAAATTCTGCATATTGCTTGTTTCTTAAAATCATATGGTATTTATATTTCTCTGACTTATTTTACCAAGCATTATAATCTCTAGCTCCACCCATGTTGTTGCAAATGGCAAGATTACTTTTTAAGGCTGAATAATATTCCATTGTATATTACCGCCTCTTCTTTATCTATTCATCTATTGATGGACTCTTGGGCTGCTTCCATAATTTGGTTATTATAAATAATGCTGCATATATCCCTTTGAATTAGTGGTTTTGTATTTTTTGGGTAAATATCCAGTAGTGTGATTACTGGATCATAGCATAGTTCACTTTTAATTTCTTGAGGAAGTTCCACGCTGTTTTTTTTTTAATGTTTTATTTATTTTTGAGAGAGAGAGAGTGAGCAGGGGAGGGTTAGAGAGAGAGGGAGATACAGGATCTGAAACAGGCTCCAGGCTCTGAACTAGCTGTCAGTACAGAGCCTGACGCAGGGCTTGAACCCACAAACTGCGAGATCATGACCTGAGCCAAAGTCAGACGCTCAACCGACTGAGCCACCCAGGTGCCCCTCCACGCTGTTTTTAAGAGTGGCTCCACCAGTTTGCATTCCCACCAACAATGCAAGAGGGTTCCTTTTTCTTTAGCATCCTCACCAAGACTTGCTGTTTCTTGTGTTTTTTATTTTAGCCATTCTGACAGCTGTGAGGTGATATCTCACTGGAGTTTTGATTTGCATTTTCCTGAGGATGAGTAATGTTGAACATCTTTTCGTGTGTCTGTTAGCTCTCCGATATCTTAGGAGAAATGTCTGTTCACTTCTTCTGTGTGCATTTCTAAATTGGATTATTGGGGGGGCGGTTAGTTGTAGGAGATCTTTATATATTTTGGATACTAATCCTTTATAGGATAGGTCATTTGCAAATATCTTCTTCCATTCTATAAACTGCCTTATAGTTTTGTTGACTGTTTCCTTCACTGTGTATAAGTTTTTTTTATTTTGATGTAGTCTCAATAGTTTACTTTTGCTGCTACGACCAATGTTAGAAACCTTACTGCCTGGGGGCACCTGGGTGGCTCAGTGGGTTGAGCATCTGACTTCAGCTCAGGTCATGATCTCGCAATTCATGGGTTTGAGCCCTGCATTGGGCTCTGTGCTGACAGTTCAAAGCCTGGAGCCTGATTCAGATTCTGTATCTCCTCTCTCTAACCCACCCCTGCTCACTCGCTTGCTCACTCACTCTCTCTTTCAAAAATAAATAAACATTAAGAAAACAGAATTTTTTTAAAAAAGGAACTTTACTGCCTGTACTCACTTCTAGGATTTTTGTGGTTTCAGTCTTCACATTTAGGTCTTTAATCCATTTTGAACTTCTTTCTGTGTACGGTGTAAGAAAGTGGTCCAGTTTCACTCTTTGGTATATAGTCAACCAATTTTCCCAACTATTTGTTAGAGACTGTCTTTTTCTCATTGGGTATTCTTTCCTGCTTTGCTGAAGATTAATTGGCCATATAGTTTTGCATTCATTTATGGGTTTTCTATTCTTTTCCATTAATCTATGTTTCTATTTCTGTGCCAGTACCATACTATTTTGATCACTACAGGTTTGTAATATGGCTTGAAGTCCAGAATTGTGATGCCTCCATCTTTGCTTTTCTTTTTCAAAGTTGCTTAGGCAATCTGGGGTCTTTTGTGGTTACATATAAATTTTAGGATTGTTCTGGCTCTGTGAAAAATGCTGTCAGTATTTTGGTAGGGTTTGCATTAAATGTGTAGATTGCTTTGAGTAGTATACACATTTTAACAATATTTCTTCTTCCAATCCATGAACATGGAAGGTCTTTCCATTTCTTTGTGTCATCTTTAATTTCTTTCATCAAAAAATATATATTTTATAGTTTTCAGAGTACAAGTCTTTCACCCCCCTTGGTTAAATTTATTCCTGGGTATCTTATTATTTGGGGGGCAAATTGTAAATGGGATTGTTTTCCTAATTTCTCTTTCTGCTGTTTCATTATTAGTGTACAGAAATGCAACATATTTCTGTACACTGATTTTGTGTCTTGTGACTTTCCTGAATTTATTTATCAGTAGTTTTTGGTGGAATCTAATGTTTTCTATATAGAGTATCATATCATCTGCAAATAGTGAAAGTCTAACTTCTTCCTTACCAATATGGATGCCTTTTATTTCTTTTTTCTGTTTAACAGCTATGACTAGGACTTCCATTACCATGCTGAATAAAAGTGATGACAGTGTGTCCACTGTCATCTTGTCTTCTTCCTGATCTTGGGGGAGGAAGGGAGGAAGCTCTCAGTTTTTCCTGATGATGTTCACTGTGGATTTTCATATATGGCATTTATTATGTTGACATATGTTCCCTCTAACCCTACTTTGTTGAGGGTTTTTACCATGATCATATATTGTACTTTGTTTTGTTTTTTGTTTTTTATTTTTTTTAAATGTTTACTTTTGAGAGACAGTGTGAGCAGGGGAGGGGGAGACAGAGGGAGACACAGAATCTGAAGCAGGCTCCAGGGTCTGAGCAGTCAGTGCAGGGCCTGATATGGAACTTGAACTCACAAGTCATGAGATCGTGACCTGAGCCAAAGTTGGATGCTTAAGCAACTGAGCCACTGTACTTTGTTTTTATCATAATCAGATATTCTTTGAAAATGCTTTTTCTGCATTTACTGAAAGGATCATATGGTTTTAATGCTTTCTCTATTGATGTGATATCTCATGTTGACTGATTTGTGAGTACAAAACCACCCTTGTGTCTTGGGAATACCAATTGATCACGGTGAATGATTGTTTTAATGTACTATTGGACTCTGTTTGCTAGTATTTTGTTGAGGATTTTTGCATCTGTGTTCATCAGGGATACTGGCCTATAGTTCTCTTTTTATGTGGTATCTTTTTATCTGGATTTGGTGTCAGGGTAATGAATGAACTTGGAAGTTTTCCTTCCTCTCTATTATTTGGAATACTTTGAGAAAAATAGGTAATAACTCTTCTTTAAATATTAGGTAGAAGTCACCTGTGGAGGTGTATGGTCCTGGACTTTTTTCTTTGTTGAGAGTTTTTTGATTACTGATTTGACTTCTTTACTGGTTATCAACCTATTCAAAATTTCTATTTCTTCCTGCTTTAGTTTTGGTGGATTATATGTTTGTAAGAATTTATCCATTTCTTCTAGGCTGTCCAATTTGTGGGCATATAGTTTTCCATAATATTCTCTTACAATTGTTTTTATGTCTGTGGTGTCGGTTGTTATTTCTCCTCTTTCATTTGAAATTTTATTCGAATACTTTGTTTTTTAATGAGTCTGGCTAAAGGTTTATCTATTTTGTTGATCTTTTTAAAGAACGAGCTCCTGGTTTCATTTATCCGTTCTGTTTTTGTAATTTCTGTATCATTAATTTCTGCTCTACTCTTTATTATTTCCTTCTTTATGCTGGGGGGTTTGAGTTTTGTTTGTTCTTCTTTTTCTAGCTTTTTTTAGGTGCAAGGTTAGGTTTTTTGTTTTTTGTTTTTCTTGCTTCTTGAGGTAGGCCTATATTGTTATAAACTCCCCTCTTAGAACCACTTTTGCTATATCCCAAAGGTTTTAGACATTGTGTTTTCATTTTCATGTACTTTTATTCCATGTACTTTTGGATTTCTTATTTAATTTTGTGGTTAACCCACTAATTATTTAGCAGCATATTATCTACCCTCAAAGTATTTGTGGTCTTTCCAGATTTTTTTTCTTGTTATTTCTAGTTTTATAGTGTGGTATCTATCAACACTATGAAAAGATCCATGGTATGACTTCAATCCTTTTGAATTTGTTGAGACTTGTTTTGTAGCCTCATATGTGATCTATTCTGGAGAATGTTCAATGTGTACCTGAAAAGAATGTGCATTCTGCTATTTTAAGATAGAATATTATAAATATATCTGTTAAATCCACCTGATTGAAAGCCATAGTTTCCTTATTGAATTTGTTTGGAAGATCTATCCATCAATGTAAGAGGAGTATTAAAGTCCCCCACTATTATTGTGTTATTATCAAATAGTTCCTTTGCGTTTGTTATAACTATTTTATGCATTTGGGTGCTTCCATGTTGGGTGTATAAATATTTAAAATTATTATATATTCTTGTTGGATTGTTCCCTTTATTATTATATAGTGCCCCTCTTGGTCTCTTGTTACATTCTTTGTTTTGAAATCTATTTATTGCTTCTCCAGCTTTCTTTTGACATCTATTTGTGTGACAAATGTTTCTCCATCCCTCACTTTCAATCTGCAGGTGTGTTTAGGTTTAAAATGAGTCTCCTGTAGGCAGCATATAGATTGGTCTTTTTTTTTTTTTTAATCCATTCTGACACCCTGTGTCTTTTGATTGGAACATTTAGTCCATTTACATTCAAAGTGATTACTGTTAGATATGTATTTACTGTCATGTTATTACTTGTTTTTTGGTTGTTTCTGAAGTTTTTCTCTGACTCTTCTCTTTATTTCATGGTTTGCAGGTTTTCTTTAGTGATATATTTGGATTTCTCTCTTTATTCTTAGCATATTTGTTAATGGTTTTTGATTTATAGTTACCATTAGGTTTGTATATACCATCTTCTGCATTTAGCAGTCTATATAAAGTTGATGATTATTTAAGTTTCAACCAATTGTTTACTCCTCCCTATGTTTCAGGTGTGGACTGCTTTTGTTGAGTTTGCTGGGGTTTCTCTGGGCTTCCTGGATCTGGACATGTTTCCTTCCCCAGATTAGGGAAGTTTCCAGCCATTATTTCTTCAACTAAATTTTCTGCGCCCTTTTCTATCTCTTCTGTGATTCCTATAATGTTATTGTTTGATGGAGTCATTGAGTTCCCTAAGTCTATTCTTATTTTATATAATTTTTTCTCTTTTCTTAAGCTTGATTACTTTCCTATAGTCTGTGTTCTCAGTTATTGATTTCTTCCTCTGACTTTTCCAGCCTGCTGTTCATTCCATCAAGTATGTTTTTCATTTCTCTTATTGAACGCTTTATCTTTATGTTATTCCTTATCTCAGTGTTGACTGTCTCACTGATGCCTTCCATTCTTTTCTGAAATCCAACAAATATATGGACTTTACTTTAAATTCTCTATGAGGAATGTTATTTATATCTCTCTTACTTAGATCTCTGGCTGTGGCCTTATCTTGTTCTTTCATTTGGGATAAATTTCTCTGTCTTCTCATTCTAAGTCTCTATGCCTATTTCTGTATGTTAGGGAAGTCAGCTACATCTCCTATTCTTGAAAGTAATCGTTTTATGAAAAAGATGTCTTGAAAAGTGTCCTGCGGTGTAGTGTCCTCTACTCCCTAAAACCTGATGCTTCAGGGAATATCTCCAATGTATGCTCAACTACTGTGTCCTGGCTGCTTTATCCTTCAGGCCAGTCTCCTTGTCTGTTGTGGGCAATGTTCAGTCCCTGGCCTGAATGTGGCAAGTTTTAAGTAGGTATGCTCTGGTCTGCTTGTGAAATGAGACCTATCTCCACCACTGCTGGAACCAAGGTCCCTAAAAATTCCCACAATGGGAGACACGGTATGATCTGGGTTTTGGACAATTCTTCTGGGGGAGGGAACTCGCCACTTTGGGAGTGAGGCAAGCATGACTGGGAGGGGCGGTTCTACCAGGGTGTTGGGGGCAGGACTTGGTGCAAGCAAGTTACCTAGTGAGTGTTGGCACTGTGCCGGTTCCGGCAAGTGGCCCTGTGCTTATGCTGATGGGTAGGGAAGAGAAACAGTGCCTGTCAGTTCCTTTGTTCTTAGAGGGGTCTCTGTGAATGCTGTCTCTCTAGAACACATTCCAAAATGAGCAAATGACCTCCCCACTGTGTGCTCCAGGTCCTCTTCAGATCGTTATTTCCACATAGTATGTCTGCAGGTATTATCTGCCTTTTCTCCAGGAGCAATTCAATGCCTCTGGGTTCTACCCCAGTGAAGCATGCTGAACTTTAAAACTCCAGCCTTTAAGGGGTGCCTGGGTGTCTCAGTTGGCTAAGCATCCAATTCTTGTTTTGGCTCAGGTCATGATCTCACAGTTCGTGAGTTCAAGCCCTGTGTCAGGCTCTACACTGACAGTGCAGAGCCTCCTTGGGATTATTTCTCTCTCTCTTCTTTGCTCTACCCCTCAAAATAAAGAAACATTAAAAAAAATTCAGGCTTTAAGCCCCACTGGGCACAAGAAGTCATGAAATCAGAATTCTCTCACTTTCCAAGTCAACTGCTATAGGTATTTGTCTTTCCCATGTACTCCCCTGTGTGCTATTCTCTCTTGTCCCTCTCTGCAACTGTGGCTCCTTCCCCACCACAGTGGGCAAGATCTGATCCATTTCTTTATCAAACCACATCTCCATACTTCCTACCTTCTTCGATGTGGCCTCTTCTCTCCCTTTAGTTGTGGAGTTTGTTCTGTCATTCTTCAGGTCCATTTCTGGGGTGTTTAGAGTGACTTGATAGTTATCTAGTTGTGTTTGTGGGACAAGGCAAGCCTAGGGTCCTCCTACTCCAACATCATCTTCCGTTCCAGTCTCTTTATAGATACTTTTCAGCAAACAATTTCCATTTTGGGGGAGTCCAATTTTTTTCCAAATTTTTATTGTATCCTGCCTGAGACCCATGTGAGGTCCCCATCACGCTGCTACCAACAGGGCCCTAGAGTGCCTCACACCCCAAAACTGAATCACAGCAAAGGCAGTGGAAGATGCTGGGGGAGGAAAGACTCTGGTGAAGACCCTGCTATGTAGGTGCAGGAGGGCAGGAGTGCTGCATATTCACACCCTAGAAATTGTACACTGAGTGTCCAGTACAGGAGGAAGATGGTGTCCAGGGAAGTGGGTACAGAGCAGAAAACAAACAGAATGGATTCCAGCTGTGCTCTAAAACTACAAATGAAGTGTGGAGGGAGTCAGCCTCCAAGGAATAAGTGTTAATTAAGACCCCTTCAAGCAAAGACAGTTTTTATTCTGACTGGGGAGAAGGGATAATTTTATACCTAGAGGATAAGATGAGCACAAAAGGTTGCCTGGGGCAGGAGAGGGGCCCAGAGGTGGGTTACTAGTTCAGTAAGACAACTACAGATGGGACAATACCAAATACTTCTGCCCTGGAGTAAATCTGCCCCTGGAGTGGGTGTGAGGAGTTGTAATGGCTCCTAAAAGCCTTGAAACCTTAGCAACACAATGAAATGCCATGCTTGCACTCCCATGTATTAGCTTTCCATCCAATCCTTACTTTTTCCCCTTAAGAAAGAGTGTCACCCACCAACCCGTTCTCCCCCACATAGGACAGACTATGCCATAAGTCACTACTGGCCCCAGAGGGCAGCAAATCTCAACATCAGTGTTCATCTCTGTGGGGCCTGGATTAAAACTCAGTGTGCCATGAGAGGCTACCCAGCAGCCCATCCCCAAGGCCCTGTACCTGATAAATCGCTTCATCACAAGCATTCTGAAGGCCTAGGTTCACCATTGTGTTCTGCAGTGTCCGGCCCATGTAGAATTCCAGGGAAAGATAATAGATGCGCTGAGGAGATAAAAGCAAGCATCTTAGATTTCTTTTTCCATCCCCACACACAAGGAAGATTAGAGTGATGAACAGATTCATAAGAGTACCTATTTAGGGGTCTCATTTAGGCTACCCACAATCCCCCCTAAATAGACTCACTCCTTTTGCCAAGTCTTGGCCAAACTCAGCTTTCCAAAGGCAGCCCACCCAGGACCCTTCTATAGCAAAGCTCTGCTCACTGCCTGGATATAAGCTGGCATCCCTAGACAGCAGGAGGCAGGGCAGGGCAAGGCAGCAGTGGGAATAAGGCTCCCAGAACAAACAGAGCCAGGTTTGAACTTAGCTTGACCTCTTCCCCACCATGCACCCTTGAGCAAGTGACCTCTTCACATCTCTAACAGAGGATAAAACAACTCTGGGCGGGGGGGAATATTTTCAAGTATTAACAGCTTCTGACACCCATGTTAAGTACTGGGTAAACACCACACAGTCAACATAACTGGATGGATGGATGGGTGGACACAAGTCGGGATAGTGCCTACTGCCTACTGGCTGGCTCTGGGGGACTGGAATATGTGACATTCTGTGTAAACAAGGAAGATGACCACCCACACTCACTGGGAGCCAAGTGGGGTTCTAAGCCCATGCATGGTACCATTTACTCCTCACAACCACCCAGGGGGGCCACTGGGTGGCAGTGGCAGAGTCACAATCCGGCTCTCAGAGTCTTGCTCTTACACAGGACTCCATGCTGCTTCCTAGCATCAAAAGTAAGGCCTAGGAAAATAAATGGGGAAGAAGGGAGAAATATTCCTCATAGATGAATTCCAATGAATTCATGCAGATGGAATGAGCAAGATAGAAAATCAGCATGAGTACAGTGTAATTGGTGTAGACAATAGCCACTGCTGAACACTTTTCTATCTGTACAGCTTTTATATCTGTACAGCCTCTATTACCTGCCCCGCCAAAATTTATTCATTACCATGGTGGTTTTAACAAGGTCAAAATGTCTGATATCCTTCACCCCAGCAGGTGGTGCTCAATCCCCTCCCCTGAAGGTGAGCTGGCTGAGGTGACTCCTATCTACTAAACAGAGCTGGGAGGGGAAACTGTAACTTCACAGAGGAGAAACCTGCTGACGCCACCTTCCCCCGGTGAAAGGATAACATCACCAGTGACGGGTTGTGGTGATGTGCTTTGATGACAAGGGGACTCCACTGCTGAGGTATTCTTTCCAAGCTCCCTAACCCACACTAATTTGGAGAAAACCTTGGATGGGCCCCAACTAAGTCGTTTTAAAGAACTGCCTGACCAGTATCCATCAGATTGTCCAACATTGTGAAAGACAAGGAAAACCAACAACCATCCCACATGGGAGGAGATTAAGGAGATTAAGATGATAACTAGGGGGCCCTGGATTTGATACAGGGACAGAGACAATATAAGAGGAAAAACTGGTCAAAATGTGAAGAAAGTGCTAAGCCAGTGTCAGTTTACTTTGGTAACTGTGTTGTGGTCATTCAACATGCTAATATTAGGGGTAGTGGAGGGAGGGCTACATGGTGCTCTACACTATCTTTGTGATCCTCTGCAAATCTAATGTTGCTCCTAAAGGAAAAGTTAAAAAGAACAAAACTAGGCCTTGAAAAAGGGTGTCTGTGAGTGTGCGTACATGCACAATGATGAGAATGTGTCTTGGATTCAGATGTGAGTCCACAGAGAAATACTGACTGTACTATGGTTTTATCTTTCCTGCAGGTCAAAATGTTCAAAATACAATTTAAAAAAATCAATTTTCCTACTGTTGCAGAATGCAGGGAGAGAATTCACTTTCCACAGACTCCAGGGAGGGCTTGTCGGGCCAGGGCTTTACTGGGATGCCCACATAGGGTGAGCTGCCTGAGTGGCTTTGGGACCCACGTTCCATGTAGTGACCCTCTTGAAGTGTCTTTTTTATACTCCATTTAGAATTCTGACCAGCAGCTGACTAGAAACCTTTTGAGAAAATTCCATGGCCATCTGCCGTCCACTCACTGTTTCAACAGTGTTGCTCTCTGGGTTTTTACAGCTGCATTCAAACCTTTACCTCACATTTCACTCCTCAGAACCATGAGAGGATGAGCAGGTAGAAAGGGGTTCCACATTTGCAAAATATACAAGCAAGGGAACTAAGGTAATGGAGAGACATCCCATGTCAGTGGATTGCAAGGCTTAACATTGTTAAGATGGCAATACTCCCAAAATGGATCAACATATTCAACACAACCCCTGTCAGAATTCCAGCTGGCTTCCTTGCAAATTGACAAACTAATTAATTCATTAGGTGGATTGGGGGAATCCATCAGATGGAAATGTGAGGGATGTGGACTAGTCAAAACAATCTTGAAAAAGAAAGACAAAGTTGGAAAACTCACACTTCCTAACCTCAAACCTTATTACAAAATTACAGTCAGCAAGACTGTGTGGTACTGGCATTAAGTATGGACACACAGAGCAGTGAAATACGGGGTCCAAAAATCAACTCTCAAATTTATGGTCAACTGCTATTCAAAAAACATGCCCAGATAATTTAGTCAGAAGAACAATCTCTTTAATAAATGGTGTTGAGACAACTGGATATCCACATACCAAAGAATGAAGTTGGACCCCTACCTCATACCACATACAAACATTAATTCAAAGAAAATCAAAGATCTAAATGCAAGAGCTAAAAACTATACAACTTTAAGAAGAAAACAGACTAGGCAATGGTTTCTTTCGTATGATACCAAAAGCACAAATAAGAAAAAAACATAGATTAGACTTCACTGAAGTTAAAGACTTTTGATAACATGAAAAAATAAAAAGGATAACCTATAGAATGGGAGAAAATATTTGCAAATCACACAATTGATGAGAGAAGCTGTATCTAGAACACACGTACAAGTTAATAATAAAAAGACAAGGTGGTTGGGCAAAAGATCTGAACAGACATTTTGGTAAAGAAAATACATAGTGCCAACAGGCACATGAAAAGATGCCCAACATCGCTGCTCATCAGGGAAATGCAAATCAAAACTACAATGAAACATCAATTCACATCCACTACACCATGACTATAATCAAAAAGTTATCAGATGAAAATAAATGTTAGCTAGAATTTGAAAAAAATCAAAGTCCTCACACATGGAGTATGAAAGGAGGGTTGTAAAATGGTTTAGTAGCTTTGGAAACAAGTCTGGCGGGTCCTCAAAAAGTTACAAGAGAATACCAGCTCTCCTCCAAGGCATGTATCCAGAAGAAATAAAAACCTATGTCTACCCAAAAACCTGTATGTCAGAGAATGGAAACCACTCAAATGCTCATCAATTGGTGAATGGATAAATAAAATGTGGTATATTCATATCATGGAATATCATTCAGCCATAAAAAGGAATCAAGTACCAATACATGCTACAACACAAAGGAACCTAGAAAGTATTACACTAGACGAAAGAAGCCAGTCACAAAGGACCATATATTGTATGATTCCATTTATAAAATATAGGTAAATCTAAAGAAATGCAAAGTATTTTTACAGTTGCCTAACAAGGGGGGGACAGGATGTTTGCATTGGGTGATAGCTAAAAGCTGTGGGGTTTCTTTCTGGAGTAATGAAAATGTTCTAAAATTGATTGTAGTGACCATGGCCCAACTCTGCGAATATATCAAAGACACTGAGTTGTGCACTTTAAATGAATAAATTGCATGGTATTTGAATTTTATCTTAAAGCTGTTACCAAAAAATACAAAATAGTAGAAATAATGCACAAAATTTTGACAGATTACTGTAAAATAAATGTACATTAAGTAGAATACTTGCAGTTGTAAAGATGGTGGAATAAAAGTGTCTCTACCCACTTCTGAAAACTCACTGATGGAAAGTCAGGACAGATAGAACTAAATTAGAAAACTGGCCCTTATACCTCTTCACCACCAAGCTGCAGGGTGGGGACAAGGGTGATTGTTCACTGCTTTTCTGAAGCCAAGGAAAGGATAAAGTACTTTATACTCATATGCATGCACGTGCACACACATGCACAACCATACATGGGCACACTTGCACACACAAGCATACACTCACACCTGTACACAATTCACTAATTCGTACATGTGCACTCACATGTATACACTCACATGTGTGCATAGACAAACACATGCACACATTCATAAATCTGGGACTCAAGGAAGGGCTGCTCACTCCAGGTTGCACACACAGGGCCCTTCCCCCATTATCCAGCTGCAAACAGCGGGTTCAGGAAGTGTTCCTTCCACTCAAAGAGATGGAACTCAGGATCTACATCCTGAAATTTAAAACAGGAAAACAAGGGTGCCTGGGTGGCTCAGTCGGTTAAGTGTCTGACTTTGGCTCAGGTCATGATCTCATGGTTTGTGGGTTCGAGCCCCACATCAGGCTCTGTACAGACTGCTAGCTCGGGGTCTGGAGCCTGCTTCAGATTCTGTGTCTCTTTCTCTCTCTGCCCCTCCCCTGTTCACGCTCTGTCTCTCTTTCAAAAATAAATAAATGTAAAAAAAAAGTTTAAAAAAACCCCAGGAAAACAGAACAGGAAATAAAAGGGGTAAAGAACACTGAGCATTTATCAAGGAACAAATACAATTTGTTAATACAGACTAATCCGAGACATCAAGAAACACTAATAAAGTAACAAAAGAACCACACTAAAAACAGGAAAGTAAAATAAATAAGAGATAAAACCACTACAGAAGTAGAGGCACCACTGAATGCAAAACGGGGAAAGCTGGAAACAAAAACCTGGCTGGAAAAGTGAACAAAATGGGGGAAAAGCATGAAAAGCATTGGAGAGGAAAATATCCATATGGAAGACAAAGAATCTAACATCTAAAAATTAGTGTCCCTGAAAAAAGAAACTGAATAAAATTTTAATGTTTTATTTTAACATTTTTGGGGTGCCTAGGTGGCTCACTCAGTTAAGCATCTGACTTCAGCTCAGGTCATGATCTCACAGTTTGTGAGGTTGCAGCCCTGCATCATGGGAGACTGCTTGGGCATTCTCTCTCTCTCTCTCAAAATACATAAACTTTAAAAAAAAATTTTTTTCACTATATAATTGAAGAAAACTTTCTATACATAGTTAAATCTATGCATACATACAAAGAAAAACCATGCCACGTTCAGTCTTTGACAGGCTTTTCTTATTTTTTCAATCATTTGAATGTATGGCTTCTCAGTTACTGCCCAGATTCCAATGTCCTTTAATTCACAAACATGGCAGTGCAGCAAATGCATCCACATCCACTCTGATTAGAGCTGCTGTCACCATTGTTCATGGCCCATTGCTTCTTCCCGGATGCTATTTACTCTGCACTTGAACTGAGTTATTGTCATATGGGGTTTCCATAGCACTGTGCTGTCCCTCCCTCCACAAAGGACTTAGTAACCGCTGAGTACACACTGAGCCCAACAAAACCCAGCGATCTGAGAAGAGTGTGAGTGAAGGTTCCAAGCACAAGCATACACTTTTCCTATGTGCACAAGAAGGCTCACTTCTCCCCCACATATCTACTTCTGGGGTTCTCCCCCGCCCACCCACCCCATGGAAAGGTTGTATAACAAGTTGGAAACTCAGAAATATGATCAAAATGTTTTCACGTTGTCTTTAACTGGAACTATGTATTTAAAATTTTCTTTCAACAAGGGACAGAGACATAGCATGAGCATAAGAGGGGCAGAGAGAGGGGGAGACACAGAATGCGAAGGAGGCTCCAGGCTCTGAGCTGTCAGCACAGAGCCCAACAAGGGGCTCATACTCATAAACCATGAGATCATGACCTGAGCTGAAGTCAGATATTCAATTGACTGAGCAAGCCACTGAGACGCCCCTGGAACCATGTATATATATTTTTATAATAGTGTATTATCAAATTTATTTCCATATAACACCCAGTGCTTCTCCCCACAAGTATCCCCCCTCCATGACCATCACCCCCACCCCCCCTCAGCCCTTGGTTCGTTCTCAGTATTCAGTAGTCTCTCATGATTTGTGTCCCTTTCTCTCTCCAACTCTCTTTCCCCCTTCCCCTTCCTATGGTCCTCTGTTAGGTTTCTCCTGTTAGACCTGAGTGCAAACATATGGAACCATGTATTTTTAAAGCTGTAGTTTGAAAAAAAAAAAAAAAAAAAGCCTAGCTCAGAGCCTGGAGCCTGTTTCAGATTCTGTGTCTCCCTCTATCTCTGACCCTTCCCTGCTTGTGCTGTCTCTCTCTGTCTCTCAAAATAAATAAATAAATAAATAAATAAATAAATAAATAAATAAATAACAGAAAAAAAAATTTAACCTGTAGTTTGATCCCTGCTAAAGTTCCTAACTTTTAACCAGCACTATGAAAAGACCTTGACTATTATTTTGTAATGCATAAAATGTTGGACTTTGTCTTAAGATCTTTCAGTCTTGGGGTACCTGGGCAACTCAAAAATGGTTAAGCATCTGACTTTGACTCAGGTCATGATCTCACAGTTCTTGAGTTTGAGCCCTGCATTGGGTGAGCTCAAACCCTACTCAGTACTCTCTATTCCTCTCTCTCCCCTTCTCTCTGTGCCCCTCATGGGATTCTTTCTTTCTTTCTCTCTCTCTCTCTCTCTCTCTCTCTCTCTCTCTCTCTCTCCCCCTCCCTCCCTCCCTCTGTCCCTCGCTCACATGCACACACACTCTCTCTCACAAAAATAAATAAATAAATGTTACAAAATGATATTAAACAAAAAGATCTTTCAGTCTTTCATTTTCCTTCCAGGTTGAGCACAAATGTCAAGGGCTCAGCAGTTTATTTAATTCTGCAAATAGTTCCAGGCAGCCTCCGATGTACCTCTGCATACAAGGGGAGCAGAAGTGGAGGCATCAGGGCTCCCCTGGACAGCACCCACTCAGAGAAGCCAGGCTGTAGTTGGTTCTCAGTTAGGCAGAGCCAAACACCTGTCCAGCCAGAGCCCTGTTCTCTGGCCTGTGATGTGTTTTCTGTTGTTGCTGTCTGTGTGATTTGTTCCAAGAATTTTTATAACTACAAAAACATTTGAGGAAGCTCCTCAAATGTGTTAAATTTCTTTTCCCCAGTTTCCTTAACATGGTTCAGAGTAAAACCAAACTGAAGAAGGCTTGCCAGAGGGGCTGCCCAAGGAAATGCACATACTTTTGAACCACGCACCCTGGGGGCTAATCCTGGTTCCTGGTCTGGCCAGAAGGGTGGCCTGGATCCCTTCACCTCTCTGAGAAATACCACATCTACCTTGGGGTTTAACACAGGCTAGCTATGGATTCAGGCAATGTTGGTCCCCTTACTGGGCTAGATTTTCAGGGAGTATAACAGAATCCAATTCTGGACAGAACCACCTGAGGACACAGGCTTGGTGCAAGAAAAAGCACAGGGGGCTCACCTGCAAAGGGCCAGCTCCTTGCTGTCCCCGAATTCTGCTGCTGCTGCAGGCCCAAGGCCAACTCAGACCTTGCCCAGTCTCTTCCCACCCCTTTCACCCCACCCTCCACCTCCCCAGTCACCATCTGTGCACCTGTGGACAGGGTGTCCCAGCTCAAGGACCTCTGGTGAAAGAATCTGATGCTCTCCTGCTTCAGCATGAGAGCGACAGGGACCCCTTTAGCTCTCTACAGCAGTTTTGGGGGCCTGTGGCTTGGGGTCCTGAACCAGTCTGCTGACCTGTCTTGTATGGTCCATTCTTGCAATATGACTGTTACACATGTTAAGTGGCTTAGAGGCAGCCTTAAATTTTTTTAAATTGGGTTTATTACATGCAAAGTCTACACCAACAGGTAGCATCACAGAGAAACACAAAAGAAGCTCCTTCTTCAACATGAAGAGATGAAAAGGTGACCAACACAAACACACAACATAGTAGTCTCCTAAAGACATCTTAGGAGTTAAGGAACTTGAATTGTGGTGGTGCTTAAAAGCAACATGCAGAGCCTCATTTTGCTCTTTACACAATGGAGATTCATGAACAGAACTGGAGTTTTAGAGACCTCCAATCTCTTTTGCCTCTCCAAAAAGACTGTTTAGAATCTTTATTTAACAGAAAGCACTGAACACTGTACAGGAAGAAGGAAGAACTCCAATACTCAGGGCAACAAAATACAGACTTGTGCAACTGTTTTCACCAAGAGGTGAACCTGTTTCTACAGGCAGATCTGGCCAGAGATGTGCTATCCTCTGCCCAGGAAAAGGCAGCAACACTCCCCATCTACCAGATTCTGTTTATGCTACATCTTAACATGCCAGCTATATCGCTGTGCCTGGGCACAGAAGACTACCAGCTCCCTGCCAGACAGAGCTGGCCTGGACAGGACACAGGGACAGAGACCACTGGCCCAACACAAGGTCACCATTTCTGGTGAGCTCCCCAGCCTCGCCAAAGGCACCAGGGCGCCCCTGCCCTTGCCAGCCCAGCAAGTAGACTGTTAGGGGACAGCAGCTCTCTCACCTGCTAAACAGCTAAGGCTCATCCTCATCTTCACTGGCCATCCTGCTTCATATCAATTCTGCCGCGTCTGAGAGGCTTTTTGGAGGATCACACTGACAACAGCTTTATGAAACCACCACTGTGTTTGCCGTAAGGATGCTGAACATTTTCTACCCCATCTCTTATTCTCCCAACCTATGAAGTCCCACTCAAGCACGTTCTTTTAGAATTAAGTGCCAGGGAAACTTGGCTTCTGGTAAGTAATTGGCAGATTTCTGTCTCAATGTGGATCACAGATTTCCTAGGACTAGAACACAGGTCCGTTTGCTCAAAGTCAATTTGGAAAATGTAATATATAATAAAATAATAGGGTTATTTTATCCCTGACCCACAGAGATCACAGAGATCACTCAGCTCTATGGGGAAACTTATTTGGCACTCCATGACATTACTTTTTTACAATCCTCTGCCTTCTGCCTTCCATGTTGTTATGCTCTACAAAATGTCTCCTCACTCTCATCCCCAAGTCAATCACAGAAGTCTTATTATTGCCAGAGAAGCCAGAGCCTAATCACTTATGTTAAGTGACCTGGACTATGTCAAAGTATATTTATAACTAGTGTGGTACTAGTAAGCATTTTCATCCTGAGCTTCTTTCACCTTTCATTTTAAATGATGTTTCAAGGCCAAGAAGACACTCAGCTAGAACTGAAACCACATATAATTAGTACTCCAGGAGATCCTGTCAAAGACACTGTCAACCAAACTCTTCTATGGTCTGTTTACCTTGCTAGCTTTGTGTTCATGTCTCTTCCCTTCACCGTGTCCTAAGAACCCTACTCTGTAGAAGGTAGAAAACAAGCCAGCTATCTTCTGTTGCTTATTTGCTTCATGCCTCAGAATGTTTTTAAATGTCTTTACGCTGTGGTCTGTTTAATGAAAAATTAGATACAATCCAAAAAGACAAAGTTCCCCCAATTTTCTTATTTGTATTTCTTATTAGTGAGGCAACTGGCAGAGCCATACAAGATCTATAGGTGACAGCACCATGTTGATGTGCATATCCTGGGTTTAGTTGTTCACAGTGTTTGTCAAAGAGAGTCTACCTGATTTTTGGAAGCACACACTCAAATATTTAAGGGTAAAGGAACATCAAGTCTGCAACTTAATTTCAAATGGTTCAGAGAAAAATGTACTAATACGTAGAGAAAGAGACAAATGTGTTAAAATGTTTAATGCTTGGAAAATCTACACAAAGAGTGGGAATTTATTGTATTATTCCTGCAATATTTAAGTCTGAAGTTATGTAAAATACAAGTTTTTTAAAAAGTCATTTAAAAAGGGCTGGGGGGGGCACCTGGGGAACTCAGTTGGTTAAGCATCTGACTTTAGCTCAGGTTATGATCTCACAGTTCTTGTGAGTTCGAACCCCATATCAGACTCTGCTCTGACAGCTCGAAGCCTGGAAGCTGTGCTTCAGATTCTGTCTCCCTCTCTCTCTCTGCCCATCCTCCACTCACACTTTATCTCTCTCTCTCAAAAATAAATAAGCATTGGGGAGAAAAAAAGGGCAAGGATTCAGAAGTGAGGGCAGTTAAAATATTTCACAAAAATACAAAGGGTCCCTGTAGCCTCTACAGCACTTGGGTATTAGAGATCTCCAGAGAAACAGAATCAACAGGATATGTAGATACAGATTTATTTTAAGGAACTGGCTCACACAGTTGTGTGAGGGTCTGAGACTAAACTCTCAAGACTTTCAGGCTTTTGGAGTGCCAAAGCAGTCTGCTAGCATAATCCCTTCCAGCTGGGGAGGTATGATGGGGGAATAATCAGTCTGTTCTATTAAGGTCTTCCAACTGACAGGAGGCCCACCCACATTACAAGGGTGATCTGCTTCACTCAAAGTCCACTGATTGAAATGTTAATCTCATCTAAAAAACACCTTCACAGAAACATCCAGAATAGTATTTGATCAAATATCTGGGCACTGTGGCCCAGCCAAGTTGATGCAGTAAATAAACCGTCATAGCACTTAAGAGCACAGGACAAACTGTCTTCTAAGAAAAATCATGGGTTACACTCTGAGAGGTTCCTTAATCCCATAAAGTGATGGATTAACCCTACCTTCCACTTGGCTAGCTGTCAGGTTAATCAGCAACACAAAACATCTGTTCCTTGTCAAGCTTCTAGTCAGGGAAGATAATTGAGCTATCTGGTGTCAGAGAAGCCTGCCCATGGGATACAAGGTCAACTTCACAAGACAAATGGAAACAAACCAAAACTCAGGGTGTTAAAAAGATTCCAGTGGCCGGGCTCACCACTAATTAAAACAAAACCTTGTAAGTGGGGGCTGTGGGCAGACAAAGCTGCAAAAACACTGTGCTAGATCTTCTTCCTTTAACTCCAGGGTCCAGCCAAACCTGGACAAAGATTAATTGTATTCATTATGATTATTTTATTTGAAATATTTAAGACTGCAGTTTGGGCCCCATGGTGGTGGTGGTGGACTCTTGCTTTCTTTGATCTACTATTGTGGCTATGCCATGAGTTTATGGGAAAAAGCCATAGTAAACAGACTATTCCATCCATTACAGGGATGCAGTAGGCCAGTTGTCCACATTGTACACTACCCACTTTAAAGTCCCACAGAAGGTATCTCACACCTGCCCATTCTAGAAGTTATCACAGAGATCCCATGACTCCCATAAGTAGACATGAGCTGCCATTTGCTCTAGGTGCCAGAACTTAATGTCTGCACTTTGTGTCCTAACACTGCTTTTGAACGCAACCTGTTTCCCTACCCTTACTCTCTGGCCACAACTTTCTCTTTGAGATCTTCTATTAATCTGAACCTTCTGTGTCATGCTTGCTTAGGCCTTCTTCAAGTCTTTTTGGACAGAGATGGAATGTCAATATAAAATGGAAACATTTTATTTTTGTTTAATTTTTTTTTTAGATTTTTTTTGAGACAGAGAGAAGCACAAGTGGAGGAGGGGCAGAGAGAGAGGGAGACACGGAATCTGAAATAGCTGAGCTGTCAGCACAGAACCTGATGTGGGGCTTGAACCCATTAACCTCGAGATCATGACCTGAGCCAAAGTCAGTCACTTAACCAACTTAGCCACCCAGGAGCTCCAAATGGAAATATTTTATAAGCAAACACAAAGCCACAACTTTTTAGAATGGCAAGTGACTTCAGAAAAGGACTACCTCCCTCCCCCCTGTCATTTTAAAGATGAAAAAACTGAGGCCAAGAAAAGTTAAGAATCCCAGCCAAGTCCAAGGTCTCATAGACTGCATGGTAAAGCCAGGACTAAAAGGAGCTTGGACTCATATGAGCCATCCCTCACCATCCATCTCTTTTCTGTTCCTGAATTCAGAGTGGAGTTTTCTCCCAGACTCCTGATCTTGTCATCACCTCAGAGAATCCTTGAACCATCTTTAGAACTAAGTGCTACCTCCTGCCAAGCACCAACCTCTCAATTTTAGTCAGATTGTTTTAACTTGATTTGCCAGGCCAGTTGGTTGCCTGAAAGTTCTTTCCCTGAGCATTTAAGTTTCATTTGTTTCTACTGTTACCAAAAACAGAAGGCTAAAAAGGGTTCTGAAACAACAGGTTCAGCATGATACTATTTTCTGTAATAAAAAGTGTTTCTACCTTGGTAGAAAAGATGTAGAACACAAATGTTTACAGTATTTATCATGTTTTTACTAGATGTTGCAATAATTTTTTTTTCATTCTGGCTTTTTTGTTTTCCAATTTTTCTTCCAATAATCATAAGAACTTCCATAATTGTTTGGAAGACAAAAAATTAAGTAAAAGCACTCTAATGTATTAAATATAGATCATCAGGCTCCCCCAGTCAGAGTGGGACAAATCCTCGAGGCCATACCAGGCTAGGGTGCAGCTTTGCAGGATTTTTATTAGAAGACTACCTCCCATCAGGCTTGGACCCTTGTGAGGCTTGTTTCTGGTCCATTACAAGCAAACATAGCACTTCTGCAGAAAAAGGAGAGAAGCAGCTTATTTTTCAACATGAATTAGCCAGACCAAAGCACAAATTCCAATTTTCCACTTTAAAATGGCCTTCCTACCCAGGACAAACAACGTTCTACTTACGGGCTATGTGGTTTCTAATGAAATTTTCTCTAGACAGAAATTTTTCTGCCTGTAGTCACTACAGCAGGCAATCAAAACTCAGACTTTTTAATGAGGATCAGCAAAGCAGTTTTGTTAGAGGGATTAATTCTGTTCAGGAAAGATCATTTCCATAATCCCCGAGCCCATCACTGTCCTTTTCAGGCTCTAATTATACATAAACTCTCTAAGAGGAACCCCAAGGTGTTGGGGTGTGTTCTGGTTCAAGTCCAGGGAAATGTCCTTGAATGTGCAACGCAAAGCTGTGCCCTTGTCATCCACTGCCCTGACAACAACACTGATGTTGCAAATTAGAGCTCTTCCATCAGCAGGGAATTCTGGGGAAGCCACTGCCTCTTGGCCAGTTTCCCTGGCAAAATCATCCTAAGCCCTTGTAAAAATCTGTATTAGTCACTTAGTACCACTGCTATGCTCTCTTGCATACTAATTGTGAAGCAGCTTAGCTGGAATTCTAGTAACTTTGTCCTTGTTAACATCTCTAATATCTAACAAAAAAAAGAGTGCTCCAGAGTAAGTTCAGAAAAGCAATGAATCTCACTCTTAACAATTATTAAACATTTTTTAATGCCTCATGAAAATACTCTAAAATAATATCAACAAAGCAACTACATAGTGCCTATATGTATACTGCAAAACAAATCTTAGCAAACTGGCTTCAGGCCTGCAAGTGTTTCCTTTCTTCACCAGTCACTCTACCTTAGTATAGAGGAAAAGACAAAATTCTGTGGTTAAGAGCAAGCAAAAATACCCCAAACAAATGCAGCAGGTGGGTGGCCAAGACTATGACAGGCCTATCCAACTACCAATGATTATTTAATGACTTGGAAAGCTGTTGAAAAAGTTACAAATGTCGATGAATGAAACAAAAATCACAAAGTTGTATATGCAATATACTTTTTAAAATGTGTGTATATATTTAAGAACAGAAAATGATCTGAAAGGACATACACCTTAATTTTAATCTGTTTGACAGTAATGGAGTCACATTAGTGACTTTTTTTCTTGTGTATTTTTCTTCCATAAGCATAAATTTCTGCAAAATATGAAAAGTAACAATCTCCATGATTAACTACTTAATCTCCGTGAACTTTAACCTAACAATGTTCTTCAAGGGAGGTGTGGAAACCCCAAAGACAGAGCCTTCTTTTAGGGCTTCTTCTCTGAGTTCCTGACCCCTGCTTTAGGAAGCACCCTCAATGATTTTCTTCCGATCATTTTTGTCTAGCCAAAAAAAGCCCCACAATCCCCTGCAGATGACTGAGCTCACCCCCTTCCAACACAAAACTGCCCAGGCCTGGATCCAGTCCCCTTTTCTCTCACACTCTACTGCAAAAAAACAAAAGGTGCGGGGCGGGGGCAGGGGAGGAGGAAGCACTGACTCTGCAGCCATCACCAAAGCACACAGCTAGAAACCGGCTGGAAAATTACGCCAGGAGTGCAGGGCTCAGAAGACTCGGGGAACAGTGGAAGCCTGCAAGACCAAGCTCCTTGTGCAAAGCGACTGTGGACTCGGGCCTAAACAGAGGAAGCCGAGGCTATGCCCCCCGAGACCCCGAGTGTAAACAACACCCTACTCGATCTGCTGTAGGCTACAGACCGGATCCGCTTTGCGCCCGGGGTTGTGGGGCGGGAAGTACTGGGCCAGGCCTGTGCAAAGCTGGCTGACCCACCAGGGGAAGACGGTGGGGGGAGAGGTGACCCCAGTCAAAGCTATTTTCATCATCGTGGACCACGATGGGCTGCGGGGACAGACAGAGGTGGCTGTGCTCAACGTAAAAGAACCTCAAGAACATGGGCCCTACGTACATCCTTCTGGGAGAGGTCCATCGCTTTGTCTCTTCACAGGGGCCCGTGACTCGAGAGACACAGCACAAGGGCTGCCCTTTTCCGGGGCAGCGGGCGCGGTAGGACAAACGCAGTGACCCTGGGCAGGCGACCCTGGCCTCCCTCAGGCCGCCTCACCTTGGGGTCGCGCTCGTAGTAGTGCTGCTGCGTGCGGATCCAGCGGCCCACCAGGTGGTCGCGCACCGTGTGCGCCAGCGCGAAGAAGTAGTCGCGGGGTGTGGCCACATTGCGGTCCTTGACCAGCGTGAAGTGCAGGTGCCGATTGAAGCTCTTCCGCACTTCGGCCACGTCTCCCAGCCCCGCAATGCCGCGCACACTGATCTGCTTCCGCTTCTCGCTGTCAGTCAGCGGCTTCGCCATCGCGCGGGCCGAGGAGGAGGAAGACGAGATGCAGAGCAGGAAGGAGCCACCAACCGCGAGGATGCTGCGGCGCTCTGGAGCCTGGCACTGCGGCGCCGCGGAGCTGGAACGGGCGGCGCCTGCGCGCTGCGCCGGGGCGGGGCCAAGTGGAGTGGAGGGGCGGGGCCGCGGGAGAGACGGGCTGGTCGGCAGGGGCTGGGTCTCCGGAGAGACTGGGCCGGGCCCGGGCAAAGGTTTTAGTACTTGGACGTTGGCAGGGGTGTGCCTTTTTATAGGTGTGGAAGATGAAGTGACCTAACCAGGCCAACCAAGAGCGGGTGTCTGTCCCCAAGGTAGCCAAGCCCAGACTGGGGGGACGCGACTGAAGGAGGACTCCGGAGTCGGAGCGTCGGTCCTGCCTACCCCTCCCCGACTCTCCCCCAAGCTCATGATGGGGGACCCTGTCATCGCGGCTTTCGAGATTTCTGGGGCCGGCGTCCCTCGCCCAGTCAGGGTCACCGGCTGCCCCAGAAGTTCTCTGGATGCTGGGGTGTGGCCAAGGCCTTGTAAACGGAAAGGAAGACCGGACGCATGCTAGAAATGCAGCCGTCAACGCCTGGTGGGTTCAATCTCCTGAACTCGGGGTGGGGGGTAGTTCTGAAAACACCAGCTAAGAATGTAAAACTTTGTTTAAACTGAGAAAGTGCCAGCCTGTCTGCGACCCTCCAACTGAGATGACGGACATGGCTGATGAACAGGAGACAGCGTTCCCCAGGGACGCTGCAACCTTAAAGGGTCACAACTACCCTTCTGAGGGACCACCGCTCCTTACTCAGAGAAACGTTATACCCTAAATCACAGGCCCTCACTTTTCTTTTTAAATTCTGCCAGGAAGAAGGAAAACACCCCACTCTGGCCCAGGATCTGGGTCACTATGAATGACAGAGAGGCAGATTCCTCCACTCCACCTAGGTGCGAGCCTCACCTAAGAGGTTTCTGGACACAGCTTCCCAACCTGCATAACACGGGAATTCCCAAGGAAACGGTGCCTAGGACCACCTTGCACGCATCCTTGCTTTGCTCTGAGCCTGTGAAAACACTGCTTCATTAGAGTTTCACCTTGAAATGCCCCATGGTCCTACCGCCTGCAGTTACTTCGTTGAAGTGAGTCAGTAAAACCAATTTTGAGCCACTTGCAGGTTTGTACTTGGTGGTCTTAGACTGATGGGCCAGTAAAGATTATTGATGTACATGAAGGTCAAATTTGCCTTCAGGAAATGTCATGAAAGTAGGTGCAGAAATTTTCCTCGTGTGATGCTTCCAAAGTTATCTTCTTACCTGGACTCTCTTCTAGCTACATACTTTTCAGGGGACAATAAATGCGGAATGCCCTATCTGCCCCACCTATCCACACACTCACCTGCTCTAGGTAGCCACTAATATCACTGGAATGGATAAATGAACTCCATGGTTCATCTCAGCCATTTTCAGATAAGTGTTTTTTATTTTTTTAAATGTTTATTTATTTTTTAGAGAGAGAGAGAGAGAGAGAAAGAGAGAGAGAGAGAGAGAGACCAAGATACAGAATCTGAAGCAGGCTCCAGGTTTTGACCTATAAGCACAGAGCTTGACGTGGTGTTCTAACTCACCAGCTCTGATATCATGACCTGAGCTGAAGTTGGAGGCTTAACCAACTGAACTGCTCAGGGGCCCTGAGGTAAGTATTTTTTATATAGCTATAAGTGCTGTGAAGAAAAACACATTAAGTCAGTGACAGGAGATGATATCTGAGTTGAGACTAAAAAAATATTAATGAGTAATGAATCTGGGGGAGAAGCGAGTACAAAGGTCCTGAGGGAGTTAGGTACCCACTTGGATAGTTCACAGAATAGCAAGTCCAATGTAGGTATAGCAAAGAGAACAGCTGAGGGGTATGAGAATGTGCCATCCGCCAAAATGCCTCTTTGGTCTATGCATTATCTTTGAGCTAAAAACCACAGAGAAACAACTGAAACATGAAAACTCTTAAAACAGGGCACAAGTTTCCCTTTTGTAAAGGAAATTCACATTTAAAAGTGTACTTCCATTTGTAGAGACCTTTCCTCTCCTGACAGGTCTGACTATAAAAGTTTACTAAACTTTTGTTTACCATACTCTGGTCACCTTCCCATAACTTGCCTCTTAGAAGCCCCAAATCTTTTCCTTGTTTTAACCTCAAGTTCTAACCACCCTTTTGAGTTACTCTTCTCTGGGTACTTCCAGGTGTATATGCTGCACATGCTAATAAACTTATGTGGTTTTTTTCCCCTCCTGTTAATCTGTTTCTGACCAGCCAAATTTATAGGGCCCCATGTGAAGAACTTGAGATGGGTAGAGGAAAATATTTTTTCCTTGCCAACATAACCAGTGGGTAGATTTGGATTAGAGGTAGGGAGCTAGGTCAAGGGGCCAGGTCAGTGTTGATGAGGAATCTGGATCTTCCAACAAAACTGTAGGCCTTCTGAACAGACAAAATAGAAAGTAGGCCCAGCTTTGCCCCTTCAAGGAAAAGGACTGTTTTTCTGGTAGCCTGGTCTTAGCTATCACTAGGCTGGCATACCTGTTCTCCTAATGGGAGAAGATCATGAGGCCAATCAGCCCGCCTTGTTATAGTCTGTCAGGTGCTCTATTTTTGGGAGACCACTTTAAATATTCATTTACTAAGAAGTAATGGATATTGATCCAGATTCAGTTATTATTATTATTTTTTTTGTAATGAGCTATTCTGTATGTTGGAGATAAATTACCTTTTAAGTGCTTTCAAACAGGTATTTAAGACTCTCTATAGCTAGTTTCTTGCCTTGGAAACAGAGACAAAATATGTCTTTTGGTATGGAAAACAGACATTTTTGGTCTACTTCAGCCTCTGAGCATCTCAACCAATAAATGTTGGTTAAGTGAGTGTCTTGGAAGCTTCGCCAGCCCTTGTTGAGACTGCTCAAACCAAGGGTAAAGACTACCAGGGACCCCAGAAACACCACTATCCAATCTATGATAGTTAATTAAATATTTGCAAATGAACAAAGACCTGGAATTTCAGGAAATGGGAAGTAAACAATAAATGCATTCTTTTTGAGAGGTCAGTAATCATAAACCTCAGTACAATTAAGACCACCAGCTAGAATGGTATTGTGGAATTAGGGCTTTCCTTTCACTGGGATACATGTAACAGATACAGTGACATTAATGTATTGGAACACATTGATTTTAGAAAGAAATCTATGAGACTGTAGTGATATGAAAAGAAAATAAAATGAAGGAGAGAAAGAAAGGAAGCTCTTCTCTAAAGAATACCAAATAAATGTAGGTGTGGATGCTAGGGCTATCAGACAAAGGCTGAAGGAAACAGGATATTCACACAGTCTCAAAGTATCACCCCACAGATTACCTTAATAGTTACAAAACAGAGAAGGCATTTTACAGTGAAGAAAGCTTCATGAATTGATCCAACCTGGCATAGCGAATAAGAGAACAAAATGATACTATGTACTTTCTGATTCAATGCACTGAGAAGGACACAGTATCACTTATAGAATATAATATAGTATACTATGAATACCATGGTAATATAGTGAGAAACCGAAGACTCAACTAATAGAGGTGCAGATAAGAGCTAAGGCAGTTTCCCAAACTTGCTGACCAGAACTCCCTCTAAGCGCATTCCCAAAACCCCAAATCCAGAATTCCAACTACCTAACTTTTTATTGTGCAAATGTGGGGCTCTCTTTCCTAGGCAGCCTTTCTAATCCAGCACCCAGGGCCCTGTCCTAGTAGTAATGCCATTAAGAGACTGTGGAGTCCCCCAGTGTGTGCTAGAAATGCTGGGCTTTCAGGTGTGTCCAAGCAAGGCACTGTCTCATGCTCAGCTGGACCTACAGTCTGTTACTTCTTTTATTATTTTTTAAAACATAAGTGTGTTATATTAGTTTAAGGTGTGCAATATAGTGATTCAGCAACTCTATACATTACTCAGTGTTCATCATTATGTGTTGTCTTCATCCCCTTCACCTATTTCACTCATCCCATCACCCACCTTCCTTCTGGGCAAGCACCAGTTTGTTTTCTGTATTTAAGAGTTTTTCTATATTGTGTTTTTCATTGTTTCTTAAATTCTACAGATGAGTGAAATCATATGGTGTGTGTCTTTTTCTGTCTTTATTTCATTAGCACTAGACTTTCTAGATCCATCCATGTTGTTGTAAAATGGCAAAATTTCATTCTTTTTTTATGGCTAATATTCCATTGTATATATATACCATTTCTTTATTCATCTATCAATGGGTTGCTTTCATAATTTGGCTATCATAAATAATGCTACAATAAACATAGGGCTGCATTTTTGAATTGCTGCTTTAGTATATTCCTTGGGTAAATATCCAGTAATTATTGGATCATATGGTGGTTCTAATTTTTTTAAATGTTTTATTTATTTTTTTGAGAGAGAGAGAGAGAGAGAGAGAGAGAGAGAGCGTGAGCAGGGGTGGGTCAGAGAGAGAGGGAGACATAGAATCCGAAGACAGGCTCCTGGCTCTGAGCTAGCTGTCAGCACAGAGCCCGATGCTGGGCTCAAACCCACAACCACAAGATCATGACCTGAGCCAAAGTGGACGTTCAACCGACTGAGCCACCCAGGTGCCCCGTGGTGGTTCTAATTTTAACTTTTTGAGGAACCTCCATACGGTCGTCTACAGTGTCTGCACCAGTTTGCATTCCCACTAATAGCACATGAGAGTTCCTTTTTCTCCATATCCTTGCCAATACCCATTGTTTCTTGTGTTGTTGATTTCAGCCATTCTGACAGGTGTGAGGTGATACCTTATTGTAGTTTTCATTTGTATTTCCCTGATGATGAGTGATGGTGAGCATCTTTTAATGTGTCTGTTGGCCATCTGGATATCTTATTGGGAGAAATGTCTGTTCATGTCTTCTGCCCATTTCTTCACTGGATTATTTGTTTTGGGTGGTGCTACTAACCCTTTACCAGATACATCATTTGCAAATAGCTTCTCCTATTCAGTAGGTTATCTTTTAGTTTTGATTGTTTCCTTTCTTGTGCAGAAGCTTTTTATTTTAATGTAGGTCCAATAGTTTCTTTTTGCTTTTGTTTCCCTTGTCTCAGAAGACGTATTTAGAAAAACATTGCTACAGCTGATGACCTTACTGCCTGCGCTCTCTTCTAGGATTTTTATGGTTTGAAGTTTCATATTTAGGGCTTTAATCCATTTTGAATTTACTTTGGTGTCCAGTGAAAGAGAGTGGTCCAGTTTCATTCTTTTGCATGTAGCTGTCCAGTTTTAAGACCTGCTACTTAAGTGATTATGAGATGGGCTCTAAAGCCAGCAAGAGTCAGCTTGGGATGTTCCCCTTACTCTAGGACTCCTCCCCCTGGAAGGGAGGGTGGCACAGACAGGGGGTGGTGAAGGACAGGTGGTGAACACGTTAAAGAGAGGAAGCTGGTCAGACTCCAGGCCATTGCTCTGCCATCCTCCAAGCGAGAAACATTACACTACTTTAAGGGGTTGCACCAGACAAGCCTTTGCAGTTTTAGGGATTAGCTTGGAATTGAGTACTAGATAGGCTTTCTGGTGTACTGGAATGAGCTGGGGGACCATGGTTTCAGCCATGAGGCCAGGCTAACCATCATCCTAGGGGCCTCAGAGGGCCAGATATGAGGAAAGCAAGTCTCAAGTGCACACCTGCACCCACCAACTCCTACTCATTCAGGGTCAGACCGCCATGAAGAAATCAGCACTTAGAAGATCAGGGTCCTCAGTATCATTCCTGTCACTTAGCACAGACCTCCTGGCATTGCATGGAGTGGAAGGTTCCAGCCCACAGGCAGGCCTCATTGTTGCATTACCTGTCTCTCCAGGGAATATGTTAAGCTCACAGTGAGAAAGTCTGCCTCTGCACAGCCTCAATTAATGAAAAATGAGGGATAACTGTAAAAGACATCCTGAAAAACAAGAGGTCCTAGGAATCCATGTGCTGCCCTTGGAGTGGGGGGAGTCTGGGGAGGAGCCAGGCTCAAGATGGGACTGAGCTAGGCCAGTGCCACTCAGGCTGCAAGAGGAGGGTGCCTGGTCCCTTGCACCTACTCCACCACTGGGTGAACTTCCTAAAGTCTCCAGCACTCCTAACACCTGCTGTGTACAACTCAAGCCACTGGCTGGTGTGCTCCACACCCACAGAAAACACAAAGATGGTGGGTGGGGGATGGAGAGGAGGACTGGAAGGAGACTGGGAGCCAGCCAAAGAGGAATTTCAAGATGATTTCTGTGGGATGAACTGTATAAAAATCCCATAAGAGGACAGGGTAAAAGGGCTCCATTATTTTTTAGGGCTCCTTGAATCAGATCTCCACATCATCATGTGGGGGCATACTTCTAAGAGGCCTACCTCTCCCGGGTAACAGATATGGCAGGCCCCTCAGGTGGTGCTTCCCAGAAGGTACACAAGAGTCACCTGGGGGTTCATGTCAGAAGGCAAGTTCTGATTCAGCAGGTCAGGGGTGTGGCTGCAGTCTACATTTCAAACAGGCCTCCACGTTCTGGGAGTGCACTCCAAGAGGCAAGGCCTTAAGTTATAAGTGCTGCTCAGAGTTTTTAATGATGGAAATTACTGGAAAGGGGGTTTTGAAGAATCATAATTTCCCACACTTCCTGCTGCTATCCTGAGCAGGAAGGGAATAAGGGCAATTCCTCAAGGTAGCTGGGGTAGATGGAAGTGTCCCTCCAGGACATCTTCTAACTTGGAGTTTCTAGGCTGTGCTGTGTCTCTGAGTGAGCAGACCTGTTAGGATGTTAGGGACAACCAGTACCTTTTGGGGGACTAGGTTTGCCACACCATAAACACATCAAATTATTTGTTTCTTAACTGGCATTTCCTAAGACTTGCTACATGACAATTTACTGCTGTCTTCTTACCCCTGGATGAATGAATTAGCTGAGTTTCTTGACATGCAAAGCTGAGGATGAGGTCCTGGACTTGTGGTCTGAACTCCTGCTGGCATCTCTTCTTTTCTCTAGGCCATGAGACTGTCTCACTACCTCTCTGTTCTTGTTCCTCCTTCTCAAAGCCAGAGTCACCTGGTTCCTACAGGCAGACCCTGGGTTTGGGGACCCCTTGCTCACTATTACCAGCAATCTCAGGTCTGCACTCACTAACATCACTGCTGGTGTTCCTCCGGGCCATATCGGGGCCCTGGCTTCAACCCTGATCCCACTGATCCTGATCTCATCTCATTGGTCTCTGTACTTTCTACTTTGACAAGAGCACTGCAGGTTGGTACTTTGAAAAACTGGTAGTATTCTTTTTTTGTTATTATTATTAAGTTTATTTAAGTAATCTTTATACCCAACGTGGTGCTCAAACACATGAGCCCAAGATCAAGAGTCACATGCTCTTCAGACTGAGCCAGCTAAGCATCCTAGTAGTATTCCTGAAAGTTAAATAAGCTCTGAACTAGCTCTGAACCAGCTATTCTAGTCCAAAGAAGATACCCAACAGAAACGAATGCTTATGGTTGTCCAAAAGCAGGCGCAAAAATGTTTGAAACAGCCCTATTGAAAACAGTCTAAACTTGAAACCATGTAAATATCCATTAATTCTGGGGTAGATAAATACTTTGTGGCATATTCCCACAGCTGAACAGTCTGCAGCCCAGGCCTTGAGAATGACCAGCCATACCCAGTAATCCACACTAGGGCTCATCCTGTATGATTCTGTTTACATGATGTTCTAGGATAGGCAGACCTCTAGAACATCTGCCCTAAGAATGGGGGTTGAATTTTAGGGGCGGATACAACTAGGGATGATGTGTCTGTGGGATCTGGAAAAGCTATTGCACTGTGGTGTGAACAAGTGTAAAAGTTCATTGCAGGCTCACTAGAAGCCAGCCCCATGTGGGGAATATCTGCTGGTGTGGTTGAACACCACAGACTTGGGGCAGGGACTGGGTGGGGGGCTTACACTCTGCTGCCCATGGCCTTCCACCATCTTCTTCCTGAGATTATCCTGTTTTCTTGTCCTCCCTGCACAGCCAATAGGGTTCCAGATCCTTTTTTAGGCCAGGGGCTTCCTGCCTGCTTCCAAATCAGATGGCAATGCCACATAGGTCTGGTGGACACATTCTCCCCTAAGCTCCCAAGGACTGTCTCAGGAACTGGTCTTCCAAGAGGAGGCCTCCAGCTGTGTTGTTCCCTATGGTTCTAGACTCCTTTTACCCATCCTTGGTTGCTCTTTTGTGTTCTCTTGCTAGGATTCCTGCTGTAGTTTCCTAATGGGCTTCCCTGCCTTTCAGATGCTCCCCGGAATAGTCCTACACAGGCTGGAGAATTGGACACTTCCTCAGGGTAGGGCTGAGCCCAGAATTGCTCCTATAAACCCCAGCCCCAACTGAGCAACCTTCCTAGGCCAGTCTTAGGCACTCCCTGGCAGGTCTTCGGGTGGGCATGGGGCTAGCCCAAAGGAGGACCTGATGGGCAGGCAGGTGATGAGGGGGCACTGGACTGCAGGGGATGGGTATTGTGACATGTCTGATTCCAAAGGGTCCAGGCAGAAGCAGGAGTGTCAGAACTGAGGTGAGGGTAGGGAGGAGCCCCAGAACTGTGAAGCTTAGGGCTGCCTTTGTTGTTGTGAGGGTCTGTGAAGACACACAGCCAGACTTACAGGCTCTCCCATTCTGATACTTGCTCTGCTGCCTCTTTCAACCTTTCCCTTAGTTAGAAGGTATCCCAGCCCCCTACCCTCAGGGTCCCTAACTGGAGGAATGGGATGCTGCCCGTCTATCCCATGGGCATCGGGCCCTCGGTGAGTCTCCTGCCTGGTTTAGGGCTGCATCTGAGCTGGCTGCCTCTGCTTATCTAGAGCAGAAGCAGCAAAATGTGGTCCTCAGCCACTGTATGGCCCTCAAGCTAAGATTACCTTTTACATTTTTAAATGATTGAAACAAATCAAAAGAGGAATAATGCACGATATATGAAAACTATATGAAATTCAAATTTCAGCATCCATAAATCAAGTTTGATTGGAACACAACTGTAGTCATTCATTTACATTTCATCTAAGGCTATTTTCACACTTCCACATCAGAGCTGAGCAAATGGGACAGAGACCATATGTTCTGCAAAGCCTGAAGTATCAGCCCCTAACAAAAAGAGTTTGCTGCCCCTGATGTCGAGCGTGTCCTCAGCACTGCTTACACTTGTGGATCCCAGTGGATCTATATGCAGCGTGGATTGGGGGATGGGGTGGGTTGGCTGGCCTAGGCAGGATTCTTGAAGCCTCTTTAAAATTCATTACATCACATCAGGGAAATCCATGTTAAAACCACAGTGGGGTGGGCCACTTGGGTGGCTCAGTCAGTTAATCATCTGACTTCACCTCAGGTCATGATCTCACTGTTCCTGAGTTCAAGCCCCACATCTGGCTCTCTGCTGTCAATGCAGAGCCTGCTTCAGATCCTCTGTCTCCCTCTCTCTCTGCCACTACCCACCCTTCCTTCTCACTCTCTCAAAAATAAATAAAATATTTTTTAAAAAACCCATAGAGGGTACCAGAACTCACCAGCTAGAATGGCTAACATTAAAATGACTGACAGACAGTACCAAGTGTAGGTGAGGATGTGGAACACTGCATGTGTTGTTGTAATGGTAATTCACGTCGGAAAACAGTTTGGCAGATTCTTATAGTTAAACACACACTTACCATACGACCCAACCATTCCACTTTGAGTTCAGGTATATCTTGAAGATATTGAAGGTTTGGATTCAGACCACAATAAAGAGAATATATTGTAATAAAGCAAGTCATATGAATTGTTTGGTTTCCCAAGGCATATAAAACTTATGCTGACTGTACTGTAGTGTGCAATAGCATGTCTAAGAAAATGCATGTACCTCAATTAAAAAATGTTAACCCTCATCTGAGCTGTCAGTGAGTCATAATCACTGATCACAGATCATCAGAATAACAAGAAAATTTTGAATTATTGTGAGAATTACCAAAATGTGAGATAGAGATATAAAGTGAGCAAATGCTATTGGAAAAATGGTACCAATGGACTTGCTCAATGCAGGGTTGTCTGTGAGGTACGATAAAGCAAATCACAATAAAATGACGCATGCTTGTATTCAACCAAGAGAAGTAAAAACATATGTTCACAAAGTAACTTGTGCAAGAATGTTCACAGAAGCCTTATCATTAACTCCCACACCGAAAACAGCCCAGGTGACTATCAACAGGAAAAGGAGGATACAAAGTGTTATAAATCAAAATAATGAACTACTACTCAACAATTTAAAGAAATAAACTGCTGATCCACATGTTGATATGGGTGAATCTCACAAACATGCTGAACTGAAAGCCAGACCCAAAAGAGCACATACTATATGATTCCATTCATATGAAGTTCCAGAACTGGTGAAAGTTATGTATTGTGATGGAAATCTGAACAGTGGTTGCCAGGGGCCAAAGGTGGGGGGATTGTCTAGGGACTTTCTGTGGTGAAAGAATAATGGTATGGGCCACATGGCTGTTTTTGCCAAAATTGTTTTAACTGTAACTTAAGATCTGTACATTCTACTATATGAGAATACCTCAACAAAAATATTCTTTAAAACATTCACTAGGTCAGAAGTAAAAGCTTAAAACATTTTAAGTACCAAACACAGCTTCCATCACACCAGCAGCTTTTGCAAATCTAGGCCTAAAGAAAGCAGCACCAAATTTCTTCTAAAACTCACTTTGTGTAGAGGAATTCCAGCTGAAGCTTTTGAGCCAACTGTGAAGACTGCATCTAAGACGGAAGTGAAGTATTCTTGCAGAAAGCCTATTTGCTTTGTTCAGTTTAACCTTGCTGTTTGGCTTGGGTGGAGTCCTGGCCAGGCACTCCCATTGAGTCAACAAGAGGATTGTTGGCTCCACAAGGAAATTTGGAGGATGGGAAAGGAAAGTCAGTGTCCCTATTCTCAAGGTTTTTCAATTTTCCTGGTTTCTTTCAGGCAGTCTTTCATTATTCAGTAGGCAGTTAAGAGGCCCTTCCCAGGAGCTCAGAACTTGCAGGACCCAGGGGTTCACCAGATATCTGGGAGCAGACCTGACCCCTCCCCAGGGAGGAGATTTTCTCTTAGCCCATTGGTCTAAGGGGCAGCCATGATGAGACAGGAAAAAGTGTAAGGGCCATTTTGTTGAGGATTCTGTTTGCTATGCAGCAAATTTTTAGTTTGATAAAGCCCCACTTGTTTGCTTTTGCTGCCTTTGCTTTTGGAATCAGATCCAAAAAATCATCACCAAGGCCCATGCCAAGGAGCTGACCACCTAGTTTTCTGGTGTCAGATCTTCTGTTCAAGTCTTTAACCCATTTTGAGTTAATTTTTGTTTATGGTATGAAATAATGGTCCAGTTTCTTTCTTCTGCACATGGCTGTCCAGTTTTCCCAGCACCACTTACTGAAGAGACACTCCTTTCTCCATTGTATATTCTGGTCTCCTTTGTCATAGTTTATTATTTTTTAATGTTTTTTATTTATTTTTGAGAGACAGAGACAGTGCAAGCAGGGGAGGGTCAGAGAGAGACAAGGAGACACAGAATCTGAAGACAGACTCCAGGCTCTGAGCTAGCTGTCAGCACAGAGCCCAATGTGGGACTTGAACCCACAAACTGTGAGATCATGACCTGAGCTGAAGCTGGACACTTAACCGACTGAGCCACCCAGGTGCCCCACCTTTGTCATAGTTTAATTGACCATGTAATTGTGAGTTTATTTCTGGGCTCTCTATGCTGCTCCATTGATCCATGTGTCAGTTTTTATGCCAATACCAGACTACAGCTTTATATAACAGTTTGAAATCAAGGCTTTGCTCTCCAGCTTTGTTTTTCTTTCCCAATATTTCTTTGGTTGTTTGGGGTCTTGTGTGTTTCTGTACAAATTTTAGGAGTGTTTGTTCTATTTCTGTGAGGAATTTTGATAGGCCTTGCATTGAATCTGTACATTGATTTGGGTAGTGTGGACATTTTAACACTATTGATTCATCTAACCATAAATATGGAATATCTTTCCATTTGTGTTTTCTTTATTTTCTCTCTTCAGTGTCATAATTTGCAGTGTACTGGTCTTTCAAAACCTTCTGCATAGCAAAGGAAATCATCAACAAAACAAAAAGACAATGTACTAAATGGAAGAAATTATTTGCAAATCATATCTGATAAGACATTAATATTCAAAATATATAAAGAAATCATACAGCCCCACAACAAAAAAGAAAAATAATCCAATTAAAAATGGGTAGAGGATCTAATCGACATTTTCCCAAAGACAAGAAGATGGCCAACAGACACATGAAGATGCTCACCAGTCATCATCAGGAAAATGCATATCAAAACCACAATGAGACATCACCTCAAATCTGTCAGAATGGCTATTATCAAAAAGACAAGAAATAAGAGTGTAGGAGAGAACCTGGAGAAAAGGAACCATTTTGCACTACTGGTGGGAATGTAAACTGGTGCACCTACTGTGGAAAACAGTATGGAGGCTCCTCAAAAAGTTAAAAGTAGAACTACCAGATGATCCAGCAATTCTACTTCTGGGTATTTATCTGAAGAAAACAGAGACATTACCTCAAAAAGATATATATACTCCCATGTTCCCTTCAGCATTATATACAATAGGCAAGATCTGGCAACAACCTGTGTCCATCAATGCATGAATGGATAAAGAAGATGTGGTGTCTACATGTGTCTGTGCATGTATCTATAATGGAATACTATTCGTGCATAAAAAAGAATGGACTCTTGCCATTGTGATAACATGGATGGACTTTGAGGATATTATGCTAAGTAAGTTGGACAAAGATAAATATCATATAATCTGACTTACAGGTACAATCTAAAAAAACAGAACAAAACAGTCCAAGCTCATAGATACAGAGAACAGACAGGTGGTTGCCAGAGGTAAGGGGTAGGAGATGGGCAAAATGGGCAAGGATGGTCAAGAAATTATAAAATAATTAAGTTATGGGGATGTGATGTATAGCATGGTGACTACAGTTAGTAATACTGCATTGTATTTGCAAGTTGCTAAGAGAATAAATCTTAAAAGTCCTCACTGTAAGAAAAAATGTGTAACTATGTATGATGGCAGATCATAACTAGATTTACCATCGTGATCATATTGCAATGTTTACAAATTCTGCTTGCCATACTATGGTGCTGCCTATTCTGGACATTTTCTATAAGCAGGATCATAAACATGTGATCTCTGTATCTAGCTTCTTTCACCTATTAGCCTAACGTTTTCCTGTTCATTCATGTTGCAGCATCTGTCAGTACTTTGTTTTTCCTGCCAAATAATATTTCAATGTATGGAGAGTCCTAGAAATCTCTTCATCCCCATAAGGCTGAAAACCTTGGTTTACATTCTCCTTGTTGCTTTAGGACGAGCACTGTAGGCCTCTGAGTGTTGGCATTTTTACTCACAAAACTATCTGATGCTTAGCTGACCTCCGGATGGATCTAGAGAATCACACAGCTGTTTTGAGCACCTCACTCTTTGGAAGTTGTTTGGAATCATCCCACTGTTATGTCCCATGCCTTAAAATGAGGCTCTGGAGCTCTGCCAACCTTTAGAGGCTTCTCAAGACAAGATGCCATATAGGGGGATGTCTGTTTTGTGCTGTGTAAACCCTGAGGCACACTCGAAGATTTACAGAGCTGCACTTTAGCTCGTAAGCAGAAACTTTTATCCACCAATCAAGAACACAGGAAAGTAGGAAATCAGGCTGTCAAAAATGATTATCCAATTAGGCCTGGATCTAGTTTTAATTTTTTTTTGACTGTTTAACTACTTTTCTAAATATTACCAAACACATTATTACAATGATAACTGATTCCTTAGTGGAGAGAGCTGCTTTTGATAAATAGCTTCATGTAAGGCCGGATGTAAGTAGGAAAAATTCATCTTCTACCACCTCTAGCTTTGGAGGCACTGTGGCACACTAATTTGGGGTTTGAAAGCCTCCAGATCTGGGTCTGAGTGGGGCCCTTCACTCCTCATTCACTGACCTTGAGCTCCTTAGGGCTCCTTGACCAGTAGCTGCTCTGTAGGCTGCCATGAAAGTGCAATTGTTGGCTATGCCAAAAAGCAGTCAGCTCCAAGCCTGACATAAACACTCCACAACACAGGTCATTGTTGTTATTTCAACTCAAAACTGAGATACATTATGTGTAAGTATGCTTACCTGCTCATAACTTTCAAGATAATTTTCAAGAGGAAAGAAGCCTTGGAAGTGCCTGATTACGACCTCTTATCTGGACAGGGATCCCTTCTTGAGTACCCTTGAGTGCTGGCAAGGGCAGGGATATATGTGACTGACATCTTTCCTTGTTAGAAACTCGAAAATGCTCTGAAACTTATGCCTATGTGTCTAAGCTCTGGCCTCCGTAGCAACACAGTCAAATCCAGGGTCTCACAATCCTTACAATATTGAAGATACTGTCAGTTTCCCATCTGCTCTCTTTCCAAGACTGTGATGTTGTGATTTGTAATAGAAAAAACAGATTTGGCCTTCATCCCTGCTCTTGGCCCCAGAGTTCACAAACCCTGGGGGATTTCCTAAGTCATAAAAGCAATGGGAGCATCTTTTGTTATAACATTTGGTCTTTGGTCCCAGGTCCCATAAGCTCATGCAACCACACCTGACTCTATGTTAATGAGGTGATTTCTGGAGAGCCCCTAGGTGACCACAGGATGGGGGACAGCTACCAAGGGGAACCAGCCATGCAATCAGAAGGTTGGATCTTTCACCCTCCCCAACCCTGACCTCTGGGAAGGAACAGTGGCTGGAGGTTGACCTAATCACTAGTGGCCAATGATTTAATCAAACCTACATAATAAAACCTCCATAAAAATCCCAAGTAGGAGTTTAGAGATCCTGAGATCAAGAGTTGCTTACTTTAATTAAACTTCTGGTTTAATCAACATGTGGAGGTGCTAGTAGGTAGCATGCCCGGAGATCATGGAAGCTCTGGACCCTTCCCCCATGTCTTGCCCTACATGTCTCTTCCATCTATCCTCTGCAATAAATCAACAAGAGTAAGTAAACTTCAGTTTTTCCCAAATTCTGAGAACCTCTTTGGCAAATTATCAAATCTGAGGAGGGGGTCACGGAAACCACTGCATTAGAGTCAGCTATGCAGAAGCACAGGTGACAGCTTGGATTTGTGACTGGCATCTGAAGCAGGGGTAGAGGTAGTCTTGTAAGACTGAGCCCTTCACCCCTGTGGTCTATACTAACTCCAGGTAGACAGTGTCAGAACTGAGTTGTAGGCCGAGTTGGTGTGGGAGCACTGCTGACATATCTGATGTCAGAGAAAGGTAACAAGAGTAGAAGGTTGATTGGAGGGCAGAAGAGGAGGGTTTTCTTCCACAAGAATGAACTGCCCCAGGGACTTCAATCATGCCTCCAAACAAGTCATTAAAACCACCTTACCAGAAGATGCACACACACTGTGGCTTCCCTGGGATACTGTTCCTGACACTGCTATGATTCTGCACACTTCTGGAATTGCTCATTACTTTACTACCAGCCTTAATTTTATCCAAAAATGGCATTACTCTAGTTTGAACATCACATTTGCCCTTCAGGACTCTGAATGGTTTTAAAAATAAAATCCACCTTGAAACAATGATTCACTGTGCCTGAGGGTTTTCATAAGCATGTATTAGGGGTTCTTAAAGTAATGAAATCAAAACCATAAAAAACAACAACACTGTTGGTTAAATTTGAAAATTATCCCGGTGGAGTAGCCTTTCTAATTATGACACAAAACCTGGAAATCATCATGATAAGTCTGTATAAAAATATAAATTAGTTAAATACATAAAAATAGTAAAATTGTGTATTGAAAAAAACACTGTAAAGTCAAAAAGTTATAAAATGGGAAAAAGTTGCCACACATTTTATCACAATGGCTAATTTCCCTAATGTATAAACATTCTTCTAGTAAGAGAATGGCCACAATCTCTCAGAAAAATTGGCACAGGACATGGACACATGTTTCATAGAAAAGGAAATGCTCTTAGACATATATATGAGATGAATTAGGCCAGTGCATAGGAAAATTACCATTGGACAACATGGCCACAATTTAAAACATTCCTGCCTTTGAATCTGGCAATGTCAGCATGGCTCACATACATGGATGTAGTATTCAAAACAACCTGATGCTAGGAGTCCTGTCATCCAGTCACGGGAATGCCACCAGCCACGGGAATGCTACCAACAGTGTAGCTGTTCTGAGAACAGGAAAGCCCAGGACAGACATGTGGGCAGGAGGTGATGTGTGGGACATGCCAAGAAGATCTGAGCATACAGATGCACACAATTTTTGTGAGGTGGGGCACACTAGAGGAACAAAATTCTTACTATATCCTTAGTTTGCATCTTTTACATGTTAAGATGTGCATATGTAGTTACTTCTTTCTTAAAAAACAAGAGCCTACTTTATAATCACAAAAGACACAGCAAAATGACTTGCATACTTTGCTGGGCCTAAAAATATTCCATGACTTATTTGGTAATCTTTTGGGAAACTTCCAGTTGTCGCCACTTTTTCAGATGTGAGATCACTAACCTATAAATGGACCAAATCAATTTTCACTTTTACCTTCATGCACATTTGATTCTTGGCCTGTGGAGTTGTTTAAATATTTAAACTGTTAGATATTATAGAAGGAAAAGGTTGGGGAAACCCTGCCAAGGCAGGGGTGGTGAGGTGCTGGTAGTTGGATTTTCTTGCCCTTGTCAAACATAGGTTTCCTACTGTAGTCCAAATGTGGTTTTTACTTAGGGAAAACACCTTTCCTGCTTTGTCTTTTTCTGCTTTATGTCATATGCACACCTCCAGACCTCTGCCCTAGAGTTTAAGTTCTGGGGAAGCCACTGGGCAGAGGGTGATTAACCTCATCTCGTCAGTGGTTTCTTGTCCTGGGGTTTCCCTCCAGCCTTCTGAAGTTGGGGCAGTAACAATCAGACCACAGGATCAGGACCCTCAGAAAAGGGGGGAACCGCTCCCCTGCCCCTGTGGGCACAGCACTTCAACATCAAAGGTTTTATACTTGGATCCCTCCATGCCTCCACCCATGGGGACGAAGGGCTCTTAGAGGTGAGGAGTGAAACTAATCTCTTGCAGCTCTCTGCAGAGACCTTTCCCCCACAGGCCTCTATTCATGAGCTCATTCAGCAGTCACGTTGGTCCTGGTCCTGCCATGGCCTTAGGCAGTTGAGTGGCCAGACCTTGTGCTCACACCCAGTCTTCGTCTGGCATACAACCTCTTTCCAGCTGTCCCAGATTAAAGCCAGATACTCACAGAACACACTGCAAGCTGGGGCATAGCATCTGCTTGAGAACTCTACACTGCATGTGCTGCAGGTCACAGTCCCCGGGAGGAGGGGAGCTCTGCTGGGAAGGCAAGGGGTTCCCCTGTAACCACAGGGATGCATGATGGCCTGAGGATGGCCTCCATAGCCCTTCTGCTGTTGTCTCCTTATGAGGCACACTGACAAGAGTTAATGTGCCACCTGTCACCCAGCTTGGATAATTCTTTGTTTCAACTGTAGTAAACAGGGATCTCAGGGGCTTTCCCACCAGGGGATGACCACGGCTGATGCTCAACCTAGAAGAGTCACTGGAAAAGAAATGCTTGTAAACCCTTTATTTTGAGTGGAACACATGAGATTCAGCTTATTCCACATACCATACATTCACTGCAGGAACGACTGCGGCCCTGGGGCCCATGTCTCACAGACTTCACACCCCGATGCAGGAGGGCCCAGGCAGGGCCAATGTCCTGCAGAGCCCCCAGATGATAGGCATGGCCCTGCACTCCAGGAGAGCCTCAAGAAGACAGTTCTGGGGATTGTAGCCTGCTTGACCCACAGGGGAATGGTTTTCAACACAGCTTAGCTGCAAATGGCTCACAGTAGTGATACATTCACTGGGGCTCAGAATACAGTTGCTACACAAACACTCAGCATCACACAACAGAGACGTCACTCACACAGCACAGCCATAAATACTGTAAGCAGGTCACGCTCACTTTCAGACCTCCTCTGAAGAGCTGGGACACACAGGGGTATTTTCCCTAGCTTCCTTCTTCTCACAGGACCAACTCCATTATTTAGCTCCAAGCCATCCAAGAACCAAGAAAACAGACCTCTGGATGATCTCATATGTCCATAACCAAGGAGGAGGCCAATGCATTCAAGTCCGCCTCATTCACTGTCCTAGAGGACATGGTGGTTGCCACTTGGCCCACCCTGAGAGCAGCCAGGACATCCTGTAAAACCTCCCCACCAAGTCTCTGGGGAGAAGGTGGAGGTCCGCCCTGGGGATGAGAGGAGGGACCAGACAGGGGCAGGGAGACAAAATAAGACTCCTGTCACAGAGATATGTTACAGCCACCCCAACCCTGCAGACGGGGGAGGGTTGGGGGATGGCATGCCTGTGTCACCCTAAACTTGACATGTGCCCTTTGCCCTGTCTGGTTTACTGTCCACCTGGGGCTGGGGCAGGAGGAGATGCTGGGCCTGCGTCACATTCTAGCCCTTTGCTCGTCCAGGGGCAGGTCTGCAATGCCAAAGGGAGAGGGGTGGCAGCCTAAGCAGTGACTTCCTTCCCACACATCAAGGGGTTTCACACAGGTCTGTTCCCATGGAGACGAAGCCACTTCTGTGAGGATAGTTGGGGCAGCTTGGCCACTATGAGGCTGGACTCTTCTGTCTGCTCAGGGAGTCGATGTAATGAAAAATGGCCCCCAGAGCCCAGCTGGTCTCAACATTGTTGATTTTCCGAGTTAGCTTGAAAACACAAAGGGAGGGGCAGAATGGGTATAGGTGGGAGGCTGGAAGCAGTGCACCCAGCCCTTGAGACCATAATGGGCATAGGAGCACCCCAGAGACTGTCCTTACCTTCAGCACTTTGTTCTTTGGGAAGCCAAACTCTTGGAGCAGCAGGCTGATGTAGGTGAGGTCCATGCACAGAAAGGGGTTGCCTGGTGGATGGGTCTCCGCTGTCCTGCACACTAGGGGTGAGAAAGCCCTTTCCCAATCAGATTCCAAGTGCTTCATTCCTGGGTGGGGTTGGGGGCTCGTGCAGACTAGACTCCACCCACCCAGGTGCCCACCCTGCACAGGACTCTATGTTGGCCCCAGGTTCTCACTGATTTAGAAAAGACTGCAGCTCAGAGCAGTTAGACATCTGCCAAGAGCACACCAAAGGGTAGGGTCTTAAAGCCAATCAGCCTCCCCTGGGCGTGGCTTCCAAGACCAAGAGGGACTGTGTGTCTTGTCTTGGTGTCATGGGCTGAAGGCCAAAGTCTCACAGGGCCTATCTCTGTACCTGTAATTTTTGGACACCTTTCTCAGGGGTGGATCTGGGCTTTCCTGGGAAATGAAAACACCAACAAATCTGGCTCAGAACATTCTACTCTTATTCTCAAGGGGAATGAACAAACCCACCAACAGCCTTCCCAGAATTCTGCTCAGAACATTTTCCTGTTGAAGATTCATGACAAACCCGTAAGTGACCAGAAAACTTGAAGAAGAAAAGAAGCCACTTTGGAGGGGAAGGGGAGAAAGTACTTTCTATAGAGAAACATATGAAGTTTAACTCTTTTGATCTGCAATTGACAAAACCAACCAAAGAGCAGAATGTCTACAGCCAGCCTTCATTTCACACCCCAACTGGGCAGACTGAGTGTGATGGAGAAAGAAGAAGAGGAAGGGGGGCTGCTGGGTCAGCCACCTGCAAACTCAAAGGGAATAGCTCTTCACTACCCACATGCTGGATTCTGCTGTGCAGGGGTTGTTCGTGTGACAATTACAAATTTGCTGGGACAATTTTAGAGGAAATCCCTGTTACCTGAACTGACGTGAAGAGGTGTCAGAAATAGTGAAATCAAGGGAACTCATTTCTAATAATGTAGGAATAGAAATATGCCCTTTCACAGCCAGGGACACTGAGGCTCCCCTGTCCCCCAGCCATGGGCACACAGGATGAGGCTGACCTGTGTTCTGGGCATAGCATTGTGACCCCAAGCACCCTCTCCCACCTCTGAACACTCATCTGCTTGGCTGAGTCAGAAACCAAGTCCAGAAGTTCCCAGTACTCCCTCCCAAGCACCAAGGTGTATCTGCCACACAGAGGGACATGTCCCTGCCTCCCACCCTGGGTCTTCTCACCCAGGCAGCGCTGCCACCACTCACCATACTTGGCTGCGATATCAAAGTCTCCCACGACGAGGCTGCCTCCCTTCTCCACATCTGTGGGACAAGACCAAGCATCTGGGCTGTACCAGCATCCCTGGAGCAGTGATGCCACCAATGCCCTGAGGCTGGCCCGCATGAGAGGATGATGCAAGGTGGTGTATCCGGCTGACTGCAAGCCTGAGTGTAAGCTGGACAGTGCACCGCCCCCCCCCCCCATGCACTGGTCATTTGTCTTAAGTGATGTGGCAGGTGTTCCATGAAGGACACTACATGAGGATGATTAGCACAGTCATGGGGCTTAGAGGGTCCCTCAGAGGTACCAGATGCCTTTAATCTCTTAATTTTAAGAGACCAGAGTAATCTCTTAATTTTAAGTTAAAAAAAAAGTAAAGAATTGGATAAATTTCCTCAAGCTGTGGCCCAGAGTTCAGGAGTGGTATTCTGGTATCAATTTTCTGAATGTGGGAAAAAAATTCTATAAAAAAAAAAAAAGCCAAGAAGTGGTTTGACAGGTCTTAGATCAAATGGTCAGAACCTTTACAGGGCTCTAGAGAAGGAAATGGCCCCAGCTTCTGTGACATTCCTACGGAGAGGGGCATGAGAGTTGTGCCTCCCAATCTCAAGAATGGCGACTACTTCTTCAATGCATCCCAAAACCTCTACTTTTGATACAGGGGCCTTGAGACGTCCACACACTTAATGTTTTGTAGGAGGCAGCTGCTCCATGAGCTGAGTTTTCCTTGACTTTGGGCATTTGCTAGGTTGGCAAATGTCAGCATTGAAGATGGATACCATTTCTGAAAACAGACTTAAGCAGCTCTTTCAGAGCCATGTGTGACCACAATAGGGAGTTGGAAGAGCTTTTCTGAACAGCCCAGCATCTCCCGAGATCACTCCAGGAGCTTGTTGGTCCCCTAGGGAAAGGGCAGCCTGCAGCCAGTGATGAGGTAATGCTGGGGAGGGGTCTCTTCAAGCCAGCCTGAGATGGTGGAGTCCCCAGCGTGCTGCCAGGCCAAGTGTGTGTGTGGTAGGCCCTGAGCATCATGATATCCACAGCCAGTGGCATAGTCAGGAGAGTGTGGATAAACTAACCTTGTTCTAGGTATAGGAAGCCTGCAGGGGCCCTCAGTCCTGGCAGTCCAAGTAGGCACAGGGCTAGCTCCTGGCTGGTGCCCCAAGGAGCTTGTTCTATGCCAGAGAGACCTGGGGCCTGAGCAAGGGGTGAATCAAGGTCACCTTCCACCTGGATTACCCACTCCTGGTTGGATGTGTTCTACACTAGGTCTGGGCAGCAGGTGGCACAGGGAGCCTGGAGATGCCACAGTGCTCATAAGCTCCTGAGGCTGGTCTGTGGAGTGGGCTGACCCCTCCCCATGCCAGCCTGGGTGCCAGATGGGGAAAGATGGCCATGTCACAAAGGGCTCCCTCATCTAGGGACCTGGGGGCCAGGCAGGAATGGCTGAGGGTCTGAGTTACACAGGTGAGTCAGTTCTGCCTTAGAGCAGAACAACTCAATAGCAAGAACAGTTTTTGCACTGACAATGTAACTTTACTAAGTGGCGCAAAACCCTGCTTTATTTTTGAAAAGGGGGCCTACCACTTCCTATATAGTTGACAAGACACTTGCCTTCCTATCTACTTCTAGCTGTGAGGGTCACTGATGACATGATTACAGTCCACCGTGGGCCCTCTGCCCAGGGAATCCACACCTCAGCCCCACGCTTACCTATGAGGCCAACATTTGCTGCAAGGTCATAATAGTAGGAAAAAGCATAAAAATCCACATCCTTCACTTCTTCCGTTCTGTGCACTTTGTTTCGAAGGATTTCCGACACTCTGCTGGCACACAGCTCATGGAGGTTCACTGCTGAGGCAAAGGAAAAGCACAAAAAGAGCCCCCAAGCCTTGTCCCAGTGATTTGAGGCCCTGATCTGAAAGGTGAGGTGGGGCAAGAAGCCTGCACAGCACCTACCCCATGTCAGGGTGCTCATCAACACCACACATGTCAACAGCAAACTTTCAGGAGCCATAGCACTGCAAGCACAGCTCAAGGGAGAGAAACCCAAAGCATGAAGGTGGCCAGAGATGGTGTGGTTCTCAACCCTGAAGGACATTGGCCCTTGGCTTGGCACACACAGCTGTCCTAATGCAGCCCAATGGGTTCAAGTTCACACTGTTTACTCTCTGCTAGCCCTTACTGAGCTCTGAACATGCAGGGTATCCCATCAGCCACTGTGGAGGTGGGGCCTGCACCCTTCTTATGTCACAGATGAGGAAATTGAGGCCCAACAGGCAGCTTGTCAAGCTCACACAGCTGGTAATTAACTCCTTGCTTGGAAGGACAACAGAGAGCCCCAGAGGTAATCAAATGTGGATATCCCACAGCCCACCCCTGGACTCAGCTTCTCATCTGCCCCACCAGACCTGCCCACGGCCTGAAGGCAGTTCTAGCCAGTTGTCCCCTTGTCCTTGCCCACTGGATCTCATTTCCCTCCACTGTCCCTTGTCAGGACAGACATACCTCCTCTTCCTCATTCCTTAAACATGGCAGCCATCTCAGGGCTTTTACATGTGCTGCTCCTCTGGCCTGGAGAACTGCTGCTTTAGATCTGTGTGCCTTATTCTTCATCTCTTTATGTCTTGGCTCAAATACCATCCCATGAAGCCTTCCCTAGCTATCATATTTAAAACAGTTATCTTCCTCTCAGCACCCCCAATCCCTCTGTTTCTTTCTTCAAGTTACTTTCTTGTTTATTGATTCCTTCTACTGAAATATCAGCTGTATGCAAATGGCTGCAGTGGGGCCTGATGCATAGGATGTGCATGAGCAGCCTGTTGAATCAGTGACCTTGGTCAATGATAAGAAACATATATTTTCTCTTTGTTCTGGGTTCTGGACACAGCTTCTAAGACCCTTGGGATTTCCTGAGTGATGTGGAGGAGAGGAAGATCTTCTGTTACTCAGGAGAAGCCCTTTTTTCCTCAAGTACACCTGAGTTTATGTCAATGAGTGGACTCTTGTTGGTGGGTCCCCGGGTGGCTTCAGGATGGAAGCTGGTTGTCAGAGGGCCAACCATGTGATTAGAGGGTCAAACTTTCAGCCCACCTTTCAACCTCCAGGTAGGGCAGGGGGCTGGGACTTGAGTTAATCAGCAGCAGCCAGTGATTTAAGGATCCATGCCTGTGTAGTGAAGCTTAATAGAACCCTAAACAGTGGGTTCAGGGAGCTTCCTGGGTGGTGAACACATGGAAGTGCTGGGAGGAGCATGGAGGCTCCACACCCCTTCCCCAACACACTGCCCTATGCATCTCTTCTATTTGGCTGTTCCAGACTTGTATCTTTTATAATAAAACAGTGAGAGTATGTAAAGTGCCTTTCTGAGTTCTGTGAGCTATTTTGGCAAATTATTTGGGGGGTGGTTTCGTGGGAACCCCTAATTTGGTAGTCAGCTGGTCAGAAGTAGAGGAGGCCCAGAACTTGCTCTCTGCATCTGAAGTGGGGAGGGAGGAGTGAGGGGAGCCTTGTGGGTCTGAGCCCTTAACCTCTGTGGTCTGCACTAACTCTGGGTGAGTCTGAACAGAATTACTCATGTGTGGAGAACTGGCTGGTGTGGGGAATTTCCGCCCCCCCCCCATCACTCTGCCCATATTTGGTGTCAGGAATGTGAGTAGAAATAGCTCTGTCACCAAAGGCAGACAAACCTCATGCCCATATGTCCAGCCTGGGAACAGTAGTTCAATGTTTCTTTTAGCAAAAACTAAAAGAGCACAGAGGAACCAAAGACCATGTGGGGCAAGAGGGGTCAGGCTGGTGGGACAGTACACCTAATGTCATAGGCTGGGGGCTATGCCACCTGGAGCAGCCTCTCCTGTGCTCACCAGGCAGCCTGAGGTGATACGTGGAGGGAAGCTGATTCCACTGAAGCCATTTCTCCCTCTTTCAGAGATATACTCACATTGCTGCCGGGCCAACAGCCCCAGCTTGGCCATTTGTCTTAGAGTGGCAGAATCTTCAGGTCCTTCCTTACTAGAGACTTGTTAGAAAGTGCAGTCTTTTGGAAGAAAGCACATGGTGACAGACAAGGGATCCTTGTGCAGAGACACCATGGGAGCCAACAGTTCCCAGTGTGTTCTGGTGAAGGCCGCCTACAGCCCTGACAGTTCACAGAGCTGCTTCCATTTCACGGGCAAGTGCAGGCTTGTCTGTGAATGAGGTTTGGCAACAGCCTCCCTACTTCTGAGAGGTATTTGGAAGGTACGGGAGAGAGGGCAGGCTGTGGATCTTAACCCTTATAAACCACTTATGAACAAGAACACCATACCTGCCTTCTGTCCTGAAATTCTGTATGTTATTTCAGCATGTTCCCACTCTCCTGTGAAACCTGGAGACAAACAAGGGCTGACCAACTCCCTTCCATCCTCAGCTGAAATAAAGAGATAAATAAGAAAGGCACGTTATCACGGAATGGGGCACACATGGATTCTGCTGAGGGGAGGCCTGCAGCACAGAGGATTGTAGGCTAGTGAGAAGATTTTTACCTCTCCCTTTACGTACAAGAATTTAGATAGGGTGTCTAGCCCAGAAACAGGGTTGTTAACAGAAATAAGTTTAAAAATTTTTGTTTTAGTGTTTATTTTTGAAGGAGAGACACAGAGCATGAGCAGGGTAAGAGCAGAGAGAGGGAGACAAGAATCTGAAGCAGGCTCCAGGGCTCTGAGCTGTCAGCACAGAGCCCAACGTGGGGCTCAAATTCACAAACTGTGAGACTGTGACCTGAGCCAGTCATATGCTTAATGAACTGAGCCAACCAGGTGCCCCAAGATAAGTTTTAATCTAAATGACCTCTGTATGGATGGGCAAACATCTAATGAGCAAACATCTGTTCTTCTAGTGTCCTGTGAATTACCTTCTTCCCTTCTAAAGCTCCCAGGCCCCTAGCCTATTTTGTAGCTCAGGATGACACATAGCCTCAATTGTCCGACTTGTTCTTGGGTGTCATATTCTTCTGGGGCTCCTGTACATTTATAATTAAATTTGTTTTTCTCCTATTAATCTGTCCTCCATCAATTTAATTAATAGACTAGCCAGAAAAACCTAGAAAGGCAGGATAAAAATGTCTCCTCCCCAACAGTTGGTGAGCCAGCCAGGAAAAACTTCACTAGCTGCATAGCGCCTGTTTTGGGGCTGCTGCAGCTGAGAGATCCTGAGACCTCTGACAGGTGTGACACAAGGTAAGAATTTTTACCACACCGGGATACTGATTCTCTGCCTGCAGGGTCCTGTGGAAGTGGGTGCGAAGAATTCCTCCTATCTTCTAAATTTAGATTAGCAGGAGAAAGTATTTGTAGAACCAGTTCCTTGGGTATAGTGACTCTAGTAAAGATTTATTATGAACACTCTTGACTTTTTTTGACTTTAAAAAAAAATGTTTATTTTTGAGAGAGAGCGCGAGCAAGTGAGTGAGCGAACAAGCGGGAGAGGGGCACAGAGGAAAGGAGACACAGAATCCGAAGCAGGCTCAAGCTCTGAGCTGTCAGTACAGAGCCGGACATGGGGCTTGAACCCACAAACCATGAGATTATGACCTGACATGAAGTCAGACTCTTAACTGACTAAGATACCCCTAGACATTCCTATGCAATAACGGGCTAACAAAAGAAAAATCAAGGGAAATTTGAAGTATATTTCAAAATTTCTTTGAAATTGTTCTTTTTTAGTATAGTTTATTACCAAGTTGGTTTCCATATAACACCCAGAGCTCTTCCCAAGTGCCCCTCTCTATGACCATCAGCCCCCTTCCCCTTCCACCCTCCCTCCTCAGCCCTCAGTTTGTGCTCAGCATTCAAAAGTCTCTCATGTACTGCCTCACTCCCTCTCCCCAACTCTTTTCCTTCTCTCTTTCCCATTCCCATGGTATCCTATTAGGTTTCTCCTGTTAGACCTATGAGTGACAACATATGGCATCTGTCCTTCTCTGCCTGACTTATTTCGCTTAGCATGACACTCTCCTCTAGCTCCATCCATGTTGCTACAAATGGCCAGATTTCATTTTTTCTCACTGCCATGTAGTATTCCACCATGTGTGTGTGTGTGTGTGTATATATATATATATATATATATATATCTTCTTGATCCATTCATCAGCTGATGAACATATAGGCTCTTTCCATGATTTGGCTATTGTTGAAAGTGCTGCTATGAACATTGGGGTACATGTGCCCTTATGTATCAGCACTTCTGTATCCCTTGGGTAGATTCCCAGCAGTGCTATTGCTGGGTCATAGGGGAGTTCTATTGATAGTTTTTTGAGGAATCTCCACACTGTTTTCCACAGCAGCTGCGCCAGTTTACATTCCCATCAACAGTGCAGGAGGGTGCCCGTTTCTCCACATCCTCACCAGCATCTATAGTCTCTTGATTTGTTCATTTTAGCCACTCTGACTGGCGTGAGGTGGTATCTCAGTGTGGTTTTGATTTGTATTTCCCTGATGATGAGTGACACTGAGCATCGTTTCATGTGCCTGTTGGCGATCTGGATGTCCTCTTTGGAGAAGTGTCTATTCAGGTCTTCTGCCCATTTCTTCACTGGATTGTTTGTTTTTCGAGAATGGAGTTTGGTGAGTTCCTTGTAGATTTTGGATACTAGCCCTTTATCCGATATGCCATTTGCAACTATCTTTTCCCATTCTGTTGGTTGCCCATTCGTTTTTTTTAATTGTTTCCTATGCAGTGCAGAAGGGTTTTTTTGTTTGTTTGTTTGTTTTTGTTTGTTTTGTTTTTTTTAATCTCAGTGAGGTCCCAATAGTTCATTTTTGTTCTTGATTCCTTTGTCTTTGGGGATGTGTCAAGTATAAAATTGCTGCAATTGAGGTTAAGGAGGCTATTACCGGCTTTCTCCTCCTGTAAGATTTTGATGGTTTCCTGTTTCACATTCAGGTCTTTTATCCATTTTGAGTGTATTTTCGTGAATGGTGTAAGAAAGTGGTCTAGTTTCATTCTTCTGCATGTTGCTGTCCAGTTCTCCCAGCACCATCTGCTAAAGAGGCAGTATTTTTTCCCATTGGATACTCTTTCCTGCTTTGTTAAAGATTAATTGGCCATACACTTGTGGGTCCAGTTCTGGGCTCTCTATTGTATTCCATTGGTCTATGTGTCTGTTTTTGTGCCAATACCATACTGTCTTGATGATGACAGCTTTGTAGTAAAAGCTAACGTCTGGGATTGGTGCCTCCCATTTCGGTTTTCTTCTTCAATATTCCTTTGGCTATTCAGGTTTTTTTGTGGTTCCATATGAATTTTAAGATAATTTGCTCTAGCTTTGAGAAGAATGCTGGTGCAATTTTGATGGGGATTGCATTGAATGTGTAGATTGCTTTGGGTAATAATGACATTTTCACAATGTTTATTCTTCCGATCCATGAGCACGGAATGTTTTTCCACTTATTTGTGTCTTCCTCAATTTCTTTCATAAGCTTTCTGTCGTTTTCATCATACAGGTCTTTTATATCTTTGGTTAGGTTTATTCCTAGGTATTCCATGGTTTTTTGTGCAATTGAGAATGGGATCAGTTTCCTGATTTCTCTTTCTGTTGTTTCATTTTTGGTGTATAAAAATGCAACCGATTTCTGTACATTGATTTTGTACCCTGCGATTTTGTTGAATTCATTTATCAGTTCTAGAAGGCTTCTGGTAGAGTCAATTGGGTTTTCCATGTAGAGTATCATATCATCTGTGAAAAGGGAAAGTTTGACTTCTTCTTTGTTGATTCTGATGCCTTCTACTTCCTTTTGTTGTTTGGTTGCTGATGCTAGGACTTCCAGCACTGTGTTAAACAACAATCATGAGAGTGGACATCCCTGTCGTGTTCCTGAACTCAGGGGGAAAGCTCTCAGTTTTTCCCCATTAAGGATGATATTAGCTGTGGGCTTTTCATAGATTGCCTTAATAATGTTTAAATAAGTTCCTTCTATCCTGACTCTTTCGAGGGTTTATTAAGAAGGGATACTTTTTCCACATCTATGGACAGGATCATGCAGTTTTTATCTTTTCTTTTGATAATGTGATATATCACATTGATGGATTTGCGAATATTGTACCAGCCCTGTAACCCAGGAATGAATGCCACTTGACCACGATGGATAATTCTTTTTATGTGCTGCTGAATTCAATTTGCTAGTATCTTGCTAAGTATTCTTGCATCTGTATACATCAAGGATATTGGCCTATAGTTTTCTTTTTTTGTTGGGTCTCTGGTTCAGGAATCAAGGTAATATTTGCTTCATAGAATGAGTCTGGAAGTCTTTCTTCCATTTCTATTTTTTGGAATAACTTGAGAAAGATGGGTGTTAATTCTGCTTTAAATGTCTGATAGAACTACTCTGGGAATCCAACCGGCCCTGGGCTTTTATTCATTGGGAGATATTTGATAACTCATTTGATTTCTTCACTGGTTATGGGTCTGTTCAGATTTTCTATCTCTTCTCATTTGAATTCTGGTAGTGCATGTGTGTTTAGGAATTTGTCCATTTCTTCTAGACTGTCCAGTTTGTTGGCATGTAGTTTTTAATAGTAATCTCTGATGATTGCTTGTACTTCTGAGGGATTAGTTATAATAGATCCATTTTCATTCATAATTTTGTCTATTTGCGTGTTCTTTTTTCTTTCTGAGGAGGCTTGCCAGACTAGGTTTATCAATCTCGTTTATTTTTTCAAAAAACCAACTCTTGGTTTTATTGATCTGCTCAATGGCTTTTTTGATTCTATACTATTTATTTCTGCCCTGATCTTTATTATTTCTCTTCTTCTGGGTTTGAGGTGCTCTTGCTGCTCCCTTTCTAGTTTCCTTAGGTGCTCTGTTAGATTTTGAGTTTGCGCCTTTTCTAGTTTGTTGAAATAGCCCTCGATTGCAATAAGCTTTCCTCTTAGGACTGCCATTGCTGTGTCCCAGAGCATTTGGATTGTTGTATTTTCGTTTTCATTTGTTTCCTGTTTTTTTTTTTTTAAAGATTTAATGATGTTATATGAATTATTTAACAATACCTGGCACAGAATAAGCATTTATTCAAGGGAAAGATCATTGTTACTAAAGTGGCATAACCAGAATTATAGTTTAATATTTATATAATGCTTTCTTTTTTCTAGGGTGTTACACCACTAATTATTTCATGGTGTTTCATAAATTTATTTTCTTAAATATTTTATTGTCAAATTGGTTTCCATATAACACCCAGTGCTCTTCGCCACAAGTGCCCTCCTCCATCACCTCTTTTCCCCTTCCCCCTCGCCTTCAACCCTATGTTCGTTTTCAGTATTCAATAGTCTCTCAGGTTTTGCGTCCCTCTCTCTCCCCAACTCTCTTTCCCTCTTCCCCTCCCCATGGTCCTCCATTAGGTTTCTCCTGTCCTCCTGTTAGACCTATGAGTGCAAACATGTGGTATCTGTC
>NC_043711.1:58264694-58274276 GCF_006229205.1 Suricata suricatta
GCTGCACCAGTTTACATTCCCACCAATGGTGTAGGAGGGTGCCCGTCTCTCCACACCCTCGCCAGCATCTATAGTCTCTTGATTTGTTCATTTTAGCAACAATGACCGGTGTGAGGTGGTATCTCAGTGTGGTTTTGATTTGTATTTCCCTGATGATGAGTGATGCTGAGCATCGTTTCATGTGCCTGTTGGCGATCTGGATGTCCTCTTTGGAGAAGTGTCTGTTTATGTCTTCTGCCCATTTCTTCACTGGATTGTTTGTTTTTCAAGAATGGAGTTTGGTAAGTTCCTTGTAGATTTGGATACTAGCTTGTTATCCTATTTGCAACTATCTTTTCCCATTCTGTTGGTGGTCTATTAGTTTTCTTAATGGTTTCCTTTGCATTGCAGAAGCTTTTTATCTTGATGAGGTCCCAATAGTTCGTTTTTGCTTCCATTTCCCTTGCCTTTGGGGATGTGTCAAGTAGGAAATTGCTGCGATTGAGGTCAAGGAGGTTTTTTCCTACTTTCTCCTGGAGGGTTTTGGTGGTTTCCTGTCTCACACTCAGGTCCTTCACCCATTTTGAGTTTATTTTTGTGTATGGTGTAAGAAAGTGGTCTTGTTTCCTTTTTCTGCATGTTGCTGTCCAGTTCTCCCAGTGCCACCTGCTAAAGAGGCAGTCTTTTTTCCATTGGATACTCTTTCCTGCTTTGTCAAAAATTAATTGACCGTACATTTGTGGGCCCAGTTCTTGGTTCTTTATTCTATTCCATTAGTCTATGTGTCTGTTTTTGTGCCATCCATATATTTTTAATATTTTAAAATTTCTTCTTTACTTGCCTGATTTGCCCAATCATTCTTTAGTCGTGTGGTTTTTAACCTCCACATTTTTGGCATTTTTCCAGACTTTTTCATGTGGTTGACTTCAAGTTTCATAGCATTGTGATATGAAAGTGTGCATGGTATGATCTCAATGCGTTTGTATTTATGGAGGGCTGTTTTATGACCCAGTATGTGATCTTGGAGAATGTGCCATATGCACTCGAGAAGAAAGTGAATTCCCTAGCTTCAGGATGCAGAGTTCTAAATATATCTATTAATTCCATCTGTTACAGTGAGCCATTCAGGTCCATTGTTTCTTTAGTAATTTTCTGTCTGGTTGACCTATCCATTGTACGTGGAGTATTAAAGTCCCCTGCAATTAGCACATTCTTATTGATGAGACTGTTTCTGTTGGAAATTACTTGTTTTATATATTTGGGTGCTCCCAAATTCAGCGTATAGATGTTTATAATTATTAGCCTTTCTGATGTAGAGACCCTGTAATTATTATATAATGTCCTTCTTTATCTTTTGTCACTGCCTTTACTTTAAAATCCAATTTATCCAATATAAGTATGGTTACTCTAGCTTTCTTTTGGTGTCCAGTCGCATGGTAGATATTTCTCCATCCCCTTACTTTCAATCTGAGGGTGTCTTCAGGTCTAAGGTGATTCTCTTGTAGACAGCAATTAGATGGATTCTGGTTTTTTATTCATTCTGCTACTCTGTGTTGTTTGATTGGAGCATTCAGTGTTATTACTGAAAAATGTGTGTTTAGATTCATTGTGTTCTCTGTAGAGTTCATGTTTGTATTGATGTCTCTGTTGTTTTATATTCCTTTTTACTTTTCTCTCATAAAGTCCCTCTTAGGATTTCTTGTAAGGCTGATTTGGTGGTGATGAATTCTCTCAATTTTTGTTTCTTTGGGAACACCTTTATCTCTCCTTCTATTTTGAATGACAGGCTCACAGGATAAAGGATTCTTGGTTGCATATTTTTCCTGTTCATCACATTGAAGATTTCCTGCCATTCCTTTCTGGCCTGCCAAGTTTCAGTAGCTAGGTCTGTAACCACTCTGATAGGTTTCCCTTTGTATATTAGGTACTTTTTATCCCTAGCTGCTTTCAGAATTCTCTCCTTATCTTTATATTTTGCGAGTTTCACTATGATATGGCATGCTGAAGGTTGGTTCAAGTTACGTCTTAGGGAAGTTCTATGATCATGCCTCTTGAATTTGAATGTCTATTTCTTTCCCCAGAATGAGGAAATTTTCATGTATAAGTTGTACCAGCACCCCTTCAGGACTTCTATTTCTTCCTCTTCAGGACCTCCTATAATACGGATATTGTTCCGTTAGATTGTATCACTCAGGTCTCAAATTCTCCTTTCATGCTTCTGGATCAATTTCTCTCACTTTTTCTTGGCTTCCTCTTTTGCTATAACTGTGTCTTCTTATTCCTCTATTCTCCTCTCTGCATTGGCAGACTCCATCTTATTATTCACCTCATTTACAGCCTTTTTAAACTTGTCACAGCTATTTTGAAGGTTTCTAGTTTTTGTATCAATATCTTCTCTAATAGCTTCTATGTCATTTTCAAGCCCAGTGATTAATTTTATGATAATCGTTCTAGATTCTTGTTCAGTTATGTTACTTTGGTCTGTTTTGAGCAGTTCTGTTACTGTGATTTCTTCCTGGAATTTCTTTAGAGGAGAGTTCTTTTGTTTCATCATTTTGGCTAGTTTTCTGTCTCTTATCAGTTTTAAAAGCTCGTTCTGCACTATGCACCTATTAGTGTCGCTCTATTAAAGGAGGCTCCTTGACTGTCCAGGGCCTGTTGTTTCAGGAGATGTTCTTTTAATGGTGTCTTTCAGTTTCTCTTGTTGTGCCTGTAGTTAATATAATTCCTTACTCAGTGATATTTAAGACTTTCCACTATGTGTGCTTTGGCTTGTTTCTTGAGGTAGCCCTGAAAAGGCAAACAGACAGACAAACACACAGGAAACACAAGCATGCAACCGCACTGTCAGTTCCAGTAAACAAGCAAACCAATTGGGAAAGGAAAATAAGGGAGCGGGAAAGAAAAGAGAGGACAGGAAAGGAGGAGAAAAAAAAGGCTTGGGCACAGAGACAGCCAAAGATAAAGGACAGTCAGTCTGAGAGCCTAAAACCTACAGAAGGGAGAGATAATAATGAGATAAGGGAAAAATATCTATATGGAAGGGTTGATCTAATCACAGCAGTGCATAAATATTGGTCTTTCCCAGATTCCAGAGGTAAAAGGGAGAAAAGGAGGAAACAGGAAAATAGAAAAGAGAAAGCAAGGGAAAAATTATACAAATCAAAATTTAAAAATAATTAGGAAAGAAAAAATGAAAAATAAAGTAATAAATAGCACAAAAAGGAGAATCCAGCTCTCCAGGGCAGATGGGCATGGTTTGATGTAGGTAGGTCTGGTCTCAGGGGTTGTTTTCTGAGGCCCCGCCTTAGTATATGCAGGGAGAAGAATGGTGGCGCTGAGTTCCTCTCAGACCATGTGTTGACAGCCCGTCTCTTGAGTCCAACCTCCCTGTGCCCTGGGTGGGTCATATTGTTTCGGTTTTCTAAGTTCCGCCAGGCCTCCAAATCCTAGTCCACCCACTTTTAATGCTTCCACCAACGTTAAAATAACCTCCGGCAAGCGAGCGGCTTTCTGGCCAGGACTGCGCAGGGGGATTGGTGAACCAGCCCTTCCCTGGCTCCACCTGAGGTTGGTGCGTTGCCGGGCCCACCGGATAACAAGCCCGCTGAGGGGGTCGGATTTCTCTCCCTGCGCCCAGCGGCTGCAAATGGAAAGTTTGTCTCTCTGCTGCGCTGTGGGCCGAGGTCTCCTTTCAGTCTCTCCTCTTCCCCTCGGATCTGTACCTCCTGGCAGATCAGTTGGCATGCAGTACCTTGCACCCCTAGCTAGCGCACAGCTCTCCAAAATTCTGTGCCAACCTGCAAGGCCGTCCTGCACATGTGGGGCCTTGCAGGATGCTGTGCAGCTTCTGGACACACTCTCTCTGTGGGCCCGGGACTAAGTCTGTGGGCACTCTCTTTCCCAGCTCTGCCTTGAGCCGGCACTCCCTCCCTTAAGAGTCTCCATTCCCAATTCTCACTCACTCAGGCATCTGTGAGGCTGTTATCAATAAGGGGTCAGTTTGTGCACCTCCATTCCTGGAGATCAGAAAGTTGTGGCTTTTAATTCTCAGTTTGATGGTTATGGACGTGCGGAATAAACAGCGTTCCCTTCTTCTCTGCCATCTTGCCCCCTGTGCTTCTCACTCTTGACTTTTTTTTATTAATCCTTTTTTGTCATAGAGATGATCACTGCTTTTCTCTTGTCTGTTGTCATTTGTCATAAGAAGGAAGACCAAAGGGTAGAACGCAGGCATAGGTCCTATAAACCTGCTGCTGTTCAAGCTGGACTCACAGACTGGTGAGTTCATAGTTCCCACCAGACTAGTGTCTGTTTAGACAAACATTGCTGTGGGTCAATGTGCACATGAAGTAAAGGCAGTTGCTAGGGGACATCTTGGAAGCCAAAGCCTCCAAACAGGTAGGCATAGGTCAAGCACTTAAAAGCTGTCAGAGTGCTCCCTATCTAACCCAAAAACTCCTGTGTTAGGATGAGTTAGTCACAAAACAGGCCAGACTGACACTAGGTCACCCGTGAACCTTGATAAAACTGCCAAACAAGGTACTCTGTAAAAAACTTCATAATCTCCCACCCAGTAACACATCCCTCTTAGGTTAAGACACCGAAGGCTCAGCTAAAGCTGTTAATGTGCCTATACGGGGTTTTCCTTTAGTATTGTTTATGTATTGACAGCTTTTCTTTATGACGAGTGAGAATATTCTCTCTGCACACATCACATGAATCTTGGTGGCTAGTTGAGTAGTCTGCGGTTCTGAGACGTCAAGTCACTCTTTGTCTGACCAGGCTAGCTCTTAGAAGAGTTTGTCACAGGGGTCCTAATCCATATGGGATTCTTGTCATCTCAACCTTCGTTGTTTTGTCAGTGCTGGAAAAGTCCCATTCTAGCAGTGTCTACCTAGTGTCACAGATGAGCAGATATGTCACTGGAAGTGTCTCATGTTCTCATAGGGAACTGGAAAGTATTTTCATGACACCATTCTTATTGCCTGTAACAATAAAGGGCTTTACTTTTTTAACTATTGCTGGGAGTAAACTTTCTGGACCTTATAAGGGGTCCATCCTCTTTTGGGACACTTCTTCTGTTCATGGTTAAGTCATAGAAAGGCTTATTGGTTTGAGTCACTATAGAGATTAATATAAAAATCCTACTCACCCACAAATGGCCAATGAATCTTTTGAATTGATAATATTTAAAAGAAAGAAAAATATTTTTGAGAGCTTCTCAATTATTATCCTAAATAATTGTCATATTGGTACCTATGGAAAGACCAAGGTAAAAAAACAAAACAGACATGAAGAAATGTAACCACTAAGCTTTAGGGACTCCTTTAATGAGATGGGGGTTGGGGGAAGAAGGAAAATTAGACTTAAAACAAAAATTAAAGTCTCCATCTAACATAAACTTCTCAAAATCTGGCCCTGTCTCCTAAGTAAATTCCCTTAACTCCCAAACTCTTTGACCTTCCCTAGAAAATCTCTTAAACTCCAAACTGCTTACTTTAGCTTCCCTTTCCCTATAAGATTTATAGACAGCACTATGGCCTGATCTCTAAGCCCAGGGTATACAAGTTACTCATGTAAATACTAAAAGCCAAAAAGCAAATTTAACAGAAGCACCCAAGGTAGATAATAAGGCTTAGAGAGAGGGCTTTTTTTGCTGGGCTCTCTAATCAGAGACTGCTAGCTTTAGACCTTCCTGTGCAATGTCCTTTGCAGCTATACCCTAGACTCCCACCCAAATAATTCATATCCCTTAGGTAGCAGCAGATTTTTAAAATTATAAAGCCCTTAAAGGGCCTTAAAAGCCTTGGCTTTCATTGGAGCCTACCATATTAAAAGAAAATCCCAGATTAATGTCCATTTACAACCTTACTCATAGGGATCTTGTTTGGTTGCTAAGGGGTGTTCTTCCCATCCATAGTTATATTGTAGTTATCAGACAAGCCAGAAAGCTTCCTGAGAGCACCCCAATCCCCCACCCCTGCCTGAGGAAACAGATGACTAGCATTTCTCCTAGGACCTCCTACAAATGATCAGCTGAAGGCTGATATTAGGTACTGATAGGCTTTTCTTCCTAAGATGAACATCTAAGGTTGAAATGTGCACTCAGAAAGGAGGCCTTTGTTAAAATGCTATCTATAGACCTTACAAAGGAATACTGCATTAATCCTGGAAACATCTGCTGTTTGTCCAGACTGAAAACTGATAAGACATTTAAAGATTTTTTTTTTTTTAATAGCTCTGTGGGCTGGAGACCAGCCAGGCTGGAAGCTAATATTCAGAGACTGATAGGATTTTTAGGTCTTTTCCCCTAAGCTAAAATGAAACTGTGTTCCCAGAGGAAAAGAAAAATCTTCTGAAGCCTCTGTAAAAGGTTTTACCGAAACACTACAAAGCTCTCTGATATTAAAAAAAGACATTTTAATGTGGTTGGATGGGTGGGTCAAATCATTTAGGCTGTAAACCCAATTCTTTTAAAGAATTAAGAACAACTGTCCTAGTCTTACATATCTTTGCAAAACTAAAAATGCAGCTTTACAGGCAGCTCAAAGTTCCCATTCCTTTTTACCAATCCCCTCCCCATCAATTTATCTTAAAAGCCCTATAACATACATTCTTCCTTGTGACTTTGAAATTGAGATTCTAAGCACAAAATTCAGGGAGGTAAAACAAAAACGGTAATGGTCACTTGGAACTTGGGCTCATGGAAAAATTTAAATATAGGGAAACTAAGATCTCAGTTGGCATCTGTTGATAAGTTTATGTATTCTATATGTATGTGTTGTAATTCTATTATCTTCTATGTCCAAATGGCATCAACAAAACTAATTTGTAAGAGAACTTTATTTAATTGGCTTAAAGAAATTAAGTGCTTATATAAATTGAATTCTCAAAAATATATAGAAACTAGGGACACCTGGCCGGCTCAGTTGGTGGAGCATATGACTCCTGGTCTTAGAGTCATGGGTTAGAGCCCACATTGGGTGTAGAGTCTACTTTTAGAAAATTAAAGGATAAAATATTTTACTTATCTATCTATCTATCTATCTATATATTTTGAGAGAGAGATAGAGAGAGAGCGAGCATGTGTGCTTGGGAGCGGGGAAGAGGGGGAGAGGGAGAGAGAGAAAGAATCTTAAGCAGAATCCATGCTGAGTATGGAGCCAGATGCCGGGCTCAACCTCATGACCCTGGGAGCATGGCAGGAGCTGAAATCAAGAGTCGGTCACTCAACTGACTTAGCCACCCAGACACCCCAAAGACAATATCTAAAATCAAAATAAGAAACTAACCAAAATGTTCTCAAGTTCATGTGATCTAGTATAAACCGTTAGTAAATAAAAACTAGTTTAAGTTTGTTGATTAAAATAGGCAGGTCTTCAGAAGTTATCAGTATGGTGGAGTGCCTGGGTGGCTCAGTGGATGAGTGTTTGACTCAACTCCTGATTTCAGCTTAGGTCATAATCTCAGGATTGTGGGACTGAGCCCATGCTGAGCATGGAAACTGCTCAAGATTCTCTCTTTCTCCCTCTGCACGTCTCCCAGGCTTGCATGTGTTCTCTCTCTCTCTCTCTCTCTCTCTCAAATTAAAAAAAAAGTTACCAGTTTGAAATATGAATATCAGTATGAAACACTTTTATTTTACCTAAGTTTACTTAAGGTCAAATAAGTTCATGCCATGTTACAAAAATCTGTCAGCCAGAGAAATCTTGGGATGATGGCTGACTTTGTCTAAGGTCTCACGAAGCTGTCTAAACAAAGTTATTAAGAACAAGTAAATAGATACAAGTAGTATAAGAGGTTTTTAGAAGAACTTTTCAGCAATAATTATGTTTTATGGTATGTGTACTTAAAAGTTTTCCCAAATCTTTTGAATAAGCTAAAACTTTAAGCTTTTGCTAAATGATGAATTATGTTAAATTCAGTGACTATCCAGAACATTTCTAATTAAGATAAAATACTGAAACATTAATTGCTGAACATAGATTTATATGCTTTTATTTCCTTTTACAGAAGAACTAAAAGGTATTTGGATCATGAGTAAACATATCTTATACCATACTGAAAAAAAATGTGCTATGAGGAAGCATATGTCTCTAGAAATTATTGTTTATTTATTTTTGAGAGAGAAAGAGACAGACAGAGAAGCATTGTGAGTGGGAGAAGAGGCAGAGAGAGAAGGAGGGAGATACAGAATCTGAAGCACGTTCTGGGATCTGAGCTGTCAGCACAGAGCCTGATGTGGGGCTCAAATTCATGAACCATGAGATCATGATTTGAACCAAAGTCAGAAGTTTAACTGATTGAGCCACCAGGTGCCCCTAGAAATTATTAAATGTATTCATAAGTTTGCCAATCTCAACAATGCTGGTGTGTCACAGTTTACAACTGCTACCTTCTTAGTCCAGAGTTCTAAGGGCTAATTCTTATTAATACATGTAACTAAAATTACTAGCAATAGTAAGGGAAACAATTCTGTATGCAAGGACAGTAAAATGTGTTTTTCGTAAGAAGAGGTATGAGATATGAAGATGTACTTTTGTTAAGAGGAAAGAAAGTAAATTTTTCCCAAGTAAAACTGGTTATTTCCAAATGGGAAAGAGGAGAATAAAGACAAATTAAATGGAAAGCTGGAAAAACAGAGAAAATCTTACCTCGTATGGTTAAGTTGGCTAAAACTGAATGAATTTATTTAGATTACAAATTGAAGCTTTAAAATCAGTAGTGTACTTATAGACCAATAGAAGAGAATAGAGAGCCCAGAACTGGACCCACAAGTATATGGCCACTTAATCTTTGACAAAACAGGAAAGAGTATCCAATGGGAAAAAAAACAGCCTCTTTAGCAGGTGGTGCTGGGAGAACTGGACAGCAACATGCAGAAGAATGAAACTAGACCACTTTCTTACACCATTCACAAAAATAAACTCAAAATGGATGAAGTGCCAGAATGTGAGACAGGAAACCATCAAAACATTAGAAAAGAAAGCAGGAAACAACCTCCCTGACTTCAATCACAGCAATTTCCTACTTGATACGTCCCAAAAGGCAAGAGAATCAAGAACAAAAATGAACTATTGGGACCTCATCAAGATAAAAAGCTTCTGCAATGCAAAGGAAACAACAACAACAACAACAAATGAATAGGCAACTGACAAAATGGGAAAAGATAGTTGCAAATGGGATATAGGATAATGAGCTAGTATCCAAATCTACAAGGAACTCACCAAACTCCATTCTTGAAAAACAAACAATCCAGTGAAGAAATGGGCAGAAGACATAAACAGACACTTCTCCAAAGAGGACATCCAGATCACCAACAGGCACATGAAACGATGCTCAGCATCACTCATCATCAGGGAAATACAAATCAAAACCACACTGAGATACCACCTCACACCGGTCATTGTCGCTAAAATGAACAAATCAAGAGACTATAGATGCTGGCGAGGGTGTGGAGAGACGGGCACCCTCCTACACCATTGGTGGGAATGTAAACTGGTGCAGCCGCTCTGGAAAAGAGTGTGGAGGTTCCTCAAAAAAACTATCAATAGAACTCCCCGATGACCCAGCAATAGCACTGCTAGGGATATACCCAAG